>NC_066313.1:113838231-114138231 GCF_022539315.1 Serinus canaria | reverse complement strand
CTCGTGGTTTGAAGTACCTTGTATTCTCTGCACAGCAGGAAAAAACAATCTGAGCCTCCTAAGGCTGCTGCTCTGAAAGAAACAACCCGGTGCAGAGCCCTGCCGGGCAGGATGGGACCTCTCTGTCCTCCCCTGGCCGAGGGAGTTTGGGGTTTTGAGGGTGCTTGGACCCCTGGGTGCTGTGTTTGAAGTGTTCATGTTGTTATTTTAGGCCATGCAGACTGGAGATGAGGAGGAAGTTGAGTGTGTGATTTCAGCAGCTGCAGTCCCTGCCCTGTGAGGGAGGGATCTGACTGAAATTCACATTTCCCTCTGGGCTGAGGAAGCAGCTCCTCAGCCTCGTGGCACCCTCGTGGCAGCCCCCAGGGGGCTGAGGAGCCCTGGGGTGTTCTTGGTGAGCTCTGCAGTGTCTTTGATAATCTCTGCAGTGCTTTTGGTGAGCTCTGCAATGTTTTTGAGGCTGGCAGGGGAAATGACTCATTTTTGAATGCAAAATAAATAGCATGCATCCATGGGATCCTGGGCTGGGCTGGAGGGACCTAAAATCCCACCCTGCCATGGCAGGGACACCTCCCACTGTGCCAGGCTGCTCCAGCCCCAGTGTCCAGCCTGGCCTTGGGCACTGCCAGGGATCCAGGGGCAGCCCCTCTGCCCTGGGAATTCCATCCCAGCCCCTGCCCACCCTGCCAGGGAACAATTCCCAAAATCCCATCTCCCCCTGTCCTTCCCTGCTCTTGATTTGAGGTGTGGTGGGAGTTGGTGCCTGTGGTGTTTGGTTCTCAGAGCTTCCAGGGATTCTGCAGAAGGGTGTGTGGCAGAGGTCTGAGGGCACAGATGGTGTGAGATACCTCACCACGTGCCAGACCAGCAGCCAGAGTGCGAGAAAGGACCCGTGGGACTGGGAGGTGAAAATTTCTCACCCGTTCAGAGACGGCTCCTTGGGGGCCTCCCGAGCTCCTGGGAGGTGAATGGATTGGGAAGCTGTGGGGAATGTCCCCAGGTCTGCAGAGCTGAGCCAGCCCCGTGTGTTCTGAGAGCACTGCCTGAGAGATGAGCCTGGGAAATTATTGGCAGGCCTGATTGAGGCTCTGAGAGAAACACAGCCCGGCTTGGCCGTGTCTAAGGTCACACTGTTCCACCCCTGCCAGGGCCAGGGACACCTTCCCCTGCCCCAGGCTGCTCCAGCCTGCTGGCCTTGGACATTTCCAGGAATGGGGCAGCCACAGCTTTTCTTGGAAACCTAGAGCTCAACTCTTTATTTGGTATTTTGGACTCAAGGTTTAATGCAACTTGATGTGGAAATCAAAAAACCACAAACTTTTTAACGTGAGTCCACATTTCCAAGGAAGCTTGGGCCAGAAACTGACTCAAGTGCTTGATCTTCTGATCTTGTTGATGTAAAAATTTACAGACTGTGTCTTAGGAGACTCTGTTCTTCAGAGTTAAAAATTACCTGCTGTCATGTGGGGTATTTTGGGTTCTCTGTCAGGCCAGGCTGATGGTGATCACTGGGTGATCTCTAAAGTCCCTTCCAACCCCCACCATTCCCTGACTCTGTGACTCTCATGGTGTGAGGAGTCCCTCCAGAAAAGCACATGGGGTGCAGAAGGAGAACCTTTCTCCCTGCAGGATGCAGGAGGGATCCCTGGGCAGCCAGGGCTGTGGGGCTGACCCTGGAGCCTCGGCCGTGTCCTGCAGAGGTTTTGGTTCTGCTGCTCCTCCCTGGCTCCAGCTGCTCCCTCCCTTCTCCTCAGCCCTTCCCCCTCTCACCACCCCCATTTCCCTTCTCTCTGCCTGTGGCTGCCCTCCAGGCCCTGCCTGGCTCTGTCCCTTTTTGGGCCATGTTTTGGCAGCTTCCTCCTCCCGCCCTGGGCTGTCAGTCTGTCCTTTTTCTGTCCCACAGCTCTTCCCTGGGGTTTGCCCCTCCTGAGCAGGAGCTGGCCTGGTGTGAAAAACGCCAATCACTTGGTTTTAAAATTAAAAAAAACTATTATTAATAAAATGGTTATAAAAATAGCAATATAATTAGAGTAATAATAATTTGGACAATTTGGATTAGGACAATATGAGACAATAAAAACAAAGAGTTACAGACAGTCCGGGTACCTTTTCTGGGCAAAATAAGCCCAAAAAGGCCCCACGTGAACAGAGGATTAACCCTTAAAAGCAACAGCCTGTTGCACATTCCCACAGCCCATCCCTGGTGCATCAATTCCATTCCCACCCAGGATTCTGGCTGGGCAGGGTCAGCTCCTTCCTCTGGATCCTGACGGCGTCTCCAGGGCTGAGCAGGCAGGAAGGAGTTCGTTTGTTCTGATAATGGGGCAATAAATTCTCTTTCTCTGAAAGATTCAGGTGTCCCATGGCTGCTGTCTGGTGCGAGTCCTTTCTTGAAACATTATCTTCCATAGCAAAGTTTCTATTTTAACATTCTGTTATAACATAAATCTCTATTTAACACACTCCTTAAGAGAATGAATACAGCAGAACTTTCTAACATAACACATGGAATATTCATTTCAATATTTGTGAAAAGCCAATCATACAATACCCATTTTTCACACCTGGGTTCGGGGCCCTCCCCACCCACAGAGCTGCTGCCATTTCCTGCCTGGTGAGATCATCTCAAAGCTGGCACAGCCAGGGGTTCTGCAGGGCCACCACGTCTTCCTGAAGGGCTTTTTTCCCACCTGGCTCCTGGAAGGTTTCACTGGAATGACCTCAAGGTCAGCAGGAGGCAGATGGGGGAAAAGAGAGGAGAAGCTCCAGGGAGAGCTCAGAGCCCTGGCAGGGCCTGAAGGGGCTCCAGGAGAGCTGCAGAGGGACTGGGGACAAGGATGGAGGGACAGGAGCCAGGGAATGGCTCCCAGTGCCAGAGGGCAGGGCTGGGTGGGATCTTGGCAATGAGGAATTGTTCCCTGGCAGGGTGGGCAGGGGCTGGGTGCCCACCTGGGCTGTGCTGGGAGGCAAACAGAACAGATCTGAGCTGCAGACAGAACAGATCAGCTGCTGTGATCCCCAGTGGGCAGAGGAAGGGCTGGAAAACCTTCCAGAAAAAAGAATGTGCTGTGAGGAGCAGCTGAGGAGCTGGGAAGGGGCTGAGCCTGGAGCAAAGGAGGCTCAGGGGGCCCTTGTGGCTCTGCACGAGTCCTGCCAGGAGGGGACAGCCGGGGGGGTCGGGCTCTGCTGCCTGTCCCAAGGGAAAGGAGGAGAGGAAATGACCTCAAATGGCACCAGGGGAGAGGCAGATCAGAAATTAGAAACATTTTTGTCCCTCTCAGAGTGGTCAGGCCTTGGGCTGAGCTGCCCAGGGAGGTTTGGAGTCCCTGGGATTGTCCCAGAGCAGTCTGGATGTGGCCTTGGGGACAGGGTTTGGGGTGCTGCTGGTGGGGCTGGGGTGGCACTGGGTGATCCTGGGGGGCTCCTCCAGCCCTGGTGATTCTGGGACCCTCATTTATGGCTTCATGGGGTACTGGGTGGGTTTGTGGTTTTGTGCTGGGCTAGGTACTTTCAGCTTTATGTTCTCTATGGAATGAATAAAAACCAGGGAGTTGGAATTCATGGATACACAGAATCCCACACTGGTTTGGGTTGGGAGGGACCCTAAATCCCACCCAGTGCCACCCCTGCCATGGCAGGGACACCTCCCACTGTGCCAGGCTGCTCCAGCCCCAGTGTCCAGCCTGGCCTTGGGCACTGCCAGGGATCCAGGGGCAGCCCCAGCTGCTCTGGACACCCTGTGCCAGGGCCTGCCCACCCTGCCAGGGAACAATTCCTCATTGCCAATGTCCCACCCAGCCCTGCCCTCTGGCACTGGGAGCCTGAATGTGCCAGAGCCCCTGGAAACAGGAGAAGGAAGGGAAATGGTTTTGCCTGCAAAGCAGTGAAAATTTAATCCATGGTGATGGAATTTGGGGGCTGAAATTTGGTTACTTGAATGTTTCAATAATTTTTTTTTATTTCTCTTCTTCCTTTAGAAACTTCTCCCTATTTACCAGCCCCCCAAAATGTGGAGGTTTATTCCTACAACTTCCAGAGTTTGCTGAGGTGGTCTCCTGTTCCAGTGGAGAATGGCACAGTGTTATACACAGCCCAGTACAGAACGTGAGTAAATAGCAAATCAAACCTCATTTTGTTCTAATCCAGGATAACAACTGGTTTTAAAAACCCCAGAAACCCTGACAATGAATAAGCACAGAGTGAAAGGATGTTTTTTATCACAGAGATTTTTCTGGATCTCCAGGAGCAGCTCCTGGTGGCTGACAGGCCCTTGGCCCATGATGTGTCCCCTGAGCTGAGGAGAGAGTGCAGCCCTGAGCACACCCAGAAATGCTGCACAGAATTTTACCTTTCCTGATTTTTCTCTGGCCAATTTAAATTTCCCCAGGTCCTGAGGAGCTGGGTGGGCCCTGGGGTTAGTTTAACCCATGTGAAGGCAGAGCTGTGTGACCCATCCTTGTCTCTCCAGAGGTGGCTGGGAGGGGGTGTGGTGTCCCAGGTGGCTGCACTGCCTGCTCTTGGTGTATTGCTGTCTGGGTTGGAACAGCCAGGTGTCTGTAAGGAGGGCAGGAGCCTCCCCTGACATGGAAAATGCAAATCCCCTCCCTCTGAATTATTGGAATTTTGAAATTAAGGGGCTCTCAGGCAAAGATGTGGGAGCAGGAATAACAGTTCTTCACTAGGGAAAATAAAATAAAAATGCAGTGGCACAAACCAACCCTGCCAGAGTCAGAGCAGGAGCTGACCCCTGTGGCTCAGGGTGGTGGCACAGTCCCATCCCAGGGTGGGGGCACAGTCCCATCCCAGGGGGCTCAGGGTGGTGGCACAGTCCCATCCCAGGGGGGCTCAGGGTGGTGGCACAGTCCCATCCCAGGGGGGCTCAGGGTGGTGGCACAGTCCCATCCCAGGGGGGCTCAGCCCTCCTGCAGTGCCAGCTGTGGTTCTGCTGGAGCAGGGATCCTGCCCAAGGGGGGAGTTTTCCTCTGCAGCTCCAGGGCTGCTGGAGATGGGCCTGCTCTCCCTCTGGGAATGCAGGGCAGCAGAAAGCTGCTCCTCTGGGAATGCAGGGGGCAAAGGCTGCTGGGCTGTTCCCAGGGCAGATTGGATCCAGGGAGGAATGCTTGGCTCCTCCCCTGGGATGATAGAATTTGATCAGCCCTGCAGGGACACTCCCTGGCCATGGACAGCAGATAATTAATGATCAATGGCCATGAACAGAAGAGATTTCCCCAGAGTTATGAGGGATGGGTTGTGGAAGGGATAAGGAAACCTGTCCTGCCTGGTTTTAACAGCTGGCCCATTAACAGAAGGTATCCCCCTGGAGTTATCAGGAGAATCTCTAAATTCTGCTGCCAGTTCAACAGTTTGAGGAGAACCTTTGACTATTTCAGTGTCTGATCCCCGTGGTCATGCCGTGTTATTTCTGATTTGTGTGTTTTCCCAGAGCCAGCAGTAAATACTGCTGCAGCCTTTAAGGGCACTGCACTTAACATGGGTTTTCCTCTGAAGCTCAGTTTTTCTCTCAGCACCCTGGAAAGTGAATAAAGAACAAACACCTGAGAAGTTCAGTAATGCAATTTGCAAATCCTCTGATTTTTGCCATGCCAAATCAAAATATCCCTTTTTCAAGGGCAGGTAGATCACCTTAAAATCTTTTCCTGCCATTGATAAAAATCCTGGGTGAGATAAAGAACACTGTCCCACCTGGTTTCAGCAGATGGTGATATGTTGTAGCTGAGATTGAGACAGTGCAAAGCCACACACTCCATTTCAGAAGGCTTCAAACTGTTTTTATTTTAGCATGGATGCTTTTTATACAGTCTTACAAAACTCAGAAGTTCACACTTGACTTATTGGTCAGGAGAGACAAACAAATGCTCATTGGAATGGGCAGTTGCAGATTTCTCTTGTTTATCCTTCTTCCTTTCTTGGTTTCTGTGTCAGTGATCTTGGTAGAGTGCTGTGTCCAGCTGTGGCCCCTCAGTTTGGGAGGGACCTTGGGACACTGAGCCCATCCAGAGGGGCCAGCGAGGCTGGAGAGGGGCTGGGAACACAAACCCTGAGAGGGAGCCCTGGGGGAGCTGGGGGTGCTCAGCCTGGAGAAAAGGAGACTCAGGGGTGCCCCCATCCCTCTGCCAGCTCCTGAAAGGTGCCTGTGCTCAGCTGGGGCTGGGCTCTGTCTGCAGCAGCACTGACACAGCCAGAGCTCACAGCCTGGAGCTGCACCCAGGGAAATCCAGGCTGGAGAGCAGGGAAAAGGTTTTTCCAGCAAGGGGGAGAAAGTTCTGGCCTGGCTGCCCTGGAGGTGGTGGAGTGCCCATCCCTGGGGGTGTTTAACAAAGCCTGGAGGTGGCACTGGGTGCCAGGGCTCAGCTGGGCTGCTGGGGCTGGGCTGGACTCCATGGGCTTGGAGGTCTCTTCCAACCCTGGGATTCTGGGAATTCTGTGAGAAGTCTTTTGGGGTAAGCATGGATCCTCTTCCCAACCTCTCTGGCTGACAGAAGGGCTGTAGAGCCCTTGCACAGTGCTGGACCCCGCACTGGTGACAGAACACACAGAGCTGTGCTCACATCCTGCCCTCAGGCTAAGGGATGCTTTTTGCTGTGCTCTAGCAGAGGGTCCTATCCTGTCTGGAGTGAGATGGGCTGTGCCCAGAGCCCCCAGCCCCAGTGCTGGTTCCCTCCCGAGCTGCGGCGGCGGCGGCGCTGGACGATCCTGCTGCGCGTGCGGGCCCAGCTGGGCACCCTGGCATCAGCCTGGGCATACAGCCCTCCCTTCGTGGCAGAGAGCAACAGTGAGTGCTGGGAGCAGCCTGCTCTGGGCTCTGGGAACGCCTGGGACACGGGTGCCTCTCCCTGGGCTGCCTCTCTGGGCTCTGCTGGGACAGGGGTGCCCCAAGGAGCTGGGACAGAGGCTGGATGAGCTGGGAGGAATAAAGGGGATATTTATTGAAGGGCCTTTTGAGTGTGTTTGGGGCTGGCAGGGGGAATGATTCATTTCTAAATGCAAAATAAACAGTGTGCAGTCATGGGATGGAGGGACCCTAAATCCCACCCAGTGCCACCCCTGCCATGGCAGGGACACCTCCCACTGTCCCAGGCTGCTCCAGCCCCAGTGTCCAGCCTGGCCTTGGGCACTGCCAGGGATCCAGGGGCAGCCCCAGCCCCTCTGTGTGAGCAGGTTTGGTGCTGCTGTTCTGAGATCTGCTCTTTGCCATGCTGTGCTTGGCTTTAGGATTAGGAAAAAAGTCAGTGTTGAGGTTAAAAAGTACCTTTGAAATGGGAGCTAAGCAGGGGAAGGGATTTATGGGCTCTCCAGTCCCTGATCTCCCAGACCTGCTGAGGGCAGTCACAGTCCAGGCTCCAGAGTCTGACTCTTGCCCTGGTTCTAAATCTGGATTTCCTCTGGCAGCAGAGTGAGGAAATGCCTGAATCCAGCATGAACCCTGACATATCCCCAGGCTTGGTGCAGGACTGGGACTGGGATCCTCAGGAGGCTGGGACAGCACCCAGCTGATGGGAGTGTGGGACAGGGCAGAGGTCTGGGGGGACAGGAGGAACATTCTGGGGTCATTCTTGTGTCACTGCCCTGGAGATCAGTTCCCAAAAAGCAAATCCATGGCTCCTCCTTCAGTGCCTGGATCAGAGTCTCTGGGTGTGAGGCACAGTGAGGAGCTGGTGCATGCAAGGAGTGATTTTTGCTGTTAATGAGAACTTCTGGCAGCACTCCATTGGTATTTTCATGATTTACACCCTGGAGCCCTGCAGGTCACCATGCTTATCCTAATGGACACATGGAGACATCAAAGCAAGGAGAGGAACACTCATTATTGCTCTTCCCATCTAGGGCCCAAACAGTGGTGGGGTTTTGGGGAGCAAGGAGGGTGTGGCAGGCTGATGAAACTGAGACACTTCAGAGCATCAACTATTGGTTAATATTTACTGAATTTCCAGGAAAAGTTAAGGAAATATGGTAAATGCATAAAGTAGGTGAAGAAAAAAAGCTGTCAATATTTGGAGTGTTTGCTGAGAGTGTCCAGGGCAGGGAATGGAGCTGGGAAGGAGCTGAAGAATTCCTGAGGGAGCTGGGCAGGGGCTGGAGAATTCCTGAGGGAGCTGGGAAGGGGCTGGAGAATCCCTGAGGGAGCTGGGAAGGGGCTGGAGAATTCCTGAGGGAGCTGGGAAGGAGCTGGAGAATTCCTGAGGGAGCTGGGAAGGGGCTGGAGAATCCCTGAGGGAGCTGGGCAGGGGCTGAGCCTGGAGCAAAGGAGGCTCAGGGGGCCCTTGTGGCTCTGCACAAGTCCCTGCCAGGAGGGGACAGCCGGGGGGGTCGGGCTCTGCTCCCAGGGCACAGGGACAGGAGCAGAGGGAACGGCCTCAGGCTGGGCCAGGGCAGGCTCAGCTTGGCCAGCAGCAGGAATTTGCCCATGGAAAGGGGGCTCAGGCCTTGGCAGGGGCTGCCCAGGGAGCTCTGCAGTGCCCATCCCTGCAGGTGTCCCCTGGAGGTGGCACTGAGTGCTCTGGGCTGGGCACAGGGTGGCCATGGGGCACAGCTGGCACTGCCTGGGCTGGGAGGGCTTTGCCAGCCCCAGGGATTTGGGATCTGTGGGGCTGGAGGCAGCTGTGCAGCCCGGGGTTTCCCTGCTCGCTCTGTTTGTTTTCAGCCACTCTGGGTCCCCCCAGGGTGACCAGTGTCAGTGCCAGCCCTGGCTCTCTGCTCATCAGTGTCAGGCCCCCCTTCCAGCCCGAGCCTGGGGACATCCTCCAGTACCGTGTGTCCTACTGGGAGAACAGCACCAGTGCCACAGCAAAAGTAAGAGTCCTCTCCCTTCTGTTCTTGGTGCTGGGGGCTGAGGGCTGGAGTCAGTGTCCCTTGGCAGGACAGCAGTGGGGACAGACATTCAGTGGATTTGGTGTGACCTCCAGCCAGGGTCACCACGGGGGCTGGGGAAAGGGCTCTGGCCTTGGCACAAGGATTGCTGCACTTCCAAACGTGGGAGCCTCCTCCCTCTGGCTGGGAAGGATGGAACCTCTCTGCACATCTGGGGACAGAGCTGCTGCCAGAGGTGACTTTGCACTCCACAGCTTCCTCAGGCACTTGGGGAGACTCTGGGAGGTCCCTCCTGCTCTGCTGTGCCTGAGCCCAGGGCAGGGGGAGGAGAAGGCAGGAGCAGGCTGGGTGAGCTGGGGTCATCCCTGTTCATCCTGAGCCTCAGAGGTTTGGGATCCTCCTGTGCTGCTCCTGCTGCTGCCTGGGAACTGTGCTTGGACAGGCCAGAGGTGCAGGGGAGGTGTGAAGTCAGGCTTAAAAAAAAAAAAAATTATTATAAAAGAGGAAGCTTCCAAATGACATCAATGTGGAGTCAGACATCTAAAAAACAGAAGCAAAACCAATTTATTTACAAGCCCTTCTGCCTCAAGGTCCTTGTTAAATCCTCTCCACTTCCTTCCTGCCTTGCAGCAGGGTGTGTTTTTCTCTCACTCAGAACACCTTCAGCTGACAGCCAGCAAAGGAGTCACTGTGGTTTCCTTTTCCCCTCCATTCCTCTGGGTTTTGCCCCCTGCCTGAGCTGCTGCAGAAGCTGCATCAAAATTCCCAGAAAAACAGAAATATTCCACTGCTTCTGTTGTTTGGGAAAGATGAGTGAGGAGAAATAAAAATTGGGTTTCTTGAATGAGAAATCGAAATGGGGGAGGGATATTTGTATTGAAAACTGGTCTGGTTTTTACAGTAACCCCTTTCTTGTTGTGTGTGTCTTTCCAGCAGAAGCTAAGTGAAAGCAAGACACTATTCCAGATTGGAAATCTGAAGGAGGCAACACTTTATTGCTTCAGTGTTCAAGTGCAGCTGGAGATCTACTCAGGTCACCTGCTGGAAGGGCAGCCAAGTGCCCCAGAGTGCCACAGAACTGCCCTCAGTGGTAGGGGCTGGCAGGGGGGTTGGGGGTGGAACACGAGTCCTGCACCACCTGGACTGTCCCTGTCACCCCCAGTGTGCCAGGGGTGCTGAGGGCACCAGGGGAGCTCACTCCTGGCATCAGTGGCAAAAGAACCAGGAATTTTCAGCCAGGGATGGAGGGTCTGGGTGGTTCCTTCTCCTCTTCCTTCCTGATCCTGCTGTAAAATGGGATCAAGGAGTTGATGCCAGGGCTGGAGCCCCTCTGGAGCCAGGCTGGCAGAGCTGGGGGTGCTCACCTGGAGAGGAGAAGCTCCAGGGAGAGCTCAGAGCCCCTGGCAGGGCCTGAAGGGGCTCCAGGAGATCTGCAGAGGGACTGGGGACAAGGACAGAGGGACAGGAGCCAGGGAATGGCTCCCAGTGCCAGAGGGCAGGGCTGGGTGGGACCTTGGCAATGAGGAATTGTTCCCTGGCAGGGTGGGCAGGGCTGGAATGGAATTGCCAGAGCAGCTGGGGCTGCCCCTGGATCCCTGGCAGTGCCCAAGGCCAGGCTGGACACTGGGCACAGTGGGAGGTGTCCCTGCCATGGCTGGGGTGGGGTTTAGGGTCCCTCCCAACCCAAACCATTCCATGATTCCATAAATTTGAACCTGCCATGTGTATTTGGAATTTTTTCCCCTTTTTTTGCAGAGGCAACCCGGGCTGGGTTCATCATCCCCCTCTTTGTCCTGGCCTTGGTCCTTGCCAATCTGGGGGCAGCTGCTTTGCTGTTCCTGTGGAAACACCACCAAAAAATCAAACACTGGGCTCAGCCCCCTCTGGAAATCCCATCCCACTTCAAGGAGGTACGTGGGGCCTGTGGGGGGTGTCCTGTGGAAGAGAAGCTGGGGGGACATCCCCAGAGCAGTGCTGGGCAGAGTGGGATGAGCAGGGATGGCTCAGAGAGTGCCTTTGTGAGCTGCCACTCCTGCCCTCTGGCTGAGCTCAGGGCTCCTTCCTGGCCCAGCCAGCCTGGCTGCTCCTGCCTCCTGCTCCTCTCTCTGTGTCACCATTCTTTGGCTCTATTTTCATTTCTTTGTCACTCTTTCTATCAGTCTGTTCCTTTCCTTCCCTGGCCCAGCCAGCCTGGCTGCTCCTGCCTCCTGCTCCTCTCTCTGTGTCACCATTTCTGGGCACTATTTTCATTTCTTTGTCACTCTTTCTATCAGTCTTTTCCTTCCCTGGCAAACCCAGCCTGGCTGCTCCTGCCTCCTGCTCCTCTCTCTGGCACCATTCTTTGGCACTATTTTCATGTCTTTGTCACTCTGTCACTGCCAGACCCTGGCCCCAGCCTGGGGCTCAGGTTTGTGTCCCAAGGGCTGCAGCAGCTCTGCCCAAGCAAACCCAGGGTATTTTAAATATTTGTATTTTTGTGTTTGTTGGTGCCTCAGGATGATCTCCAGGGGCTGTTCCTGGGTGATTCCTCTTTTGGTTTTTGGCAGGGCTCAGAGGAAAAGCTCCCCCTGCCAGCTCAGACATTTCTGGGTTAAACCACGTGGTTTCAGCTCTCCTTCCTCTTTTTCCCTTGCACAAGAAGCAGCCCTCAAGCAGAGCTTTGGTGTACAAGTTCTTCTTCAGCCTCAAATCCTGGGGTTTTAAAGGTTTTGTTTGTGTGCAGCTCGTGGAGGTGAATATTTTGTGTCTGCCAGAGCTCCTGGAAGAGGATTCCCAGCTTTTTGTAGCCGTGGGCTGAAGGAACCCAGAGTGAATAATTTTCTGTCCTCGTGCTGCCCCAGCTGGGATTTCTTGGGGGTCATTGTCAAGGGAACTGCATCTCACCCAGGGGAAAAAATCCATGGGCAGCGTGGCAAAATGGCAGAAAAATCCTTGTGCAGGCTATGAAAATAATTTAGAGAACCTCTGTGCAATGATGAAAATAGTAAAAACAAAATAAAATCCCAATAATTATAATAAAATAGTAAAAAAATCCTTGTGCAGGGTATGAAAATAATGAAAAATATCCCTGTACAATGATTAAAATAGTAAAATAAAATCCCTGTAATTATAATAAAATAGTAAAAAGTCCTTGTGCAGGGAATGAAAATAATGAAAAAAAATATTTGTACAATGATTAAAATAGTAAAAAAAATTCCCTGTAGTTATAATAAAATAGTAAAAAAATCTTTGTGCAGGGAATGAAAATAATGAAAAATGTCCCTGTACAATGATTAAAATAGTAAAAAAAAAATCCCTGTAATTATAATAAAATAGTAAAAAATACTTGTGCAGGGTATAAAAATAATGAAAAAAAAATCTTTGTACAATGATTAAAATAGTAAAAAAAATTCCTTGTAATTATATTAAAATAGTAAAATATCCTTGTGCAGGGAATGAAAATAATTAAATATATCCTTGTACAATGATTAAAATAGTAAAAAAAAAATCCCTGTAATTATAATAAAATAGTAAAAAGTCCTTGTGCAGGGTATGAAAATAATGAAAAAAAATATTTGTACAATGATTAAAATGGTAAAAAAAAATCCCTGTAATTATAATAAAATAGTAAAATATCCTTGTGCAGGGAATGAAAATAATGAAAGAAACCCTTGTACAGTGTTTAAAATAGTTTAAAAAATCCTTGTAATTGTATTAAAATAGTAAACTATCCTTGTACAGGGTATTAAAATAGTAAAAAAAAATTCCTTCTACAGAGTATTAAAATAAAAAAATTCCTTGTGCAGAGTATTGAAATAGAAAAAAAAGTTCTTGTACAGAGTAGTAAAACAGTAAAAAAAATTATGTAGGTTATTAAAGTAATTAAAAACTCTTTGTAGACAATACTAAAATCATTAATAAATAATTGAGCAGGGTATTAAGAGTAAAAAAATCCCAGTAATTATGTTAAAATAGTAAAATATCCTTGTACAGGGTATTAAAACAGTAAAAAGATTGTGTAGGGTATTAAAATAATTTAAAACTCTTTGTACAAGGTATTAAAAGAATTTAAAATTATTTGTGCAGGGTATTAAAACAGTAAAGAAAATTCTTGTAGGTATGTTAAAATAGTAACATATCCTTGTAAAGAGTATTAAAATAAAAATAATTTGGAAATCCTTGTACAGGGTATGAAAATAGTAAAAAAAATCTTTGTACAGAGTATTAATATAGTAAAAAAATCCTTGTACAGGGTATTAATAATAATTAAATAATCCTTGTATGGGGTAATAATATAATAATAATAATAATTATATAATAATAATAATAATAATAGTATTCCTTTTAGAGGATAATAAAACAGTAAGAAATTCCTTGTATAGGGTATTAAATTAGTTAAGAAATAACTGTTCTGGGTTTGAAAACAAATTTTAAAATAACTGTACAGGGTCTTATTAATAACAAAAAAGTTGTGCTGGGTATTAAAATAATAAGAAAAAAAGAATTGTGCAGGATATTCAAGCAGTGCAGCCTGTCCTGCAAAGCACCTGCAGGGACTGAGGCTCCTCCTGTCTTCTGAATTTCTGAATCTGAATTTCCCAGATTAATGAGCAGCAGTGGTGGATCCCCTGCACAGCAGGGCCTGGCAGAGGGCTGAAAATGTGAATAAATAAAAGGGATCAGCCTGGGATGGGGCAGGACAGAGAGGAAAAGAGGGGAACTGGCAGAGTGTTTTAAATGGGGATTTCTAGAGTGTTTAAAATGGGGATTTCTAAAAGGGATCAGCCTGGGGCCTCTCCTGGCACCCTGTGGGGGCTCCTGGGTTTGCAGGAGCTCCTGGGCTCCCTCCCTGCCAGCAGGGGCTGAGTGAGGGGGCAGGAAAGGGGCAGGGGGCAGGAAAGGGGCAGGGGCAGGAAAGGGGCAGGGGCAGGAAAGGGGCAGGGGCAGGAAAGGGGCAGGGGCAGGAAGGGGTCAGGGGCAGGAAAGGGTCAGGGGCAGGAAAGGGGCAGGGGCAGGAAAGGGCAGGGGCAGGAAGGGGTCAGGGGCAGGAAAGGGGCAGGGGCAGGAAAGGGGCAGGGGCAGGAAAGGGGCAGGGGGCAGGAAAGGGGCAGGGGGCAGGAAAGGGGCAGGAAAGCCAGGCTGGAGCTGGCTGCAGGGATCTCTTTGGGGTTCTGGAAAAGCAATCCTGTGTCTCGTTGGCCTTGTGGTGACTGCAGAGAAAGTGGAGCTTGAACTGAAACCTGGTTTGATTTGTCCCACTTTCCTGGAGCTGCTTGCTTTGATTGCCAGCCTTGGTTTGATTTGTGCCCTGGGAAGGTGCTGGGTGAGTTCTGGAGGGCATTGCTGGTGCCAGGAGAAGCTGCAGCTCTCATGGCCTGGCCCTGATCAGAGCAGGGCTGGGGTTCCCCTTGCTGCAGTTGCTGCATTCCTGCAGCTGAGCATCTCCCAGCTGCAAGGGCTTTGTTCCTGACTCAGAGGGATTGCAGCTGACATGGAAAGATTGGCCACAGTTTACTAAAAAAGACCCCAAACAGCCAACAAGGAACTGCAGCTGCTCTAACTCACCTGAAGGGGTATTGGAGGGATAATTTATTTCTTGTCCCCACAGAAATAAAGGGTTTCTTTAACATTTTCCTTGTTTAGTTTTAAGGAAGCCCAGGATGGGATATTCAGGCAGCATTCCTGCAGTGGGCTCTGGGCTGGAGCAGTTTGTTGGCTCTGGGATCTCTAACAGGCCCTAACCTGGTGTTTTGTGGTTTTTCCAGTTCCTGAGGGACCCTGGCTTGGCTGGCCTGGAGGAGCTGGACAGTCCTGCTGAGGAGGAGCCCCAGGCCCTTGTGCTTGGAGAGGGAAGTGGCCAGGAGGGTGAGGATCCTTCACCCCACACCTCCAGGGACAGGGCAGCCACTCAAGGGCCACCCCAGTGAGTGTCACCTGCCCAGCACTGTCCAGAGGCTGCTCCCGTGGTGAGGCTGCTGCCAGGAGAGTCCTGAACATGAACCCCTGGGATCAGAGGAGAATCCTGAACATGAACCCCTGGGATCAGAGGAGAATCCGGAATGTGAACCCCTGGGATCAGAGGAGAATCCGGAATGTGAACCCCTGGGATCAGAGGAGAATCCGGAATGTGAACCCCTGGGATCACAGGAGAATCCTGAACATGAGCCCCTGGGATCACAGGAGAATCCTGAACACAGAGCCTGGATCACAGGCCAATCTCTGGGATCACAGGACAGTCCCTGGGATCACAGGACAATCTCTGGGATCACAGGACAGTCCCTGGGATCACAGGACAATCTCTGGGATCACAGAACCTCTCTGGGATCACAGGACCTCCCTGGGATCACAGGACCATCCTGAACACAGACCCTGATGCTCCAGGGGCCTCTGCCCAGCTCCTCACTCTGCCAAGAGCTCTGGGAGGAGGGAAGGAGGAAGGGGAAGGAACACTAAATTGCCTGAAGCCAGGTGGATGAAAGGGGTGAATTCCCACCCCAGCTTGGAGGAATGACTGCACTTTATTGATGTGGGGTGAGCTGGGATTTTTCAGGGAGTGAAGAGCTGCAATGTGAATTCCCTTTGTTCTGTTTGGTTTCTGTGGCAATAACACTCCCATCATTCCACCCCAGTCTGCTCTCCTGAATCATTTTAGGTGCAGGGCAAAGTAAAAAGGAGTTTGTGGGTACTTTCCTGGGATGAAGCTGTGCCAAGAGCCCCTCCCAGAGAGGGCTGCTCTTATCTGCCTCCTCCCAGCCTCCTGGAAGCTTTAATCTGCTGCTGCAGCCAGGCCAGGGCCCTGCCCACCACAAAGGACCTGGAAGGAATTTTACTCCGAGTTTTCCCAACATTTATCAGTCACTGTCAGACACTAAAACCTCCTGCTGAGCACCAGCAGAAGAGAAGCTGACTGAGAGTTCTGGTTTTAGTGCCTTAAAGCAGAAGAGCCCAAGTTAAACCCCCCATCAGCCCCTGGGGGGTCTGGAGTGTCCAATAAAGCACAAAGAACAAGTGAACCTCTTCTATACTAAAAAATGGGGTTATTTGGGTTTTTTCTCCCTGGGGTTTGATACAAATTGTGTAAGAAACAATAAAAAATGTGGTCTTTTTTTCAAAGTGCCTGGTTGGAGGGCCCTGACAGAGCAGAGGTGCCACTGTCCCAGCCTTTCCAGGAACAGCCCAAGCCAGCAGCTGCCAGAAGCTTCAGCAGGTGTTCCCTTGCAGAACAGATCTGATCCCTTGGGATTAGCCAGGCTGCTGCCAAGGGAGCTCCAGGAAAGCCTGACTCATGTAGGAACTGCCAGGTCAGCACCAGCTCTGCTTTAACCACCCACTGAGGCTGGGCTGGGAACAGAGCTCACAAAAAGGAACCACCAAACTCACCCAGAAGGCAGAAACAAGGATAAACCCCCTGGGAATATCTGTGTGTATTCCTGACTAATCCTGCACTGGACTCGTGGCAGGGAGGGTGGTGGTGAATCTTTGTACACCAGCAATGAAAAAGCATTTCCTGGGAGTGACTCTGGGGTGGTTGGCACTGAGCCCTCGCTGTCCCCTTGTGAGGTGTGGAAGTGCCCTCTGGCACTGGGAGCCATTCCCTGGCTCCTGTCCCTCTGTCCTTGTCCCCAGTCCCTCTGCAGCTCTCCTGGAGCCCCTTCAGGCCCTGCCAGGGGCTCTGAGCTCTCCCTGGAGCTGCTCCTCTCCAGGTGAGCACCCCCAGCTCTCCCAGCCTGGCTTGCAGTTCAAGTTCCAAGTGCAGGCACAAGCTCCTGGCACTGGGAGCAGTTCCAGGGATTAATTCCAGCCCAGGCTCCTTCCTGACTTCCTCAAGAACCCAACAACCCTTCCCAAGCTCCTGGGCAAGAAAGCTGTCAGGCCAGGACCAAGGCCTGCCTTTACTGTGTGGTGCAGGCCCTGTGCCAGGGTGAGCTGTACAAAATTCCCTGTTTTGAGCACCTGGGTTCACTTTTATTGGAGCTTTCAGGAATCCCAAGCAGTGAGCCCCCTGGGATGGGGTCACTGCAGCCAGGGCACAAGGGCAGCTCCAAGCTGGCCCCAGCTCCTGCCCCTGCAGCAGTGACAAACAGCTCCCAGCCCCAGCACAGCATTTCCACTCTGCTCCTGGCACCACTGAGGCAGCAGCGTGGATGGGGGGAAGGTGTAAAAGCCTTGGGAGCCAGGGCAGAGGCAAATGCTGTGAAAAGCACAGAGAACTCGTGAGAAGGACTCACCCCAGCAAATGGGGCTGCAGGGACACTCCAGGGACATCAAACAGCCTCAGCCTCACTTTCTGTTTCACTCCACTGAGATGAAACTGGATTTCAATAATTCATTAATGGAAACAGCCATAAAATGTAAGAGAGAAATGCATTTTAACTGGGGCAACAGCAGCCCTAAAACTGGGTGTGAGTCACTCCTAGAATTTATTGAAACTTGAAATTATGACAAGGTTGGACTGTGAGCAATAAATCCATCCATTCCCCACTTCCTTCTAAGCACAGAGGGAGCAGGTCAGGAAAACTCATTTGTCAGCAAACAGCTTCCCCTGGAGACAGTGACACTTGCATGAGTAGCAAGACATTGCTCTGACTCATTTATTCTTCATACCAAGTACAACTGGCATCAGTTTGTTGGAGTTTTTTTATTCTAATATCAGGAAATACATTAAATACCAACTGGTATCTCTTACACTGAGCAGCATGAAATTAATTCCAAGGACTGTGGTGCCAGCAAATGTCCTTTGTGCCAGAGCCATCACAAGTCAGGAATACTTTGCTTTGCCATGCACAACCTGCTGAGTGTAGGGACTTGCTTAAAAACCCATAACCTTTTACCGAAAGAAGAAGAAAAAAAAATCTACTTTATTTTTACCTGAACAATAATATAAAATGTTTAAAATCAGCTCTTATCCCAGCAGGGCTGGGATGGGCTCTGTCCTGTTTGCTCACTATTGTTCACAGAAGCCTTGGACACAGGTGGAGCTGTGGAGAAGCTGCTGGGAGTAGGGAGCTGGAGGAGAAAGCCTGGAGCCTGAGCAGGGAAGCCTGGCAGCCTGCCCTTCCCTTGGAAAGGACAGATCCTGTCCTATGTACACATTCACAAGTGTGTCCTGGCACAGGAGAGCTTCGGACAGAGCCTGGAATTGTCTCAGTTCCACCAGTCTGGGAAGCAAACCAAGGACAAAGGACTGTGAATTATCTACAGGCAAGAACCAGGTGGCAGCTGTGGGCCAAGCCAGCAGGGAGCTCAGCCCCACAGCTCTTCTGTTCTCCCAAACTTGTAGATCAGGGTGCTGGGGGGAAAAAAAAAGAAATAAAAATCAGACCACACATAGGGTGATTTCAGCAGTATCCTTAAATCTTACCCTGTGCAAATCAACAGCCCAGCCATGGACTTGTAGTCAGACCAGGATTTGGGTCTGGTGTTTATATTTGGCTTCCTGTGCATGGCTAGAACTGTGGGAGCCAGCTGGAGCCCAAACAGAGAAACACCCACTGGCACAGCCCTTCTGAAGGAAAAGCCTGGGAGTTATGAAATTCAAGGAGTCCAGAGTAGCAAGTGTCACTCTGCTGCCTGGGAACCAGCTCAATGTGACAGGATGTGCTGGGACAAAACCTAAACAATTCCATTTTGATGAACAAATCAGGAAGAATATTAAGCCTGTGGTAGAGAGTCAGATCCCAAATGCCACATGCTGTGGCTGCCCCATGCCTGGCAGTGTCCCAGGCCAGGCTGGACAGGGTTTGGAGCCAGCTGGGATAGGGGAAGGTGTCCCTGCCCAGGTGGGACTGGATGGGATTTAAGGTCCCTTCCAAACCAAACCTTCTCGGATTCTAAATAATAAAAACTTCAGGCACAAATCTGCCTTCATCAGCTTCCCTTTCCAATCCCAGAGGGGATTGAGGAGCTGCTGTTTCCTGCAGGAACATCCCTCATTTCCCAGAGCACATCCACCCAGGTCACTGCACAGCACCGGTGTGGGGCTGGAAGGAAAAGGATCAGCCAGGAATTGAAAGAAGAAAGGAGGTGAGGTGAAACTTTCAGTGACTCATCTTGGAACTGACACTGTTTAACACTTTCAGTGCCTTTTATTAATAAAATCCATGGATTGCAAAGTGCATTCCACAGCTAAAAGGAGTTACTAGAGACTCCAAATTGATTTTTCAACTGTTACATGATATACTCAATAATATTATTTGGGATAAATCCAGTGTGCTGTTACAAAACACACCAGCATGCTCTTACAGAAATGAATTCTCACTCTTTATGACTGCAAGCTCAGCCAGTGAAGGGAAACACAGGGAGTATCAAGGACCAGAGACCTGAGCCATTGGTGTGAAACAGTCTGGAAAAGGGGAATGGGATCCCCCAGCTGGCTCTGCTGGGAGGGGAGCCAAGGGATTGTAGGACAGAGGTGAGTGACTGCCACTGGCCAAAAACACTGGCAATCCCTCATCCAGAAATCTCTGTGCATCCCTGGCCACCCACATTCCAGAGCTGCACATCCAGGGGAGCAGAGACAGCTGCACCAACAAGGGAGGGAGCCAAGAGCCCGGGCATGGCAAATCAAACCTTGCTTCTCAGCTCTGCCCCAAAGGGAGTAGAAAACAGAGCTGCTTTTCCAGGAGTATCAATGGAGGGAAGCAGGAAAGTCCCTTTGGAAAGAGGGGAGTTTGCCCAGGAAACTTACCTGAAAAATATCAATGCATTCTGGAAAAACACTGCTAATCCAGGGTACACATTAGTGTCTGCAGAGGAGGAACAGAGGAAACACTCAGGTCTTTAGTTCTGGCAGTGGGTTTAACAGGGTATTCCAGCTACTGGGAGCTGGGTTTAACAGGGTATGCCAGCTACTGGGAGCTGGGTTAGCAGGGTATTCCAGCTACTGGGAGCTGGGTTTAACACACACTATTCCAGCTACATGGAGCTGGGTTTAACAGGGTATGCCAGCTACTGGGAGCTGGGTTAGCAGGGTATTCCAGCTACTGGGAGCTGGGTTAGCAGGGTATGCCAGCTACTGGGAGCTGGGTTAACAGGGTATTCCAGTTACTGGGAGCTGGGTTTAACAGGGTATTCCAGCTACTCAGAGCTGGGTTTAACAGGGTATTCCAGCTACTGGGAGCTGGGTTTAACAGGGTATTCCAGCTACTGGGAGCTGGGTTTAACAGGGTATGCCAGCTACTGGGAGCTGGGTTTAACAGGGTATTCCAGCTACTGGGAGCTGGGTTTAACAGGGTATGCCAGCTACTGGGAGCTGGGTTTAACAGGGTATTCCAGCTACTGGGAGCTGGGTTTAACAGGGTATTCCAGTTACTGGGAGCTGGGTTTAACAGGGTATTCCAGCTACATGGAGCTGGGTTTAACAGGGTATGCCAGCTACTGAGAACTGGGTTAGCAGGGTATTCCAGCTACTGGGAGCTGGGTTTAACACACACTATTCCAGCTACTGGGAGCTGGGTATTCCAGTGTCAATCTCAGACTAAAACCTGGATGCTGTGGCTCAGATTTCCCAGAGAGCAGAGGCAGACTTACTCTGTGTGACATATGCTCCAAAGAGAATCCACATGGAAGCAATGAGGGATCCAAACATCAACATGAAGCCGATGAAGAGCCAGATCCGAGCCCCTGCAGGGAGAGTGAAAGGTGCATTTCTACCCACAGGGACAGAGAATCCAGCTGCTCCTCTGGGAGGATGGAACACATCACCTCACTAAAGGCACAAATGGAAAGGGTTAAACCCAAGGATCAAGGACAAAATCCACCTGCTCAGTCACTGGAAGGAAAGATATTCCTGTGCTAAAGTTCTCTGGAGCTGGAACATGAATGACACACAAAAAAAGCACCACAGGCCACTTCAAATGGCAGCAAATCCCTCCAAATTTACAAATCCCATGGGAAAGGCTGCTGGGATCCATGTGGGAAATGGAAAGGGAATTATGAATGGAAGCAGGGAGAACAGCAGGTCCAGGGACATCCACAGCAGTGACACAGGGAAAATGAAATGTTTGTGACACATCCCCAGGGAATGGCTGCTCCTGAGCCACCCCTGGGCAGGAACAGATTTCTCCCAGCAGCTCTCCAGGATTTGCAGGGAAAGTTTAGGAAGGGAAGACATCCAGAAGCTGAATTTCACCAAGTTCCCTTTTTAACAAAGCCAGCCCTTATCTCCAAGGGTTAATTCTGTAAAGAAACTAATTCACAGAAGTTCTCTCCTACTCCTCATCTCCTGATTATTTTTTTTACCACCACCTGGAAAGAACCCCAGCAGGTAAATGCTCAGTCTGAGCAGGATTTATAAAGTTAATTTACCTGTTCTTCCTAAGCATCCATCACTGTAGCTGTCTCCTCTCACCTGTGCATTTGATACAGCATTTATCCTGGGGGCAAAAAAAGGAGATACACTTCAGATTACAGAAGATCAATTTAGAGCTCTAAGTAAAACCCCAGTGGGTTTTTTTTTTTTTTAAGTTGTGACAAATTCTGGGAAAATTCCCTTCCATTCTGTGTAGTCACAAATCCCAAGTCATCTCTTTTTCTTGCCAATACTGAATGATTCAATAGAATTTGTTACTTTTATTTGCATCTCCACGATGAGAGCCAGGCTATTGTTACCCCTCCTGTTTGAGGAGGTTTTGGGCAAGGAGCAGCTGTAAAAATTGTAAAAACTGAGGGAATTGCAGTCAGTTGTTTCATACTGAGGTAAGTATTGCATTCTCCATCCCTGGCAGTGCCCAAGGCCAGGCTGGACAGGGCTTGGAGCAGCCTGGCCCAGTGGGAGGTGTCCCTGCCATGGCAGGGGTGGCACTGGGTGGGCTTTAATGTCCCTCCCAACCCAGACCATTCCCTGATTCTGTGATTTATCCATGCTGGGCACAGTGTCAGTAAGGCCTGGTTGGTTTCTGGTGGCTCTGTGATGAGTCCTGTCCCCAGCACTCACATGAAGAAGGCCAGTGTGGAGAAGACCCCGCAGGTGTGGAAGGCGTGGTTCAGCTGCTCCGGCTTGGGATAGACCACGGCAGCATCAATCATGATCCACCAGCCTGTGAAAAACTGGGCACAGACACAGGGGGTGAGCCTGGGGGCACAGGGCAGCCAGGGAAACCAGGCAGGGCTCTGGACAGCACTGCCTTAGCTGGCTTCTAACAAGCACCAATTCCTCTGGACAGTGGTGTAAATGTGCTCAATGGGCAATGCCTGTACAAATCCCAGCGTTGCTGTTTTCAGGGGAGTGTCTGGGAATCAGCCACACTTTCTGTTCACTTTAAGGAGTGGGGTATGGGTAAATTTATGCCCTGAGCAGCTGGGGCTGCCCCTGGATCCCTGGCAGTGCCCCAGGCCAGGTTGGACACTGGGCCTTGGAGCAGCCTGGCACAGTGGGAGGTGTCCCTGCCTGTGGATGGGCTTTCAGGTCCCTCCCAACCCAAACCCTTCTGGGATTCTATGAAATTCCCTGTGCAATTTCTGTGAAATTCTCTGTTCCTTGTTCCCCTTAAGAACAAGAATCCAGACTCTAAACACACATGAGATGGAGATAGTGCAGAACAGAGCAGTTCTAACAGATCCAATTCTGCAGAAATCCACGAGGAATTTCCTTTCAAGAAGAGAGAGCAGAAATGGCTCATGATCAGCAAGGTCACAGGACTTGTGACAACGCTGCTGCCAACCCCACAGCGACCCCTGGAAGGAACAGGCTGGATTTGGGGAAGGTAAGAGGGAGAACTGGCAGAAGCTGAGGGCCAAGTGTGACAGTTTGTGGCTCACCAGCACCCCGGCCACGATGGAGGCGATGGCATTGCGGCGCTCGCTCCAGTCGATGCACTCGCACTCTGGCCAGCGGAAATTGTCCAGGAACCCGGCCATGGCCACAGCTCACAGTGCCCTGGCACAGCCCACAGTGCCCTGGGCACAGCCCACAGTGCCCTGGGCACGGCTGTCACAGTGCCCTGGCACAGCTCAGGCTGCCCTGGGCACAGCTCAGGCTGCCCTGGGCGTGGCTGTCGCTGCCCCGCTGTCCCAGCACTCTCTCCTGGACTCTTCCATCAACAGCAGCTCCTGAGTGCCTGAAACACAGCCAAGGCTTTGTCAGTACTGATGCCTTCAGTGTGAGCTTTCCTATTTCCCACATTCACTGCACTGCACAGTTCTACTCTGCAGTTACACACTGCACCAGTGTGTGACTCTGAACTCCACAGAAGGTGCCAGCAGCTCTCCTCACAGCTCAGTCACACAGCACAATCCTTCTCCAGCCCCAGAACCAAGGACACTGCTGCAGCTTCAGCCCCAAAAAGTGTAAAAACAGTGAATTGAGGAGAGCAAACTGGGAGGATGGACTGCAGAACCTGGAGCTGTAATTGTAATTAAGCCCAATAAGGAAATGAACCAAAACTTATAGAAGTGTGAGAACTCCTGACCCAGGGTCCATCTTGGGTGGAGCCCCAGCCAGGTTCTTGTGCTGCCCAAGGTGCATCCTTTAAAGGCCTTTTAATAAATCCCTGCTTTATTCCTCTAACTCTGTCCAGCTCTGTTCCAGGCAGACTCTCAGTATCCATCAGGAACATCTCGAGATGTTGAACAACTCTCCTGAGTTACAGTCTGGGGGCTTTTACAGAATTCAGTTTTTCATACAGAACCCTCCAGTGGAATTTGCCCCACCCATGGCAGGAGAGGGAAGGAGATTGTTTTAAAGGCATCCCAACCCAAACCATTCCATGATAAACTCTGTTGGTGCTGTATTGAGCTATATTCACAAAACAACCTCCCCCACACAGAGCTACAAAAGAAAATCACCACAGCCCCAAAGCTTATGGCAGAACTTGGTCCTTAAGTCATGTCAAGGAGTCTCAATTAAACACTAATATTTCCAGTCTCCAGTCTAACAGATAATATGATTTAGTGCCTTTTTAACACAGAGAAGAAGAGCCCAACTCAGCAAATCAACTGATTCTGAGGGTAAAGAAGGTCTCGCTGCACAGAGAAAAGGTCACAGGGAACCTTAAATATGGGAAGAGGAAAGCAAAGTTAATTAACTGACTCACAACTGCTCTTAGCACCATTCCAATTTGCCTTAGTATTGTCAACTTCTGCATTTCCCAACCTGCCATAATTAATTTCCAGCCATTTGGTAAAGATTAACAAAAATGTCCTTCCCGACTGTGTGACAGCACAGACTGCTGGAGACATTTTCAGGTTAATAACAGCAGTGAGAAGAAGGGGAATAAAAATCAATCAATAAACATTTTGTCTATGCTACAAACACAGGTCACCTCCTGGAACATGATCCAGAAGTTTGTCCTACAGAAACCCACACTTGTGATGCCATTTCAAATTCCAAAGTTATTTTAATTTGTGCAGCATCTGGGCTCAGCCATCTGCTTATTCTCCTCAGGAATTCTCCTCTCCTTTCCCTGGCAGAGGTCAGATCCCTGCTCATCCCACAGCTTTCACAGGGAAGAATTCCAGATCAGCAGGGTGGGAAAAGCCCTTTGAGATCATCCAGTGCCACCCAGGGCCACCCCTGAACTGTGTCCCCAAGGGCCTCATCCAGACTCCTCCTGAACACTCCCTGAGACAGGGACTCCAAAGCTCCCTGGGCAGCCCCTGCCAAGGCCTGAGCCCCCTTTCCATGGGCAAATTCCTGCTGCTGGCCAAGCTGAGCCTGCCCTGGCCCAGCCTGAGGCCGTTCCCTCTGCTCCTGTCCCTGTGCCCTGGGAGCAGAGCCCGACCCCCCCGGCTGTCCCCTCCTGGCAGGGACTTGTGCAGAGCCACAAGGGCCCCCTGAGCCTCCTTTGCTCCAGGCTCAGCCCCTGCCCAGCTCCCTCAGCTGAACTACAACTGCTCCTGGAGCCCTTCCTCATCTTCCACTCTTAAATGGCTCCACTTTCTCTGTTCCTCTTCAGAGCTGTGTCTGTCCCTGTCCTGCAGCAATTCCTGCTCTCCCCTCCCAGCTCCTCACCCACCCACACTGGAACTCTCCCAGCTCCTGCTGCTGTCCCACTGTGGAGCTGAGGGGCCTTGCCTGAGAGTGGCTGCAGGGAAACAGGGAATTATGGACTGGGTTGGGTTGGGAGGGACCTCAGAGCCCACCCAGTGCCACCCCTGCCATGGCAGGGACACCTCCCACTGTGCCAGGCTGCTCCCAGCCCCAGTGTCCAACCTGGCCTTGGGCACTGCCAGGGATCCAGGGGCAGCCCCAGCTGCTCTGGCACAGGGACAGCACAAAAAGGGTGGGCAACTCCTCCCAAGGTGTTCAAGAAATCCAGCTAAAATATCTTGGATTGAATGTGGCAGAGAAAAGGAATGCACTGATACAGGGGAGGGGAGAGATCCTCCCAAGGGACCTCAACAGAGCATCCCTGGGGGATAAAGGGGCCACAAGGACACAGTGGACAGGGCCATCAGAGAGGCAGAGGTGTCCTGGGCTGGGGAATGAGTAGGAGAGGGATTGGGATTGGGGTTGTGCCTCACAGGTGATTTCCCACCTGCAGAGCTGCCCCAGCCCTGGGCCCAGCCCTGGAGGAGCTGGAGCTGCTGCAGAGAGCCCAGAGGAGGCTCCAGGATGGGCAGAGGGCTGGAGCAGCTCTGCTGGGAGGAAAGGCTGGCACAGCTGGCATTGCTCACCTGCACAGGAGAAGCTTTGGGCTGAGCTCAGGGTGGCCTTGCAGGGCCTGGAGGAGCCCCAGGAAAGCTGGAGAGAGACAATTCCCAGGGGATGCAGGGACAGCACTCAGGGAATGGCTTTAAATTTATATAAATAGATTTTGTTTGGATATTGTGAATTAGGAATTCCTGGCTGTGAGGGTGGGGAGGCCCTGGAAATTATTTCCCAGAGCAGCTGGGGCTGCCCCTGGATCCCTGGCAGTGCCCAAGGCCAGGCTGGACACTGAGGCTGGAGCAGCCTGGCACAGTGGGAGGTGTCCCTGCCATGGCAGGGGTGGCACTGGGTGGGCTCTGAGGTCCCTCCCTACCCAAACATTCCATGACCTCCATAATTCCTTAAAAAAAGAGGAAGAACACAATAAACTGCACTTAAAATCCCAGCCCCACTGTGAAGCTGGGGCTCCATGGTCAGCACAAGAGCCAGGCTGAGGTTTGTCCCCAGGAGGATTAGCAGGGACACAGGGACAGCTGCCAGCCCAGGGGCCTCTCTGCACACACCCTCTGGGGGAGGCAGATGCCTTCAGCTGGGATTTCCCACCTGGATCAAGGTGCAGGACTCACTCTCTGGTTTAAACTCTCCCACCCACACAGCTCCCAGGCAGGAAACAGGTAAAGCCCTTGGAATTCCTGTCCTTCAACGCCCTTCCCACCATCAGCCTCCTCCCCTCTCCCAAGGGCAGGCAGGAACATTCCTCAGCCTGTCCAGCAAACACAAACACATCTGCAGGAACAAACTGGAGACTCTGGAGCAAAACCACCCCTGGCAGCTGCCAGCATGGAGAGCAAACCCACTGCTCTGTTATGTAGCCAGAAAACACAACAGCAGCTCCACAGTTTCACCTGAAAATCAGCTTTTCTCTCCCCAAATGAGCTGATTTCACCTGAACAAAATATTGAAAGCGGTTGCAAGGAAATACAAAACGTCTGCAGGAAGAAAAATGCCTTAATGTGGAATATCATTGGGTTAGTAAAGAACAGAACTGCCCGCTTCCAAAGAGAGGAAAAGACAGAAGGAAAAAGGGAAGAAACTTAAAGGCATGAAGGATATTCA
This sequence comes from Serinus canaria, assembly GCF_022539315.1. Taxonomy (NCBI): domain Eukaryota; kingdom Metazoa; phylum Chordata; class Aves; order Passeriformes; family Fringillidae; genus Serinus; species Serinus canaria. Next base: position 114,111,719 of record NC_066313.1, on the reverse strand, counting down.
AGTTTTCCTTGAAGAAGATGCACCTTCCACAGGCAACTCATCAGAACATCCTTCAGGTCACACACGCACAGAGGATGAAAAGTATATCCGGGGCTTATGTGAACATTTCTGTAACAGCCGCTGCCATTTTCCCACTTATTTCAGTAATTTCCTGCACTTTCACTTTCAGTTCTCCCTATTCCACAGCACTGTCTGATTATTAAGTATTACAGAAAGACAAAGAGCAAAGAAAGGAAGTTTTAAGTTAATTCACACAAAAACAAGGCTGTGTGGCAAACTTATTAAAAAGTGATATGAATTATATTGCCATTCCTTACAAGCCCCTGGATCCCTGGCAGTGTCCCAGGCCAGGCTGGACACTGAGGAGCAGCCTGGGACAGTGGGAGGTGTCCCTGCCATGGCAGGGCTGGCCCTGGGTGGGATTTAATGTCCTTCCAAACCGAACCCAACCCAAACAATTCCGTGATTTATCCCTTTACAGCAATGTGCAGCTCAGCCCAATACTGCCCGCAGCGGGGGTTCCTCAAGAGCGCTATTAAAGTTTGAGGATATGAGGAGGGAGGGGATAAAACCCATCTCGATTTCGCAATTCTGCAGAGGCGCTTCTGCCTCCGGCCCGCTCCGAGCGTACCCCTGTGCCCGCCCTGGCACCGGGGCGCGACGGGCACGGCGAGCCCCGAGCCGGCAGCCACAGCCCCGCCAGGGATCCCTACGGCCCGCCCGGCTACGTTGTTATTTAGACAAAACACGGCATTTTCTCCTTTCACTTCCCCTACAGACCCCACTCCCCGCGGAGCACCGGCGGCGCGTCCTCAGGGCCGGACAGTCCGTGACACACCGGTGTCCCAGGGGAGCGGCCCGGAGGTCCCGCCCGGTGCGGGTCCCGCTCTCTCTCTCTCGCTCCCCATCCCGCTCCCGGTCCCGGTGCCGGTGCCGCCCCAGCCCCGGCACCGCCCGGCCCGGCCCGGCGCGGCCGCACGTACCCGCTCCCGGGCGAGACGCTTCCGCCTGAGGGCACCGAGCCCCCTGACTGACGCGCCCTCTGGCCAATCAGAACCGAGCGCTGCGCGTCAGCCGAGGGCCGGGTAAGGACAGAGCGGTATGATTGGTCAATGCGGCTCCACACGCCGCAAGCCCCGCCCTTTCCCGCTCGGGCGGGGCGGGAAGAGGCGGGGCCAGCGCGCTCCCGCCTTTCCCGGTGGCCCCGCCCCCCTCCCCTCACGGCCAGAGCCCCTCCCGCCATGGCCGCCCCCTCACGGCCCCCTCAGGCCCAGAGCCGTCTCCACACGGCCGTGAATGACCCCCGGCCTCTCCCTCTGCCCCGCGGGAACAGCACAGTGTTGTCATTCCCATGTTGGAATAGATTCACCCCTAAATGCTCTTGCACCTCAGTCCGTTGTCTGGTTTAATGAAACTGAACAGAATTAATAAATGGATAAATTCTCATTCATAGGATCAGTCACGGAATGGTCTGGGTTGGAAGGACAAGCGATACTGGACAAGCAATATGGGGGTAACAAACACGTCAATAAACTCATTGTGGAACACTAGCCATCGAAAACAGCAAAACAAGTAAGTGACAAATGACAGATGCTGAATAAAAGCCCTGGGCAAAGACCTGGACCAAAGTCAGCGTTTTGGGGATTGGAGAGCACATCTCACAGATGTGGAATTGAAAGGATCACATTGTGCTCAAAGTCCTCCCTTCTTCCTTTTTTAACCTTAACTTACACGTACACACCGTGCTCCATCAAGCCCAGAGACACCACACTCCCTGCTCCCTCAGAGGGGCATAAGAATAAAGATTTATCACTTACATATTTCTTCTACAAGATGCCCTGCTCTCGCTTCTCCTTTATTCCTTCTCCTCAGAGCCTCCTCTGTATCTCCACGTTCATCCCGAGATGTTACTGCTCTGAAACAGAGAAATCTTCAGCAGGACTCAACACCTACAGTGCCTAGTGAAGGGAAGAATTTCTTCTCAATATTTGTTTAAATCTCTTTCAGTTTCATGCCATTCCCTCTTGTCCTGTTGGGCAAGAAAGAGATTCCTCAGCCTGAGAAAAACTGATACCTCAAATATTGTATCTTCATAATATATAAAATGATATACCTCATATTATACTTCATATTAAGATGTCACTTAAGCCTTTCAAGCCACAAGGCATGTGGTCATTAGACCAACAGATAGGAAGTTCTGGGAATAAACAACGTGGTTTTGGATCTGGGGTCAGCAATGACTGCACCCTTTTTCACAGTCATAAAATAACATTTATCAAATTCACATTTACAGTCAGGTGTCAGCCAGAAAAATTCCTTCTGAAGGCCATTCTCTCCTGGATTTTCTGTGTGCAGTAGTTGATATTCCTTAGTATTGACTAAATACTGCTGTTAAGAGCAACAAAATTATAGACAAGCCCTGAAACACAGAACTCCTCTAAACACCTGGGGAACATTAAAGTGGAATTATTTTTTCCATCACCACTGTAAATGTTGCAGAAGGGGATTTTTTGTGCCTGGCAGGTTTTGATGGCATCAGGGCAAGGCTGATTTGAAGGGCCTCGGTCAGGTCACACCTGCCCCATTTTAACCCAAGTGGTTTTAATAAGAACATAGAAATCCCTCAGTCTGCTGAGTCACCCTCTATGGCACCTCTGGTATTGGAAGTGCTGATGCTTCTTCATGAGCCAAAGTGGGTCCCATTTCCTGCAAACTGGCTTCTGTTTACCCTTGTGCCATGAACTGGATTTGCTCTTGAAATCTCCCACTGGATTTGTCTGAACAGCAATTCTGATCCAATTCCTGCAGATCCTAACGGGAATCAAAAGGTGAGGTTTTCGAGAGTACTACACCAAAGGACCTTCAGAAAATATCTTTAATTAAGTTTTCATTATAAACAAGAATAAATTATGGAAATAAGCATTCATACACAGAGCTGGAAGGTGTCCCTGCCCATGGCAGGGGGTGTTCATCAATAAATAAATTTCCAAGACCTCTTTCTGTGTTAAAGATGCAAAAATGGACTTGTGCACGTGTACATTCCAAGCCAAGACTTCCAGAACCCTCCCTTCACAGCCACTGAATTTAACCTTGAAGAGGTGAATGTACTTTTAAAAAATATGCTGAGAACCTGCCAAATATTCATGAGTTGTAAGTATTGAAATAAGAGAGCAAAGGTCAAATAGGGCACAGCAAGATGTTTGCCTCCACTTTAATGTGTTATTCTTACGCCTCCGTTTCCCCTTTGAAGAGATAAGAGCCTGTAAAAGTGATTACTGTGCTGAAGTGAAGCATTAGTTTGGATTTCAGCAGAAGGAAAATGGCCTGAAAGAGAAGAACTGATTTGTTGCTGCTGTGGTTTAACCCGGCCAGCAGCTGCTCAGGGGTGGGGAGGGCACAAAAGGTGCTGTGCAAGCCCTGCCCAGCAATAAAAACACCCTGGAATGGTCAGCATTGCCTCCAGCCCGAACCCAACACGCAGCCCCAGACTAACGACGAGAAAAATTAACTCTACCACAACCCAAACTGGCGCATTTCATTTAATAATATTTTAAAATAACTCAATTATGTACAGTGCAAATGCTCATCACACAACCAAATTTCCTTCAAGTAGTGTAACAGCGTGGATTTGACATTTTCACTGAACCTGAAATTTCTCTAGTGCTATATTTCATCAATAAAGTGCATCCAAAAACCTTGGCAAGAGGAATTAGTATGAAATTACTTTGGTACAAGTTTTAACCACTTCAAGAGAGAAGACTTCCACCCAAACCTTTTGCCCTCTTCCCCCCCGTTTTCCTTCGTGTCTGAATCAGAAACCTTTTCCACGACAGCCTCGTAAGTCTTTCGTGCTCGGAGGATTTCCTTGTCGGTGCTGAAATGCACCATCTGCCTGCTCAGGATGGGCACCACCAGGTTGAAGTTGTCAACTCTCTTGTTCAACTTCCTGATGTCTTCTGCGAACTGCTCGCAAATGCGACCCCACTGCTTCTGCTCCGACAGCGTCATGGGCTGCCCGAGCTTCCTCCTGGAGGCCACGATGCTCTTCCTCAGGCGCTCGATGGTCTCGCGGATCTCCTTCTGCAGCAGGATCCACTCGGGCTGGTAGCCGTTGTCGATCAGGATCCTGTTCAGGTTGTGGGTCATGGGGTCGATGTGGGGGCTGTGCGAGAACTTCTGCAAAGGCTTCCCTTTGCCGCTCAGGTTGTCGAAGTCTCCCTTGGCCATGGATTCCTGGATGAGGTCCTCCACCAGCCGTTCCACGGCCTGAGTGATCTTCACCTTCTTGCTCTGCCGCACGTCCTGGGCGCGGCTGAGGTCGCTGCCGGCGTAGCGGCTCTCCAGCCGCTGCTGCCGGTACTCCAGCACCTGCTCGGTGGCGCGGTCCACGCGGAACTGCATGTACTGCTTCTCCCGCTGGCTCGGCGTGCCGATGCCCACGCCCTCGAAGCTCAGGTAGTGCCTGTGCTGCAGGGACTTGGATTTGAACTGGTCTTCCTCCTCCTCGCCGGGCTCTGGTTTCTGTTTGGCTGCCAGGTCGCCGAGCACGACCCTGTAGGCCTCCTCCACCCGTATAAAGGCCTTGGAATCGGCCATGCCGGAGCTGCTGTCCGGGTGGTATTTTTTGGCAAGATTGTGATAGGAGTTCCTGACATCGTCGAGAGAACAGCCTTCCTCCAGCTCTAGAACTTTGTAAGAGTCCTTGATGTCGTTTTTGGGTTTGTAACCCGACAACATCCTGCAGAGAAACGGCTTCAGCTTCCTTGGAATCATGGCTCCCCGTCCCATGAAACAGTGCCCCATGTTGTTACTCAGCATGACACAAAGCCACTGGAGACTTCTTCACGTGCAGCTACATTATAAAGAACCTACAGGCACATTTGGACAAAAATCATGTTAAAGATCTTTTTTTTTTAAAGAACTTCCAGGGCATAAGTCTTATCTTTAGCCTGCTATATTAAAGACATCCCTTCTAAAATTTAGCAGTATTTTTTTCTTTTACAGACTATTACTGAAATCACAGAATCCCAGAATGGTTTGGGTTGGAAAAAGCCCATCCAGTGCCACGCCTGCCATGGCAGGGACACATCCCACTGTGCCAGGCTGCTCCCAGCCCCAGTGTCCAGCCTGGCCTTGGGCACTGCCAGGGATCCAGGGGCAGCCCCAGCTGCTCTGGGCACCCTGTGCCAGGGCTTGCCACCCTGCCAGGGAAAAACTCCTCATTCCCAAGATCCCATCCAGCCCTGCCCTCCCTAAGCTTAAAGTCATTAATTTACATTTCTAATTAGTATTAAAGTAGCAGTATTACAATATAAATGAAAATTAATTCACTGTTTACTTTTTTCCTGGTATGACAACAGGAACACAGGTTTGTTTTGCACTGCAGAATTCCCTGGAAGCATTTTTATCACCTTTATTTTTCTACTATTTATTTTAATGCCTTTCAGCAAACATTGTAAACTAGAAATAAGCTTGATGCTGAGCAATAACTGCTGAAACAAATCCCTCCCTTCACCTCTGTACCTACATTCAGCAACAGCTCAATTTCCTACTCCCTTGGATCAATGCCTCAAGACCTACGACCTGGTACGTTGGCAAAGGAGGTCATCACAGCACATTATTGGTATTTCACAGCAACATCTGGATCAGCATTCAGGTTATAGATTCACTAGGTCAGCCTTTGTATCCCAGCAGTGGCCAACTTCCTTCACTGGTGCCAGGCAGGGGCATAAACCTGGAATTCAGGACAAATCAATAGAAGTGAGTATGTCACTCTGTCAGCAATTCCAGGGATTCTGGGTTATCTGGGGACACAGCTAGGGCAACACCGCAGCAGGTGAAAAAGTCAGTCCTTATGTAAAATCAAAGTAGAAATATATAACACTAACTGGACACACCAGTTACACACCAGCCAACTCCTCTTTATTCATGGAAATCCTTAGGGAAATACTGGGTCAGTGGACCCAAAGACACAGAGAGGGCAACATCTCCTTTGCTCACTCAATCTCCAAACAAAAAACTAGGTCAAGTAACTCCTCAAGGTTAATCAAAGAATAAGCAGCATTTATGTCTTCTGCACAAACCAAATTGCCCTTCCGCCCTAACCCAGAGAAGGAAAAGAACAAGTACTTGGGACTGGATCAATTCTCAATGGTTTCAGCTGGCTTTGATCCATGTAAGGCATTAGGTCGTCAGCTTGTGATAATGGAGCTCATTAACACCTTTATTTATGACCCAGTGATTTCATTCCGTCTGGGTGGCGGACAAAGACAACTACTCATTTTCATACGGCTATAAAATCCCATTAACTACTACTTAAAGAGAATGATCAATAAACACACTTTTAAAATTCAATTATTGCTCCGAAAGTGACTTTCTCATAACTCGGTAGCCCCGATTTCAATAAACCTGTTGTTAAGACTCATATATAGAACCCTCACAACCCCCCCCCCCCCCCGGGGGCCGGCTGGGAAAGGAGAGTTATTCCCTGGCAGTGTGAACCGAGCGATTCCGCAGGGATTTGGGAAAGGGGGAACGGATTAGGTCCCCCAGGAGCCGGCCCCGCTCCCGCCCTCCCTGCTCCCCGGGGGTCCCGCACCTGGAACCCGGCCCGCCCCCGCCTCACCTGGTGCCGCCGGCCGGCCCGCGGGAACGGGCCGGTAACGGCCCCGCAGGAAGAGGAGGGGCCGCAGGAAGAGGAGGGACGGGCCGCCGCTGTGACCCCGCGCTCAAGGACAGAGAGAGGGGAAGGACCGGGCAGGGAGGGGAAGAAAGGGGGCAGGACGGGAGGGTCGGGGAATGAGAGAGATAGGGAGTAGGGCAGGGAGAGAGAGAGAGGGGAAAAAGTGGAGAAGGAAGAGAGCAGGGTGGGAGAGGGTGCCGCTGGTCTCCGCTCTCCGCCAGGGGGCGCCCGAGCGGCGCCGCAGCCGTGAGGGGAGGGAGCCGTGAGGGGAGATGTGCCATGGAGGGGCTGTGAGGGGAGATGTGCCATGGAGGGGCTGTGAGGGGAGGTGTGCCATGGAGGGGCTGTGAGGGGAGGTGTGCCATGGTGGGGCTGTGAGGGGAGGTGTGCCATGGTGGGGCTGTGAGGGGAGGTGTGCCATGGTGGGGCTGTGAGGGGAGGTGTGCCATGGTGGGGCTGTGAGGGGAGATGTGCCATGGTGGGGCTGTGAGGGGAGGTGTGCCATAGAGGGGCTGGGAGGGGAGATGTGCCATAGAGGGGCTGGGAGATGTGCCATGGTGGGGCTGTGCACGGTCATCATGGCTCAGGTGGGTTGGGGAGCTCTGCAGCGAGGCAGCAGGGAGTGGAAGGAAAGACAAGGAGTGGGAGGAAAGACAAACCTCTCCTTGTTAAGGCTGCGCTCTGCAGTTGAAGTGCTTGCTGTGAGAGCAGTGGGGACATGTCTCACCTTTGCCAAGCTGAACAAATTGCTGCAAACAGAGGGCTGATATCCTGCAGCTTCTGGTCCAAAATGAAAACTCTTCATCCCATTGCAGCTCAACAGCTCATGGTTTTCCTTCCTGTGTGTGAGCCCAAGGGCTGACAAAAGTTAGGCAGGTCTGCACGTAGAGCTGCTCCTGTTCTTTTTTCCAACAGGAAAATGTTTCATGTAATCAGGAGGGCAAAAAGTGGTTGTTGTTCCTGTGCTGCCCTTGGGTTATCCCTGTTCCAGAACACTGCTGTGTGCACCTTCCTGCTGGAGGTGTCTGTCTTCAATGTCCCAGTGGGAAGAGAACAAATAGTGGGAAGACAAACTAAAGAAGCGGGAGTGCCCAGGGCAGATGACACTGAGCTCTCCTCAGGGGATAACAAGGTGCCTTGGAGCTGTCCAAAGGGAAAATGCCCCTGACCTCTCCCCAGGGGCCAAGCAGAGTGACCAGGAGGCATCCCAGGGCCAAGACTACCACAGGAAAGAAGCTGTCCCAAGGGGTGAGTGAGAGTGACGAGGAGCTGTCCCAACAGGATAACAGCAGCAACAATAAGCTTTGCCAAGAACGCAGCAAATATGACAAAGAGCTGTCTTTGGGGAAGACTGTAATGTCCAAGAAATGTCCCCATGCAGATGAGGACGAAGGGCTCTCCCAGTGGGAAGCAGATGAAGACACAGAGCTCTGTCAGGGGGCACAGGACCATTCCAGTGAGCTGTCCCAGAGGGAGGCAAACAGCATCCAGGGAGCTGCTGCCTGTCTGGAGAAAGCAGCTCCCTGGATTCATCTGTACTGGAGGATGACAGAAATTATTGAGAAGATGGACAAGGAGGAGACTCCCAATTCTCCCTTTTTTCTTTTCCACACCAAAGGAGACTCCTGCAATGGGAATAGGAATTGTTCATGGTGGAGCTGCCCTGCAGGGCTCCAGCCCAAAGGAGAGCCCTTCGGGACATCAGGTGTGATCCCACCTGCAGGTCGACACTTCAGTGCCGTGCCAGGAATGGGAAGATTTGAGCAAAAACAGAAGATCCAGAAGCACACCTGATCCGTCTGCTCTCACTGACTGCACTTGGAGGAGGTTCTGGATCAGTGGTGCAGGGCAAGCCTAGGAAATCAGGAGAACTCTGATTTCACTCCTTGTGTGCTGCCATGCAGCCCGGGAAGGGAGAGGGGCTTTTGTGCCCGGCTGAGGCGTGGGAGTCCTCCGGGAGCTCCACACCCACTCTGCAGCCTTGGAGCCGGCTGCTGGGTTTTACCTGGGGCTGCTCAGTTTTGCTTCAATGTTTCCAAAATAAAGAAGATCACAGGAAACAAATTTAAAAGTTTAAAAATAATGAGAACAACAAGTGACAAAAACAGTGTAAGTATTTTATAGCATAGTTTTTCTTTTCTTAATTATTTGGTCCGTAGAGATTTTGCTCCTACCTCTTTATGACTTTTCAGCCACATGTATTTCTAATTATACCTTTCTAGTATTTGTTATGCCTTTTGAATTCCATGTATAACCGACGAGTGCCACCGAGAGTAGTTTTCTCTCCCTAACAGCCACAAGCACTCGTTTCTTTCTCCCCGAGAGGCTGAAGCCCGTGTGGTTCGTGTCCCATCGCACAGCCCGGGCCCCGCTATCAGCACAGGGGATTTTGGCCCGGGCGCAGCCGTGTGGCGATGCTGCCGCAGCCGAGCCCAGCCCCTGGGGCCGCTGTCCGGGAGCATTTGGCAGGGCACGGACACAATTTGAGCTCCGTCTGTCTCTGTGCTCTGTGTTTGTGTGGGCCGTGCGGGCGGAGCGGGACTGGCGGGAGCCGCGCTCCCCTCAGAGCCCCTGAGGGCGGCAGCAATGGCGGCGCCGCTCCCTCAGCGCCCGGCCCCGGCCCCGGCGGGCGGGGAGCCCTCGGCAGCGCCCTGCGGGCAGCAGGGAGCGAGCCCCGGCCCGGCCTCGGTGCCCATGACGCCGCAGGGGCCGGGGCAGAGCTGCAGGAGTCGGTGCCTCAGGCGCTGCCCCGAGGCAGCTGCAGCAGCCGGGCCCGGCCTTGTGGCAGCGCAGGAGGCTCTCGTGGTGCCGCTTCTCCAGCCCGGCCGGGTGCCCGTGCACGGCCCCGGCCTTGCGTGCTGCCCCTGCCCCGCTCGGCTTCCCGTGCCCGGCAAAGGTGTCGAGGCCGCGCTCGGTGCCCCCGGCTGTCACTGCTGAAAGCAAGGACGAGCCTCGGAGCCCCCCGGAGCCCCCGAGCCGCCGGCAGAGCCCTGAGGGACACCCCTGCTCCCCGGGCTCCCGTGGCTCCTGGAGCCGCTGCCCACGAGTGCCCGGCCCGTCCGTGCGGCCAATTCCCCGTGCCCTGGGCAGCGCAGCCGGCAAAGCCAGGGCTGTGCCCTGTGGGGCTGGGGCTGTCCTGTGGCAGCGTGCCCAAAGCCTCTCAGGGCTCTGGGCACAGCAGGGGCCAAAGGCCACAAGTGCGGGGCTGCTGCCAGCCAGTTCCTGGCTGCTCCACTGATGCTGGGCTGCCGGCGGTGGCCCTTGGTGACACGGCCCACGGTGTCAGGGCCCTTTGTGATGTGGGACGTGGTGGTGGCCAGAGAGCCTTGTGACATCAGGGAGCCCATGCCCTGGCTGAGGGTGTCTAAGGGGCGCAGAGCCCTGGGGTGCCCAGTCACAGGAAAGGTGCCCTCTGTGCAGGAAGCAGCTCCCTGTGTCTATCTGCACTAGAGAACAACGGAAATTACTGAGAAAATGAACAAGGAGAAGTGGAACCCCAACTCCCAGCCCACCCAAGGCCAACTGTTGAGCTTGCAGAGGGGGATGAGAGTGAGGGATGAGGCAGAAAGGAGAGGCCAGTGCAGAGACAGGGCCGGGACCTTTGCCCTGCCAAGGGAGCCATCTCCATCCCGCGCCTCCTCATCCTCATTATCCTACTACTCCTCGCTGATGCCCATCAAGCTGCTGCCAGTGCACCTGGGGCAGACAAAGGCAGGACCCAGAAAGCCCAAACACCTCAAGGTTCCACAGGTGCAGCTCAGGCAGCCGCAGGCAGTGTCACAGGACAGCTGGAGCCAGGCCCTGCCCCTCTGTGGGGACAGACTGCCGCCACTGCCACGTCTGCCAGTGCTGTCACTGCTGACACCACTGCCCTGCCTGGTGAGCCCCAGGGATGCTCAGAGCCAGGGCACAGAGCTGTGGAGCGCAGGGGAGAAGAAGCCCCAGCCCTGCAGCCCCTGTGCTTGGCAGCCATACACCCCCGTGCCCAGGGTGCTCTTGCCCCCACTCAGAGTGGCCCAGGAGGGCACAGCCCGTGTGTCCCCGAGCTGGCAGCTGCTGCCTGTGCTGCCCATCCCCTCAGGGGCTCGAGCCATGGAGCGCAAACTCACAGGCATGGTGCTGGAGAGACAGAACAATGACAATGAGCTGTCCCACAGGGAAAATGGCAGTGATGAGGAGCTGTCCCCAAAGAGAGAATGCATTGAATTCTTTCGAGGGGACAGCAAGAGTGACCAGGAGCTGTCCCCAGTTGAAGATGACAGTGAGCTCTTTCCAGTGGACAACACAAGCGACCAGGAGCTGTCCCCAGTGGAAGATGCCATGGTGGTGGTTTCAGGGGACAGCCCGACTGATGAGGAGCTGTCCAAAGTGGAAGAAACCGGCGAGATTGATCCAGAGGACAGCACAAATGACCATGAGCTGTCCAAATTGGAAGAGGCCATCAAGCCATTCCCAGGGAAAAACATCAATGAAGAGAAACTGTCTCCAGTGGAAGGTGACAATGAACTCTCTGAAGGGGACAGCAAGAGTTACAAGGAGCTGTCCCTGGATGAAGAGAAGCCTGAAAAAGAGCTGTCCCCAGGGCTGAGTGACAGTCACAAAGAGCTGTCCCAAGGGGTTCACTACGAGGATGAGAAGCTTTCCCCAGCAGATGTCAAACACGAGACAGAGCTGTGGTTTGGGGAAGACTATGATGTCTTAGCCATGTCCCCATGGGAAGAAGATGACAACAAACAGCTCTCCCATTGGGAAGAACATGAGGATGAAGAGCTCTGCAGTTGGGAACAAGATGAGGATGAAGAGCTCTCCCACTGGGAAGAACATGAGGATGAAGAACTCTCCTACTGGGAAGAATGTGAGGATGAAGAGCTGACAAGGAGGGCCCTGCTCGGTGGTATGGACAGCAATTCAAACTTCACACCTAAGCTCCCAGTGGAGCGAGTGTCAAGGTATCAGATGGTGCTGGAATGGCTGGAAGCTCATTTCCCCAACAATTATGGTGCTGAGGAGGAGGAAGAGGAAGAAGATGAGAGACACCAAGAACTCTCCCCTCTGAAAAGGTGCGAGGAGAAGGTGGAGGCCCACTGGCCGGAGCTGTTGGACTCTATGTCAGCTCTTGATTTCAATGTCGGTGACAATGTGCATTCCAAAGGAGTCCCAGTGGTGTCTCAAGGGGACGAAGCCATCCAGAACAACATCTGCAACAAACCCTTGGGCTTGGTGGATGACAAGGACTCCTGGGAAGGACCCAGCTGTTCCCGGCAAGTGGACACAGAGGTGGCAGCAAAGTCAGCCTGTGCTGATGAGCCCAGTGCCTCTCCTGCCCTGTGGGGTCCCACAGGTGCCAAGCTGGCAGCTGCTGAGGAGGAGGAGGAGTCCCCCAAGCCTCTCAGTTCGGAGGTGACAGAGGCACAAAGCCAGGGCTCTGAGAAACGTCCCTCCGGCTTCAGGCAGGCACTGCAGGGGCCATTCCGGTGTCCCAGTCTGGCGTTGGGGCTGTTCTGGTGTCCCTGCATGGCGGCACAGCCGGAGGAGTAGCGCCTGCACCAGCAGCAGGCCAGGCCTGGAGGTGGAAGCACAGCAGCACTTGGGCAGGACAAACGTCCCAGTTGTGGTTCCTGGAGGTCAGCGCAAGCCAGCACTGCAGGTGCAGGACTCGGGCCAAGAGGTGGCCATGGGCCAAGAGCACAAAGACCCCCAAAGCCACCGACCCTTTTCCAGAAGGGTCTGAAAGAACAGACTGTGCAAGAGGCCCAATTTGCATAGAGGTACGAAACCCGTTTCAGGATGGAGAACCCAATCCATAAAAGGGCACCCCCACCAAGTCCCTGACCCTGGGCATCCCAACAGCTGGATCATTGCTGGAACCAGGAGTGACGTCCCCTCATCTGGAACCACTCTGGAACCAGGAGTGACATCCTGTCAGCTGGAACCACACTGGATCCAGAAGTGACATTCTGTCAGCTGGAACCATGCTGAAGCCAGAACTGATCCCACCAGCCAGAACCATGCTGGAGCCAGGAGTGATGATCTCTTTTCCCCTTTCTTTCCTTGTCTTTCTTTCAGTGTGCCCCTTTTTAATTCATCTTTTCCTTTCTCTCAGTCCTTTCACCCTTCCATTTATCCCAAACTCACTGCCATGGGTCTTTGTTGTCGGTCAGGGATCAGTGTAGCAGCTGTGTGTAATAATAAGTCAAATTAACAAAATATTAATACATTGCTAAAAATAATGTTGAAGTGTTTGACAAAAGCTTTTGATTATTTTGTGGATGCTCTGGCTTTTATTGTTGCTTTTGTCCTTGAGCATTTATGATTCTTGGGTGCTTCCTTCCCCTTATGGGTGGGTGATCACAACACATTAATAAAAAATGCTGCTTTTTCCTGTTGTGCTTGTCTGTGCCTGGTCTGCCTTGAGAGCGAGGCAGGTGCTGGCAGCATAAATAGTCATGGAATCATGGAATGTCCTGAGCTGAAGGGACCCCCAGGATCACTGATCCATCCCTGCCCTGCCCAGATCCCACCAAGCCCAGCCTGGGCATCCCTGGCAGCGCTGGCCAAAGGCTCCTGGAGCTCTGGCAGCCTCGGGGCCGTGCCCATTCCCTGGGCAGCCTGGGCAGTGCCAGCACCCTCTGGGGAAGAACCTTGCCCTAAAATCCAACCTAAATCCCTGCTGGCCCAGCCTCAGGTGCTGTGCCAGGGGCAGAGATCAGAGCTTAAAGGAAGAGTGACTCATCTGCAGATTTCCTGACTCCATCTCCCTCCAGCACTTCTCAGAAATGTGACAGCACACAGGTAAACTTTAAAAAGTTATTCTTGCATCATCTGCATTTATTCTTGCATCATTCACTTGCACAAGCCCAGTCTCAGCTGTGTCTGACATTGCACCAGCTGTGCCACCAAGCTGGAGCAGCACCAGGCCTCACACAGGGGGCACAGTTTATGGACTCTTGTTTAGTTATAGCTTGTCTGTAAATAGAATTGTTTAACCAGGAGGGGCTGAGGAAACAAGACATTCACAGCAACTGAAGTCAGTTAAAATTGTGTTACGAGAAACATTGCTGCCTGATGCATACCTGTTACAAATGCCTTAGAAACCAAAAGGAGCCATCTTCACAGTACTGAGGGACAGTTAAATGTGCCATAAATGAACACTACAAATTAATTGCATTTTCTTGAAAGAAAGGGTAACTTTATCTTCTATTGCCAGACAATTTTTTATAATGCTTTCATAATTTTTGGGATCATACAAATTCTACATTTTTCTCTGGTTTTCTTAAAAGAGAAAAAGAAAAGAAAATGAATCCATACCATTTGTTTGGCAAAAAGCAAAATGTGCACTAAAAAGCCAGGGTGAGATGGGGAAGAGGGAGCAGCACCTCTCAGAGGGTGGGCAGGCCCTGGCACAGGGTGCCCAGAGCAGCTGGGGCTGCCCCTGGATCCCTGGCAGTGCCCAAGGCCAGGTTGGACACTGGGGTTGAGAGCAGCCTGGGACAGTGGGAGGTGTCCCTGCCATGGCAGGGGTGGCACTGGGTGGGATTTATGGACCCCCCAAAGCATCCTGTGATTCCCTGAAGAGCAGGGCTGGAGACAGGGCCAGGCCCCTGGACCAGCACTAAGGTCCCACACCCAACATTCTCTTCCTCCTGTGTCACACCACAGGCCCCTTCCCATGGAGCAGCTCCTGGAGCTGGGATGGATTTCCCTCGCCATCCATCCCCCTTCAGACACCCAGCCACTTCTTGGGGATGGAGGGAGGGCAGAGCTCCTGCTGCTCACCAAGCCCTGACCTTTCAGCTCTGTCCCTATTCTTCGTTCTCCCCCTCTCCTGTGCTCAGGGCAGGGGCAGGAGCTGGACCCGGGGGCTGGCGGGGGCTTGGAGGAAGCCCCAGTTCCCTTTGCTTGCACAGCACTGACAGATCCCAGAGCTGGTCCCCAAATCCAGGGACAGTGACACTTTGGCAGCTTTACAGGCAGCCAAGGAACTGACCCACGGTCACAGCAGAGCCTTTGACAACTCTACCAAGTAATTAGGGCCGTTTAACAGACTCTCAGTGCAGTTCTTTATTTTTTTAATGAGATCCTAAATATATCCTCCTACATACAGAAAAATAATTTCCTGAGGACACTGCTTCTTTTAAAATATTTAAATTAACAAACAAAACCAGGTGCCTTTAAATGCATTTCTCTGAGATTTACTCGGAATTTGACAATGACAACAGAGCTGTGGTTTTGTACTGTATGTACAATAATAATATATCTATATTATATCTATAAGCATGTACTGCACTCTGGATACAGCAATGTGCACGTAGGACAGGAGTGGAGAGGCTGAACAAAGCAAGGGCAGATGTGGAATGTATGCACAGAGCAAACCCTCAAAGCCATTTCTCCTGGTTCCCAGCTTCTCCCTGTTTCAAGGGCTTTGACTGCTGGATTTGAATGAACTGAGATCTCACTGTGACAAGCAGAGCAGTCTGCAACCAGGCACTGCTGTTGGAGTCAGAGTCTGGAGTTTTCACATCTCAGTTTTGAAAATGTATGTAAGAAAAAACTCCATTACCCACAATGTTTCCTACCCCAATCCTCCTCACACGTAACAAAAAGTGACTGAATTGTTTTTAAAGGGTAAAAAAATTGTTAAATGAGCATTGAAAAAGCGCCCTCATAAAAACTCACATTGAGAAAATACTGAATAATTAAGTGCATCTAGAAGAAACCTGCTGCAGTCACTCAGCTATTTGGCTCAGGATCACCTCAGAGCCGGGCTCTGTCTCCCAGGTGCCCAAGTCCCTTCCCCAGCTCTGAGCAGCCTCTCCCAGCTTTCCAGCCTGGCTTTCCATCAGCTCTGCCCTGGGCAGGCTCTCAGCATTTCTGAGCCAAGGCCAGCTTGGGGTGGTTTTATTTTACAGCACTTCCAAGTGCTCAGGCCTTGGCAGGGGCTGCCCAGGGAGCTCTGCAGTGCCCATCCCTGCAGGTGTCCCCTGGAGGTGGCACTGAGTGCTCTGGGCTGGGCACAGGGTGGCCATGGGGCACAGCTGGCACTGCCTGGGCTGGGAGGGCTTTGCCAGCCCCAGGGATTTGGGGATTCTGTGTGACTCCAGGAAGCACAGTTCTGTCTGGGAAGCCAGCAGTGCAGATGTGCCCCCGAGCTCCAAGGACAATGACAATGTCACCAGGGCATGGACACAGCCTGTCTTCCATGCACAGGGACAGGACGAGCTTCTCCCTTAGCACTGGACTGATTGTGAGGGATTTATTGGATCTCTGTGCAGCCTTTCCTCATCAACGTTTGAGTAACCCCTGCTGGCACTGGCAGTGCTCTGCATCCAGGGGGACAGGGACATCCCAGGTGGTGGGGCTGGGAAGGTGCTCGCGCTTGTTCTCTCACAATTCCCCAAAACGGGGCAATCCCACAGGCTGCTACAGCGCTTCCCTGGAAGTGGCCAAGGTTGGATGGGGCTTGGAGCAGCCTGGGACAGTGGGAGGTGTCCCTGCCCATGGCAGGGGGGACACTGGGTGGGCTTTGAGGTCCCTTCCAACCCAAACCATTCTGGGACAGGGGCCCCTGAGTGAAGGGTCCCCCACTTCCAGCACCACATGAGCCTCAGGCAGGTGCAGCTCCTTGGGGCTCCCTCCAAGACCCTGCCCAAGGTTCCTGCATTCCAGCCAGATTTTTTTTGTCCTGTTGGCCAGTTCAGCTGTCACTGTAACTGATGTTGGTGAAATTACACTATTAACAAACAAAGTGATGCTACTTGTGAAACACTGAAATGAATGTTCACCCTGTTGGCAGCACTGAGTAAAATTAGGACAGCAATAAAAGGTTAGACAATGACATTTAATGGTACTCCAGTAATAGATTTTATCACTTTTTTTTAATCCTACCACAACAATGTGTATTTTCATATACATTATATTTAATAAAATGTATTGATATGGAATTAGGAAAGCATGGGTTTAGTACTATTTACATATTTTAATTGAAACAATTTTCTTAACAACATTGAAAAATAGAAACTTAAAGTTCTCTTAATTGTGTTTTCAGCCAGTTAGTGGTAAACAAATGCATGCCTAGGAAGTCACACTCCCTCTAAAATGTGGTCAGTTGAAAGTTTCTAACTAAAGTGTGTATCTCTGTTTTGTTTCAAAAAATACATAAGTATGTCTGTCATTTCTGATACAAAATTCTACACTATCTTCAATAAATAAATAATAAAGCGATTCTGAAAAGTATGAAATGTAAACTTTGTTGTCCCTCCAACATACATTTTTTTCCTTCCCATTGCTTGAAACATTACAGTGGTCTTTTAGGAAATTATAATACACAGACACTTCCCAGCACAGTTTACACTTATTACCATACTGATCTACCTACCTGTAATGGATATATCCTAATTTCCTAATGGAAACCAATAAGACTTGGAGTGCTAGAGAACACCGCCGACACAGGAGAGGTGGGAACCAGTACTGAAAGGACATGCAAGGAACACCAAAACCTAACAACAGCTCCACGAGAACGTTCACATGCGAATGACACGGGCTGGCACCTCCCATCCGGAATGAAGTCCTTACAAAAATACCAGTGGATGCGTGGCGGGGCATGAACAAAAGGAATCCAAGCAGAACAAAGAGGAATTTGACTCTCAGGGATGTTTTGTCCCCGGAGTGCACACTCGGCAGGGCACTCACACGTGTGCCTGAGGGAAAGCAGACGCGGTGCCCGCCTGGAGCCGGGAGCTTTGCCAAACAGGGACGTGGGCCTGGACGCTGTTATCCATGAGTGAAACGGATGGAGAGCCCTGCATCCCCCGATGGCTTCGGGTTCCCCACTCTGCAGCAGCACCACGAGCTCTCTGGTGACATCCAGCAGCCGCCCTGGGAGCTGCCCCGAGCCCCCCTGTCCTGGTTGCACCCAGGTGAGCTCAGCTCAGCTCCGTACCTGGGCACCACCCACTGCTGTGCACACCAGGCCCTGCAGGCTGGAGCTTTGCTTCTTGAGCTGGAGCCACGATTGTTTCTTCTCCCCCCCTCAGGTGAGGCTCAGCCTGGGAGCAGCAGCAGTGAAGGAGCACCTGGGAGGAACACACGACACCAGCAGGGCTCTGTGCCTCACCCTTGGCTTCCTGCCCCAGCACTTACAGTCCTGGGGACAACAGCAACTTCCAAAGGGACCGAGGGCTGGACTCTTCTGGAGTGCAATTCATCTCTGTGCAGAAGGCCTGGACAGCTTTTATTTTCAGGGGCAACACGAGTCATGAAGTGGTATGTTAATAGAATCTTCTCTGTTTATAGATATAGACTATTTATTTTCTAAGTCTTTTCAGTACCATCACGAAGACCTTCAAAGATCTTCCTGCTGCAAATCTGCTCCTTCCATTCACTCACATTTACACACCACTCTGCTAGGCAATAGGCACAGAACTCCTGAAGGGGAAAACTCTCAGAAAGCCTCCAAAACACACCCACACTGCCTCCTCCACGGGAATTAAAGAGCAGGGCAGCTGGAGCAAGCACAGCCAGCCATGTGGTTTGCCAGCTATCCCCACTGCAGCACAAGGAACAACAGGGTTGTTTCAGCAGCCCAGGAAACCAACGCCAAGTTCCACACAGAGAGATTGAGGGAGATCTCCTCACTAAATTGGGATTCGTGTGTTCAGTGAGAATTATCAAGGCACAAAGATGCTCCTGTTTGCTTTGATAACCCTCTGACGTGTGAAGGGCGAGCAGTAGTTTCATGCCACACCAGCAAGGACTCGGTGACAGCTCCTGCAGACACCTCCTGCTGCGACCTCTGGCTCGATCCTGACTTTGGCCCCTCTCTCCTAAGGCTCATCGAACAGCTGCAGGTCCAGGCGCACCACGATCTCCCCCGTGGGGACTTCGTGCAGAAGGAGACACTTTGTAACTGGTCCCTTGGAACCCTGATCCTTCTTGATGTCTGCCACACGGATCTCTGTCCTGCCCAAAAAGTCTGCAATGCAGAAACACAGCGTGCTCAGGAAAGGGAAACCAGAGCCTGCAGAAGGACCTGAACTTCACCCACACACAGCAAAAGAGAAAACAAGCCTTCAGTCCTACTCCAGTTGTGCACTTGAAGGGGGACAAAGGCTGCCAAGCTGCATAGCAGGGCATTTAGCCAGACCATGTTAAACAGCAGCAGCAATAAAGCTAAATGGGCCCATGAGTGGAAAAACCCACTGTGGAATTCACAGCTGCCTCGCTTCAGGGACTTCTAGATTTTATGATAAAAAATAACCAAAGGCCAAAGTTCTCAGTTAAACCTGAGAGTGAACCTGCTGGAGATGACGGAGCCAAGCAGGTCATCAGCCCAGCAACGAGGTCAATGAGCCAGTACCAGTCCTATCTAAACAGTGCCTGAGATTGGGACTCCAAAATACACCCTGTGATGCTCCACGTGTTCATCCCAGCTTAGGAAATAAGAATGAGAGAGGCTGTGGAATCCCCACCCCTGGAAGTGTTCAAGACCCCTCTGGATGGGGCTTGGAGCAATGTGGGATAGTGGAAGGTGTCCCTGCCCATGGAAGGGGCTGGAACTGGATGATCTTTAAGGTCCTTTCCAAGTCAAACTGTTCCATGACTCTATTGGGCTTGGAATCCTGGGCTCACTGTTGCTGCTGTTATTGCATATAACAGGAGCTCAAAGACATTTCTCTTCCTCCTGCCTGAACCCATCTGTGTGCAAGCAGCATCCAGAGCTTTCTGGAGTCTCAGCAGAATTACACATCACATTTTAGTTGTTGTCAACTGCACAAGAAAAGGAACTCTCAAAACCCAGAGGGAGCTCCAACCTTTTTGTGCTGATACTGTGTGGAGTCAGGTTGACTCCTAAATATGCAAAGAGGGCCAGATCTGGGGTATCTTTAAAGATCATCTCCCAGCCCAGCCCATTCCCTCTGCTTTCCCTCAGCAGGAATGCTCCTCCTCAAAAAGAGCTCTGCACATGCCCTGGGCAGGGCAGCCCGTACGCACCATCCGGGGAGAACTGGTCCCGCTCGAACACCGTGATGCACAGCACGTCCTGCTCCAGGTCCTTGATGAAGAACTGGCAGTTGGAATTCCACTTGGGATTGAGGGTGTCCTGGATGGTCTTGGTGATGTGGCACTGGGAGCCCATGGTCACCTCGCAGTAGGGATTGCTCTTTCCTGGGAAGATGGGAACAAGCAGAAACGAGCGGGGCTGTTTTAGCTGCGTGCTCCTGCTCCTGAGCTTCCTTCTGCTCCAACAGCCACCTGAGCTGAGAAAGACCTTGGCCACACCTGGCCCCATCCCAGGCTCTGCTTCACTGCCTCTGTAGTGGGCTACATTACCATCACAGTGAATGCTCTGCTCTGCTGGGTGCTGAGCACCCTCCACCCTTCCCTTCAGGACTTTATGGCTTGTGTGGTGGAAATGAAGCCAGCCTGACACAAAAGCCTCATGCAGGACAACTGCAGGACTAGGGCTCAGCTGCACAAAGTCATCTCTGCCTCTTTCACCTTCATTAAACCCACGTCATTTAACAAAATCATGTCTGGGACAGAACCCCTGCAGAGCTAGGCTGGCAAACGGGAATGTCCTCTGGATGGAGCAAGGAAAGCCAAGGCACTCACCATGGGACCTGCAGGGCTTGAGCTCAATGCCTTCAACAACATTCACCATCAGCCTCCCGATGCCTGTTGCCCTCTGAGAGCGAACTGTGGTGGAAGAGAGGAGCACAGAGAAATGTCACCAATGGATGTTCCTGCCCAGGGACTTTTCCACAGAAGATGAGACCCCCACATCCTATGCTGTACCTAAGTAGGCCTTTTCCCTCTTCTTCTTTTCAGTCTCTATGTAAAGCTCTGAAGCAGCTTTGATCTTCTGAACCCAGGCAGTCCTTCAGAAGGAAAGGAGAAAAAAAAGTTGCAAAATGACATTTCTGATTTTCCCTGCTGGAGCACAGCAGACAAAACTAAAGCTGTCCCTCCTTCCCAGCCAAGGCTCTGGCCTCATCCCAGGCTCTGCCATCCCACAGCTGTCTGCCTGGGAGGGATCTTACTGGAATTCACAGCACCTGCAGAATGGAGCCATCCCAAGGCAGCAAAGCCCAGCACACAGAGAAAGCTCAAGGGAGCCACGAGCAGGAGATGCTTGGTGAGAAAACAAAAGGTTTGCTTTCATGCAGCCCCTTGTTTTCCTCAAATAAACTGATTTCTTGGAGCCAGGAGGTACAAGACACTGCTGCTGCTGCTGAGGTGGCCACTGTCCTTGAGATTGGTCCCTGAGATTTCCTACCCAATTCTTCTGACTCTCGGGACTTTAGAAGTGTAACCTGGGGAATCCAGGGCTGGGGAATGGGCCCTTCTGGGAAACCATTCCATGATTAAGAGTCACAGAACATCCTGAGTTGGAAGGGACCCACATGGATCACTGAGTCCACCCCAACAGTCCCAGGCTGTGCCTGAAGGAGGCTGAGGGGGAAGGCTGACAGAGAAAAAGGGTGGCAGAAGGGCTACTAAGTGACCTCAAGGGTTTTGAAGAACTGCTGTGACATACAAGGAAACCTGAGTCAAGGGAACATGGGAGAATCTGGAAGCTGTGGATCAGTTTTGGATCCCCAAATAAAGATCTGCTGCTCCACAGGACATTCCTAGTTTGGGTTGGGAGGCATCCTAAAGCTCACCCAGTCCCACTCTCTGCTATGGGCAGGGACACTGTCCACTATCCCAGGTAACAGCCAAAGACAGAATTGCATCTCTTGGCTCCTTCACATTACTATAAAGTGTGAAATGCAGCCTAAACATCCAGCCTCAGCCATTTCATCACTGGTCTAGCTGGAATTCAGGAAACATCATTTTTCTCTCCTTTTCAGATCACCATATTCCCGAGAAGGAATTTTCCAGTCTTGTAAAATAACCAGCTTGGAGAGGGCTCTGCAAGTTTCCATCACAACCATTCCCATCCTACAGTTACCAGACTTTGCAAAGGCCCACGAAGGCCTTACCTTTCATTAATGCTTTCAGCCCGGAGTGTGTAGACTCTGTCAATGTGGGAGATGTGGAAGATGGGCTCATCTCCAGAAGGGTCTGTGGGTAATTTTACCAGTACCTCGTTGAGGAAAATGGGCTGTAAAACATCAGCAGAGCTGGAGTTGTACTGCAGAGTCTGCACGGGGGCATTCAGCACACATCAGCTCACAGCAGGTTTATTGCATGCCCCAAGTATCTCCCCTTCTGCCTCCTATATTTCTGCAGAAAATTTTAAGAGCTGACAAAGGCAGAGGTGCCTGCATAGCCTGGGGACACTCCTGGAGAGAGCCAAGCACAGCAGAGTTTCCTCCCACAGAGAGCAGCAAACGTTGTTTTCTCTCTGCTCCCTCAAACACACAAGCCCTCATGGAAGAGTTTTATTCAAGCAAAACCTCCAAAGCATCTTTTCTTATTTCCCTAGAGCATACAGCCACCCTTCCTGCCATCAGCCCCTGATCCCCAAAGCTTTCAAATCTCTTCTCTAGGAAGGCTGCTGCCCACAGCCCCAGAGTGGAGCTCCTGAGCCCTGTCCCCATCCCCGTGTGGGAGCAGCACTTACAGTTTTGTACATTTTGTACTGCAGGTTGGACTTGGGGCTGAAGACCTTGTCTGTGCCAGAAGAGCCAAGAGGTTTTATGATCTGAGTGAGGAGGAGGAAGTCGTTGAAGAGAAAACCATACAGCTCCTTGTTACTCTTGGCTTTATAGAGCTTCCCACTGTGCAGGAACTTGCGTGGTCCCAAGCAGTTTGTAACTGAATTAAAAACGAGTTGCTGCGAAAAGTAGAAGAAGAACAACAACGCACTGTATAAAGTGAAACAATCGGGGCTGCCCTGCAAGAGACCAAATACAGTTTTGAGTCCTGGTTCCAGTCTGTGGCACAGGGATGACCAGCCATGCCTCCAGCACCACAAGCAGCACAAGTCACAGGGGGCCCCGGGAGAGTCCCTGAGGGCCACAGGGGCACGGGCTGGGCAGGCAGGGGAAGCCAAAAGCATCTGTGCCCCCTGGCCACGCACATGCACCCCCAGGGCTGGGACTGAGCCAGGGCACCTGTCCTGGATGAGCAGCAGCTCTGCCAACGGCCTCTCCACAGGCTGAGCTCTCTTCAGGGCTGCATTCTGAATTGTGTTTGAATTTCACCCCTTAAAACACCCCAGAGCACTTCAGATGGCCAGGATACCCTGAGTTAGACCTGCTGACCACTGGGACTGGCACAATCCCAGACTCAGCCAGGGCTGGTTAGGGATCAGCAGAGCCTTGCCCTCACCTAAAGTGCCATTTGCAGGTTTGTTTTCACCAGGGTTTGGCACAGCTCTCCCCACCCAGGACAGCTGGCTCTGGAGGGGCTCCTTTGGCAGGCTGGAAACCCCTTGGACAGAACGCAGGGAGAGGCTGGGCTGTTCCCTGCCGTGGCTGGGGCTGCTGCTGGTGGCGGTGCAGCGAGCACCACAGGCTCTGTCAGGTGTGGAGCTGCTGTTCTGGGGCAGGCACCACCTACAGAAGATAAAAGCAGCCACTTTCCTGCTGGCAGACAGCTGGATGTGCTGACACTGTCACACCCTGTCCTTCTCCCAGAACAGTCAGACTTCCTCGGGTGAAATGCAATTTTTATATTTTATGAACCAACCAGTGCTCATTATATTTTTACCTTCTAGAATGGTGCATACTTTGAAAATCAAGTTGTGATCTCTCTGCCTCTGTTACCTCCACCAACAACAGGAAGGCCATCAGAATATCTTCCCTCCTTTTGCAGGACATACAAACACAATATTTCTAGAATCTTATCATGTAACCATAAAAAACAACATGGCATGGGAGGCAGGGGTTCTCTCTGTAAAGTCTCCAGAGACTTGATCACTATTCTTGAGTTTTCAAATGTATACAAAGCTTTATCACAGAAAATATTTCTAAATATTTGGTTTTTAAAGCAGTCCATGGTGGCCAGGCACAGCTTTGGAGTGGGACCCAGCAGCCCCACAACCACTGCACCACAAAGAACTGGGAACTGGGAAGTGCTGTTTGCAAAGGGCAGCGTTGAACCCGGGACAGCTCCGGGGCCAGGCCCCCAGGCAGGGTTCAGGAGCACAGCAGCAGCCAGGAGTGGGGCAGGGGCCAGCTGGGGCCAGGGGACAGGGGAGGGGGCGGCGCTGCCTGTCCCTGTCCCCCGGCAGCCCCGTTACCTCGGAGAGACCCTCGCACTGCACGTGGGCCTGGATCCACTCCAGCCTGTCCGAGTTCTCCTTCTCGCGCACGCCCTCGTTCACCTGCGAGCACAGCTCCTCCGCCTTCTCCAGCGCCTGCTTCAGGTGGCTGTGGTCAGGGTGGTTCTCGGGGGTGTTCTCCAGGATCTGCACGCAAGCAAAGCCACCATCAGGCTCCTGGCACCACAGCTGGGCTGCACTCGCTGTCAGCCCCAGGCTCCCAGTCCAGCCCCGCTGCCAGCACAGCCAGCCCCACGTGCCTGCTCCTCCTTGGCAGCCGAGAGAAATGGGAGACAAGCACTGTTTGGGAACAGCTGGACTGCAGGCCTGCCTGCACAGCCTTTGCACCAGGACACTGCTGCCTCCTCTGCCAGAAGCACACACGTTCAGCCACCACTGCTGAAGGAATCCCTAACTACCAACATCCAATTCATAATTTCCTGTGAAGGCCTTGGGCCAGGCTCCATGGGGTTATTTGGGATGGGAAATGTTAAGCAACAAGTGGAAGTTAGGAAAGGGCTGTAAATCCTCCAGCACCATCAGCACAGGGGGAACCTGCAGCAATCCAGGCTCAGCCTGTGGGGAGGGAATGGCACTGAGGGGAAAGGCAAATATGAGCACAAGGTTGTCTTGTTGCTCCTGTTATCTGAATTTTAAATTTTCTCTCAGCACTCGCTGCCTTCTGGTTCTTTGGGTGCAAACTTCAGCTGTTTCAAATGGAAATATGGAATAACTTTGCCAAAGCCCAAGGAATGATCCCATTTTCGATGCTGGATCGAGTATTAAAGGTCATCCCACATTCCCCAGCACATCAGAGCCCTCCCTGTGACAAAGCCTGACACAAATAAGGAAACAACCCTGCAATTAAGGTGTGAGCAAAGCAGCAGCAAACCCACCATGCGTGCAAAGGAACGTACATTTTTAATGATGAGTGGGTATCTGGTCACCCGTTGCATAGGCTTTAGGAGAAAACTTGAGAGTGGCATTCCTTTACAGCGAGGATCCATTGCTAACCTCTGAAACATCAGAGAGGTAAAATCTGGTTAGTCAGGTGGTTTAAACCCCAAAAATGAGCTCCTCCAAGAAAGGAAAAGGGAAGGCAATAAATGAGCACCAATCCTCAGCTAAATCTGCTCTGAGATCACATCAGCAGGAGAACTCCTGGTGGTTTGTACAACACTTCTTCACCTGCCTCGTCTGGACAAGAATCCCAGAATCACCAGGGCTGGAGGAGCCCCTCAGGATCACCCAGTGCCACCCCAAGCCCTGTCCCCAAGGCCACATCCAGAGTCCTCTGGGACAATTCCAGGGAATCCAAACCTCCCTGGGCAGCTCAGCCCAGGGCCTGACCACTCTGTGAGGGAAAAAATGTTTCCAATCTCCAATTTGAACCTTCCCTGGTACAATTTCAGGCCATTGCCTCTCCTTTCCCTTGGAACATGGCAGCAGAGCCCGACCCCCCCGGCTGTCCCCTCCTGGCAGGGACTTGTGCAGAGCCACAAGGGCCCCCTGAGCCTCCTTTGCTCCAGGCTCAGCCCCTGCCCAGCTCCCTCAGGAATTCTCCAGCCCCTTCCCAGCTCCCTCAGGAATTCTCCAGCCCCTTCCCAGCTCCCTCAGGAATTCTCCAGCCCCTTCCCAGCTCCCTCAGGAATTCTCCAGCCCCTGCCCAGCTCCCTCAGGAATTCTCCAGCCCCTTCCCAGCTCCCTCAGGAATTCTCCAGCCCCTTCCCAGCTCCCTCAGGAATTCTCCAGCCCCTTCCCAGCTCCCTCAGGAATTCTCCAGCCCCTGCCCAGCTCCCTCAGGAATTCTCCAGCCCCTGCCCAGCTCCCTCAGGAATTCTCCAGCCCCTGCCCAGCTCCCTCAGGAATTCTCCAGCCCCTCCCCAGCTCTGTTCCCTGCCCTGGACACGCTCCAGCCCCTCCAGGTCCTTTTCCAAGTGAGTGGCCCAGGAGTGACACAGCCCTCACAGCAGGTGGGGCCTCCTCTGCTCAGCAGATCAGCCGGGGAAGAAGATGCCCAGAATTCCCAGGAGCTGCTGCTTCTCCTACCTTGACAAAGTCCTTGAAGTCGGGCACCTCGTCGGTTTTCTGCTGGATGAGGGCAGCCCCGTTGAGCTGGCAGCTGCAGAAGCGGATGTAGGGCTGCATGTGGGGCAGCTGCGCCGTCAGGATGTCCCCGATCATCTTCACCGGCATCTTCTCCCCTGACATCTTCTTCCTCACTCGCAGGGCCCTGGGCAGGAGCAGGGCACGGGGTTGGACAAAGAGCCACTCCTCAGTTATGGAACAGAGGGGTGGGTTCTTATTCACTGTGCAAACCCAGGGAACCACAAATACACCGGCCACAAGATTTACTGCAGGGATACAATGAACAGGATCTTCTTACTGAGCTGCTGCTTTTACACAGAGGCACCAGCTGTGGCACTTCCAGCTGTGGCACTTCCAGCTGTGGCAGTTCCAGCTGTGGCTTTCTCTGGGTCTGGACTGAAGGCACTTGAGACAGTAATTTGTGTTGGGACTCAGGTGTTTGTTATTTGTTATCAGTAAAACAGTCTCACTGTTGGGAGCTCTGCAGCTTTTCATTAGAAGGCACAAAATAGCCAACAATCTCTTGTTCCAAGGTCTTTTAAAGCTAAACTATCCAATTAAGGGATTATTTTCCCTTTTACCCCAATAACTGATCCCACAGAGCTGCCATGGGGACTTTCCTGCCCAATTACAAAATGCCACCCAAACCCATGGAGAAGGAGGAAGAAGAAGGTGAAGAAGAAACCCAGGAGCACACCCTGTGCCCTCCATCTTGCTTCCATCCACAACACACTAAAAACCCCAAACCCTCAATTTCTCACCCAGTCACACACCTGCACTGCTCTCTAGAATCTATTTCACACTTCTGGGGGTTCCAGTCTGTCTTGGAGTCTGGGAAACTTTCTCCATGAATGAGGGTCAGAGTCAGAGCTGCCCTGGGGGTCAGGGCACCCCAGAGCAGACAGAGAAATATTCCCAGTGCCCTGGGTTTGCACATACCCAGGCTGTACTCTCAGCCAACACCTTTTCCCTCTCCTGGAGATCCATCTGCTGCCTGACTTTAATGCAATGCCAGATCACAGGTGAGAGGAACAGGAGGGTAATTTCCTTTTCCATTGGCTTAGAAAGAGAATTACTGATGTGTGAGTGAGGCAGGGAAAACCCCATCACTTTGAGTTTTTAGCCTGCTGTCCTAAGGAAAAGTTCATTGTCACTTGTCCTGTCACTGCCACAACTTTTCAACTGGTGGGCCATTTTCAATTACATTTTACCAAAAAAGGGAGATACTGCAAAGCTGTAAAATCCCTGTAGGTTCAGTGAAAATCAGCAGCTGAGTAGGGAAAGAAAAGAACTTTATTAATGCTTTTGCTTATCAAGGTGCAGGTTTACCTGTGCCCTCACTCAGCTTCCCTGGCAGGGACTGGGGCAGCAGCACCCGAGGCCTTTGGAGACGGGTGCCCTGGGCACAAACCCTTTGGAACCAGGCAGGGAAAGTCCTGCCCTGTGGGAAGCCTTGGCAAGCCCTGCTCTCCAGGGAGAGGAGGATTTGCCTTCTGCAGCACTGGAGCCAAGTGAGTGCAAATGGCAGAGAGCTGCTGGGTTATTCTACAGCTCACTACAAACCCTGTCCCCAGTTTGCTTTTTCCCCCAGGGAGAAACACGTGGCCCTTCTGGTTAGGATTTGTGTAAGTGGCAAATGTTTTCATGCAGCTAAAAGGAGAAGCAGGAGGAGAGGCCCAGGGTTCTGTTTTTGTGAAGTATGGGGGGAAAACCCAACTTACTTCAGTAGTTTTATATTGCACATAATCAGCTCCTTCCAATTCACAAAAATCATGGCAACTTCTTTTTCTGTGACCAGCTCAGATTCCATCAGTGGCTTCTGGAAGATCTGGGGAGTGAGAAGAGGCCATTTAGGGTGCACAGGGTAAGTACAGCCAGCCCCAGCACACCCCTGTCCCTGACATCCATGGGGTTCCCTGGGATGCCTGGGACTAAGGAGACCCTCAGGTACGAGGGGCTTTGACAGGGAATACTCTGAATTTCTAGGGGTGCTGGTGTTAATTCTGGTCTGGATAATCTGCTTGAAACCTGGCAATTTTAGCAGAGCTCTCCTGCAAAAGATCCCAGGATTCCTTTGATAATCCAGCTGAAAATAGGTTTTACTTTGGACTCTTCTATGGAAGACCTGATTTCTCTGAGAGTCCCAAGTGCTGCATATCTTGAACTCTTCTTCACAAAAGGACTTTGCTTCTCTGTCAAAGGAATTGTCCACAGCTGGCTGTACTAATTCCTTTTCTCCTGCCTCTAAAGCCAATCACAGGAAATGATAACTGAACCCCACAGCTCAGTTATCACTCAGTATCACTACCCCCCTCAGAGCACAGGGAATGTGCTTCATTCCAGAACATTTGTTTGAGGTTCACAGCTTGTACATGAGAAATAAACACTGAGAGTCAGGAGCAAAAGGGCTTTGTTAAAATGACACTTCAAAGAGCAGCATTTTGGTGATGGTAGCGCAGGGGACTGCTATGGTTTGCACCCACCCACAGCTGCATCTGTATCTGTATATCTGTATATCATCTGTATATATGTATCTGTATCTGTGTATCTGTAGATCATCTGTATATCTGTATAACTGTACATCTATCTGTATATCTATTTGAATCTGTATATCTGTATATCTGTATATCTATCTGTATCTGTATATCTGTATATCTATATGTATATCTGTATATCTGTATCTGTATATTTGTATCTGTATATCTGTATATCTATCTGTATATCTGTATATGTGTATCTGTATATTTGTATCTCTATATCTGTATATCTATATGTATATCTGTATCTGTATATCTGTATATCTGTATCTGTATATCTGTATATCTGTATATCTGTCTGTATATCTGTATCTGTATCTGTATATCTGTATCTGTATCTATATATCTGTATATCTGTATATTTCTATCTGTATATCTGTATATCTATATGTATATCTGTATCTGTATCTGTATATCTGTATATTTGTATCTGTATATCTGTATATCTATCTGTATATCTCTATATCTGTATATCTGTATATCTCTATATCTATCTGTATATCTGTATATCTGTATCTGTATATTTGTATATCTGTATCTCTATCTGTATATCTGTATATCTGTATATCTATATGTATATCTGTATCTGTGTATCTGTATATCATCTGTATATCTGTATATCTATATATCTATCTGGATATCTCTATATCTGTATATCTATCTGTTTATCTGTATATCTCTATATCTATCTGTATGTCTGTATCTCTATCTCTATCTCTATCTGTACTTCTATCTGTACCAGTATCAGTATCAACACAGATAAAGGAGGACAGGGCAGAGACCCCCCAAGGCAGGCAGGCCAGCAGTGAAATGCAGGAACTTTGCACAGGGCAGGAATTTGGCAGTGGCCGAGGGAGGAGGGGCCCGGGCTGCCCCACCTCTGTCACCAGCTGCAGGTCGTTGACGTAGTTCTCCTCGGTGACGATGAGCTCGTGGATGTAGCCCTGCCTCTTCCTCTCCGTGGGGGTCAGCATGTCCAGCAGGTGCAGGTCTGCACACCCTGCAAAACACAACAGCAGTGGCTTTCAGTGGGGCTGGGGGCACAGGGACCCTCGCCTGGGGCAGCCACAGCAGCCCTGCATGAGCAGCACTGCTCTGCTCACTGCATCAATCCTCCCATGGCACAGCCCTGCACGAGCAGCACTGCCCTGCTCACTGCATCAATCCTCCCATGGCACAGCCCTGCATGAGCAGCACTGCCCTGCTCACTGCATTACTGCTCCCATGGCACAGCCCTGCATGAGCAGCACTGCTCTGCTCACTGCATTGCTGCTCCCATGGCACAGCAGCCCTGCATGAGCAGCACTGCCCTGCTCACTGCATTACTGCTCCCATGGCACAGCCCTGCATGAGCAGCACTGCTCTGCTCACTGCATTGCTGCTCTCATGGCACAGCCCTGCATGAGCAGCACTGCCCTGCTCACTGCATTACTGCTCCCATGGCACAGCCCTGCATGAGCAGCACTGCTCTGCTCACTGCATTACTGCTCCCATGGCACAGCAGCCCTGCATGCGCAGCACTGCCCTGCTCACTGCACTGCTGCTCTCATGGCACAGCCCTGCATGAGCAGCACTGCTCTGCTCACTGCATCAATCCTCCCATGGCACAGCCCTGCACGAGCAGCCCTGCTCTGCTCACTGCATCAATCCTCCCATGGCACAGCCCTGCATGAGCAGCACTGCCCTGCTCACTGCATTGCTGCTCCCATGGCACAGCCCTGCATGAGCAGCACTGCTCTGCTCACTGCACTGCTGCTCTCATGGCACAGCCCTGCATGAGCAGCCCTGCATTCCTGCTCTGCTCACTGCATCAATCCTCCCATGGCACAGCCCTGCATGAGCAGCACTGCTCTGCTCACTGCATTGCTGCTCTCATGGCACAGCCCTGCATGAGCAGCACTGCATTCCTGCCCTGCTCACTGCATTGCTGCTCCCATGGCACAGCCCCAGCAAAGCTTCATCTCTCAGTGACTCCAAACATTCCATTTAACACATTTTTTTATTCAGTACAACAAAGGCCATCTCTGTGTGTGACTCCTCCCTGGTGGCCAAGCTTGAATTCTCCTTCACCTCTGCCTGCCCATTCCCAACCTCTCCCTGGAGGCCCCCAGGCCCTTGGGTTGTGTCATTCCAATCCCACATGGATGGCTGGCAGTGCAAAAGGGGGAAAGGACTCCATGTGGTGTGAGGAAAACACTGAGCTATCCCAGAGGGAATTAGGAAGGAGCTGCAGGGACCCTAAAGCTCCAAGGGGCCCTTTGGAATGAGTCCCTCAGCTGGTGGATGCTCGAGATCCGAGGTTCACCTTGACCCCTCTGCTCACAGAAATCCTGCTCAAGAAGGGCCTGCAGGGCCTCCTCACTTCTCCTCACTTCAATTAAAAACTGCTCCCAGATATTTGCAGGGCCTGAGCCAGGACATGCAAAGGTCACTGGAGATCCCCACTGATGTCTGGGCTGAGCCAAGGGTGGATTTTGTTCTCCTTTCTGTTTCAAAGCAGGAAAAGGCTGGCACTGAGAGCTCCTCTTCCACCAGTTCTGTCCTTCCTTTGCTGCCAACCTCCCTTGCATGGATCCCCTCAGATGGGAGGATTTTTATATCAGTTCCACAATCCTGAATTTTCTTTTCTACTCTGAATTAGACAGAACATTTAATTCCACTCTTTCTTCTGTAGGCCATTATTTTTCAGCTGAGCCTAATTAAGTTCTTCTGAGACTGGAACACAGAATGTTTTCTTCCAGTTTTTGCTACTTTTCTGCATAAAATACAATGTATTTCAAAAAGCTAAGTTGATTTCAGACAGGTGGAAAATGTTTGGCTCTAAAAATGATCTATTCAACTTTGTTCACACAACCAAAATTCTCCAGGTGAATTCTTTCCCTCACCCTCAGCAAATTCAGTATATTCCCCATGGACACAAACTTTCCTCATGGAAACATCAGGCCCCAAAGGACTTTCAGTTCTTTGCATATAAAGTTCATACTTAGGGAGTATTTCCTGCATTTTTAGCTCCCTAAATGGAGCTCAGACAATGCCACTGGGAAGGCCCAAGTGTATCACCAATATTTCCATGGAATACCAGCAACATCTGCTTTAACTGATCTGTGCTTCTGAAAGGGGAATGATGGATTTGACTTCAAAAAAGCAAAAAAAACCCAAACCAAACCAACCAAACAACAAAAAATAACAACAAAGCGAAACCAAAACCCAAACCCAAACAAAACCAAGCAAAACAAACCCAGAAAAGGAGATACAGCCAGCCAAGGTTGTTTCCTCTCTGACTCTGAAGCTGGGAGCTGGGATCAGGTGGGAAGCAGAGTGACACTGACAAGGCTCCCTTGAGACACAGGATGTCACAGCCCTCCACCAAGTGCAATTCAAACTTTGCTTGGAATAAAGAGCAGATGTGCAGAAATACCATCTTTATGCCAAACCAATGGATTTTGGCCCCTTCCAAAAGCCAGAAGTTCCATCTCTGTGGAACAATGCCTGATTTCAGAGCAGTTTCTTTGGTACCAAGTAAACCACAGGGCTAAGAAACAGCCCCAGTTCTCCCAGTGCTTCATTAGAAGAGAAGCAAGTGTTTAATTACTTTTCCTTGGGGAAGTTCTTGTTCAAAGATGTTCTAAAGCCTTGGCCTGAAGGTGATTTCCAAGCACCAAGCCCACGGAAAGAACACTGACATTCTGAATAATGAAGCCTTTTAGTGGCTCCCTTGGCAGCCAGCTGGGCTGTGAATGGGCTGCTCTGAAGCACTGGAACACTCTGCTTTTGGGGATGGAGTACTTGGGGAAAAAAGAGCCCAAATCTGAGCAGAACATCCCAAAGAGACTTTCCTGGTAGGAGATTTCTTTGTGAGGAGCACAAGTACAGAGATTTTCCTTGTCTTTGCATTAAGAGCTGGATTCCTTTCCAGTGGAAATGTCTGGCTCATTCTTCATGGGTGCCAAAGAACTTTGGTGAATTGGATTCCACAGATCACAGAATCCTGGAATGGTTTGGGCTGGGAGGGACCTCAGAGCCCACCCAGTGCCACCCTGCCATGGCAGGGACACCTCCCACTGTGCCAGGCTGCTCCAGCCCCAGTGTCCAGCCTGGCCTTGGGCACTGCCAGGGATCCAGGGGCAGCCCCAGCTGCTCTGGGAATCCAATAAAGCCAGGGAAGGATGGGGAAATGACAATAATGAACTTGGTTTGTTCTCAGGAGGGTGAATCCATGAATTCTGCCATTCTGGACTTGGAGAACCAAGAGACAAATGTTGGAACTGCAAATCTGTGCCTTGACCTCCCAGCACCACAGTCCTGGCAGATTAATGGGCTCCAGAAGTGTAAAAAATCATTCCAAATCCTTTGCACAAAGATGTTGTTCCTCTTCCTTACAAAGTCAGCCCTGAAGATCTGGGTCTCCCAAGACAAACACTGAGCCTAAAACAAGATGCTGCTTTTGGGAAGGGAGGTTCTGCTGTGGAGATCACTGATCCACATCCATGGCCACAGCTGCTGATCCCTTTGCACTTGGGAGGTTTTCTAAGCAGTGCCACTGCCCGATTTCCCTGTAAGCCTTGAGCTGGCCCAGGCTGTAGTGACCAGGGCACAGGAGACAAGAACCTGTCCTGCTAGAGGAACCAGGAGCTGGCAAAAGTGATGTCACAGTTTTCCTCCAAATCCTTTAGGAGAGGGGAACAGCACACCAGGAGAGCAGCCCTTCACTCAGGTTAATTATTCACAGATCCCAAATCCCTGGGCTGGCAAAGCCCTCCCAGCCCAGGCAGTGCCAGCTGTGCCCCATGGCCACCCTGTGCCCAGCCCAGAGCACTCAGTGCCACCTCCAGGGGACACCTGCAGGGATGGGCACTGCAGAGCTCCCTGGGCAGCCCCTGCCAAGGCCTGAGCCCCCTTTCCATGGGCAAATTCCTGCTGCTGGCCAAGCTGAGCCTGCCCTGGCCCAGCCTGAGGCCGTTCCCTCTGCTCCTGTCCCTGTGCCCTGGGAGCAGAGCCCGACCCCCCCGGCTGTCCCCTCCTGGCAGGGACTTGTGCAGAGCCACAAGGGCCCCCTGAGCCTCCTTTGCTCCAGGCTCAGCCCCTGCCCAGCTCCATCAGGAATTCTCCAGCCCCTCCCAGCTCCCTCAGGAATTCTCCAGCCCCTTCCCAGCTCCTTTAGGAATTCTCCAGCCCCTTCCCAGCTCCATTCCCTGCCCTGGACACGCTCCAGCCCCTCCAGGGCTCTCCTGCAGGAGCAGAACTGGACCCAGCCCTCGAGGGGCCTCTCAGTGCTGAGTTATTTAAATCACAGCATTTCAACATTCAACTTTCTTAGCACCTGTTTCAGATGCAACCAATTCCTCTTAAATCTCCTGGGATGGACCCTCCACTGAGAGGCCACCCCAGGCTTTTGGTGAGGACATTGGGATCAAAGAGATCTCTCCATCTGCAATGCCCCACTCCATTTCTCAGCTATTTTCAATCATTTCAGCAGGTTTGGAATTTCTCAAGCAGACCAGTGTGTCCAGCTCCTGGCAGAGCAGAGCTCTTCCCTCTGAGGTGCAGGGAAGGAGCTGGAAAGAAATCTGGGCAGTGCCACTGGCAAAACTTGCAGCATGATTTAGGGGTGGAACTGCCCTCTCTGGAATGCTCAAAGAAGGTTTGGGTGTGGCACTTGAGGATGTGCTCACTGCTGGTGCTCCAACCTCACTCCATGAGTCACTGATTCTACCAATCCCTTTCCAGAGGCTGCTGGGGACAGTAAAATCCCACAGGTGAGGCCAAGAATGCACCCAGAAATGTAAATCTCAGAGTTAACAAGGCCTGGAGGGGTTTGGAACACATCAGGAAAGCAAAGCTCACCCCTGGGCTGTGCCCCAGGGCTGTCTGAGCCCTGGCACTCAGGGCCAGCAGCAGAGTCACAGGCAGCAGCCATGGGCCCGAGCAGAGGGGACTGCACAGCCCCATTCCACAGGGAATTCACAAACACAGGTGCTCTGCAGGCACTTCCCTTGGAACCAGGAATGTGGGCACCAAATGCAGTATTTTAAATCTTCCAACCTCTTATCTAACAGCATTTTATCATTTCTTCACTTTCATTTGGCAGAGGGACAGCTCTGATCTCTGCTTCTGTGACCTGACAGCACCCAGGGAGCAGCTGGGGCTGGGCCAGGCGGGGTTTGGGTTGGATTTTAGGGCAAGGTTCTTCCCCAGAGGGTGCTGGCACTGCCCAGGCTGCCCAGGGAATGGGCACGGCCCCGAGGCTGCCAGAGCTCCAGGAGCCTTTGGCCAGCGCTGCCAGGGATGCCCAGGCTGGGCTTGGGGGGGTCTGGGCAGGGCAGGGGTGGCACTGGGGGATCCCTGGGGTCCCTCCCAGCTCAGTTCAAGAGCTTTGCCCATGGAAGTCCCCAGGTGGGCAGTGAAGCCTTGGTGAAAACCATTTCCATTTGCATTGCTCCAGGACAATGGCCTGAGAGCCAAAGGTCACCTCAGCACCGTGTTCAGCTGAGGTCACCCTGCCCTCTGGGTCACTTCTGCTCATGCAGTAAGAGTTGAGGCACATTGCTCCTGAATCTACAGAAGTTGCCTAAATTAAAGTTAAAACCAAGTCATTTGTCATCTGAATTTACTGCCCAGAAGTTGCTATTTAACAAGTTAAATAGCTGGAGTCAATAACCACAAAGAACTAAAAAGTGCTTTAAAACCAGAGACAAAACCAGAATTTCAGTTCATTTTCCCTATGGGAATAAAATGTGCTCAGTGAGATCATGGAGACAGAAAGTGAAGCCACTAAAGCTCCTAAAGAATTGAGGTTTAAATAAAACTGATCCTGAATATAAAGCAAAATGTTCCTGACAAACCCACAATTCACACCCAGAGATGTCTTGGACAGATTTCAAGTACTGAAAAGAACAAATCTCTGGAAAAACTTCCAAGGGAATTCTTTGTCAGCAGTTGAATACAGAAGGAATTCCCACAAACAGTAAAACCAGTGAAGAACAAACCCCAGCAGCACTGGCAGCCTCTGGAATTCCTCTCCATCCCTCAGGTGACAATTCCTGTGCAAGGGGAGAAGGCACCTGGCACAGGGAAGTGAAGACACAGAACCAATTCCCAGAATTCCAGGATGATTTGGCTGGGAAGGGATTTTAAGGACCAGCCAGTGCCACCCCTGCCATGGCAGGGACACCTCCCACTGTGCCAGGCTGCTCCAGCCCCAGTGTCCAGCCTGGCCTTGGCACTGCCAGGGATCCAGGGGCAGCCCCAGCTGCTGGGGCCGTCACTGTCAGACTCCCTTTCTCATACAGATCCATTTTTATATATTGATTTATACTGATATCCATAAAGACATGTAAGGCAGTCACTGCAATGCCTTGTTCCCTGCAGCTCAGGGAGAATCCCTGAGGAGGAGGAGGAGGAGGATGAAACCCTCCCTGCTGAGCCAGCAGAGCACCCTTAGGGACTCAGGGAGGAAATGAACACTCCAGGGATTCCAGCATCTGTCACTTAAGCCCCAGGGGAGTGTCAGTGTCTGGGACTCTGTACATGGGATTGATTTTGCTCTTCTGCCTGAGGCACCAGCAGCACCTCGTGTGTGTTCAGCTTGGCCAGCAGCAG
Organism: Serinus canaria; assembly: GCF_022539315.1. Classification (NCBI taxonomy): domain Eukaryota; kingdom Metazoa; phylum Chordata; class Aves; order Passeriformes; family Fringillidae; genus Serinus; species Serinus canaria. The sequence continues at coordinate 114,075,601 of NC_066313.1, read as the reverse complement.
GAATTTGCCCATGGAAAGGGGGCTCAGGCCTTGGCAGGGGCTGCCCAGGGAGCTCTGCAGTGCCCATCCCTGCAGGTGTCCCCTGGAGGTGGCACTGAGTGCTCTGGGCTGGGCACAGGGTGGCCATGGGGCACAGCTGGCACTGCCTGGGCTGGGAGGGCTTTGCCAGCCCCAGGGATTTGGGGGTTCCCTGTGAGTCCCAGAGGAACAACCCCAGAGTGCTCCTCCCAGTCTCCCAAAGCTGCCCCCAGGAGCTCCCAGTGACCTTGGGAGGCTCCAGCCCCAGCCCTGAACACACTGGGGGAGATCCTGCACCCCCAGGGCACTGCAGAGCTTCGTTTGTTCTTCCTCTCACTCGATGTCAAGAGGAAGAGAAGAGCAGCACCTGAATCCCCCAGAGCTGAAGCACTGCCAAGGTTTCACTGCAGACTCAGTCTGTGGCTCTGGCCTGAGCTCACAGGACCCACAATGTCCCTCAGGGCCAGAGCTTTCATCCAGTCAGGTTTTCAACCCAGCAGCTCAGGATGGGAAAAGAGGGAGAGGCTCTCGTTCAAATGTCAGTTAATGCAGAAAATACTGTCAGAGTGGAGGCAAACCTGGCTCCATCCCCTCAGAGAGCACTGGAAATCACAAGTGGGATGTGCTGCTCCATTTCTGCAGTTGTCAGCAAGTGGCCATGATGGAGAAGAATTATTTTTTTATGGTAGAAATGAAAGATGTAAAACTATTTAAATACTGTTCTAACAAGAAGGAAAATCAGTGCAGTTGCTCATATTTTCAGACTTGAGCTGCTGGCATAAAACACATCCCAAATCCAGGTAAACCCATGGCAAACCAAGAAAGAATAGATAATTCATCTATTTAAAAAAAATCAGAATCCACTGATTGGTCCCTGAGCAGGGAATCAGAGAATCCCAGAACATCCTGAGCTGGAAGGGACCCTCCAGCAGTCCAAGGACATGCCAGCAATCCCCCCTGAGCCAGAGGGACAAAGGCTGCAGGGAGCAATGATGGATCTGAGCAATTACAGGGAGATCACATTCCAAGAAGCCAGGCAGGTGTCCCTGGGGGGTTCCAAGAAGCCAGGCAGGTGTCCCTGGGGGGTTCCAAGAAGCCAGGCAGGTGTCCCTGGGGGGGCAAAGGGCTCCAGTGCTGCTGCCAAAGCCCTCGGGGCGAGCTCGGTGTGACCCAGCAACGAGACAACAACAAACACTGTCGGCCTCTTTTGTACGAAGGATTTAATTCTCTATACATGGAACTAATTGGAAAGGCTGGATTACAGTTGTTAAAGCTGCAGGTTTTTATATATTTATATAATTTACATTCATAGTGATGAAATACTGAAGTGCAACTGAGTAAGGAGCTTCACTTGTCCTTTGCACCTTTGCAGGACGGGTCGGGAGCAGGGAGCTGGGCTGGGAGTGCTCCAGGCTGCCAGCAGGGGCTCGGGGACAGGGGGACACAGACACCAGGACGTAACCCCGTGGTAAATCGTTAGTAGCAGGGCTCTGCTGTGCTGGAGGCGTTGGGAGAGGGCACTGCCAGCACCTGCAGCGAGAGCCGGGCGCTAAGGAGAGGGCAGGGCTGGGCTGGGCACAGCTCCAGCTCCACCCATGGCTCCATCTCTGACTCGTCTGTGTCAGTTCCACAGTCTCGTTGGAAATGTAAACATTGGCAATGGATTGCAGGGAGACAGTTCTATACATTCGTCGTTCGGGAGGTGCAGAGCCCTCCCAGGGGAGGCTGGGAATGCCAGCCCGGAGGGAATTCCCAGCTGGGCCCGTCTCTGACCCGGGAATGGGACAAACTGAGGGACACTCACAGACCAGGCTGTTTGCTCACTGCTTGCAGCTACAAGGAACGTGCAAAATCAGATGAACAGAGCTGGGTAAAACATCACTCCAGGTTTGCCTCTGGCACGGGAGGAGGGCAGCTCCCCTCCCCACAATGGGTTACACACTCAACAACAACACCTGTTACAAACAGTACAGTAACTACAACAAAATACCTGGAACTGGGCACATTTTAACTTCCTTAAACTGATTTTAACTCCTTCTGTTCTTTGTAATTAAAAAAAGAAAAAAAAAAGAAAATGAAAATAATAAAAAAAAGACACATTGACAACACTGGACAAGTGAACAATAAAAAAGAAAGATACATAAAGTCTCCAATTCATGGACATTTGGAACAATTTTAATAGCACATGCAGCATTCCTTGATAGTGGGTCTTTTTGCACAAACAAAAATTGCAATGAAGAAATTAAATTTATACTTTTCCTTTAAAAGACTAGAATATATCTTTAAAAAATAATTTTTAAAACTACCAAAAGCACCTGTGCAAAGGTGGAAAAATTAGTTTGGTAACTCTGAAAGCCACAAAAGGACCCACTATCCTCTGATTTTTATTTCTTTTTGCGTGTGTGTGGTTTTGTTTTGTTTTGTTTTTTGTTTTGAATCAGTTTAATTTTGTCGGTAATTAACTCAACCATTGCGATTCCATGCAACTAAATGTCAAATGAGGTAAAACTGCTGTGCAGTGTGTTCTTGACTCAGAAGGCAGTAGATGATCATGCTGGAAGCCACATGATCAAGGCTGCATCTCCCATCATCCCTCTGGGCACTGCTATGGGATAGTGGGTCTCTTTGAGGACTTTCAAGCCTGAGTGGGGGATGGACAACATATGATTCCTAGAAAAAGGAGGAAAACAACACATAAGCAAAACAAAACAATGAGCAAATTCAAGCTGGGGAAATGAGGCAGGCGTGGCAAGGCATGGAGCAAAAATGATGGGGGGGGGGACGTGCTGGGGGATGGGAACGAAACCAACCAAAGACAGCGGGGACAGAAGGTCTTCAAAGAGCCCGGGGGCCCGGGGGGGCGGGGCCCGGCAATGCTGCATGTGGGTGGGACACAAGGGACACTCGGGGACACTCACACTGCTGGCTCGGGTCCGTGTCCGTGGTCAGCTTCACGTAGTTGGACGGGAAGAGCCCCACGTGGCCGTTGACCTCCCCCTTCCACCAGTCGGGGTCCTCCCTGCTGAGCACGGTGATGATCTGGCCCTTGCTGAAGGCCAGCTCGTCGTCGTTCTGCGCGCTGTAGTCGTACATGCCGATCACCTGGCACACTGCAGGGGGGGACAGGGCTCACCTGGGGCTGCAGCCACCCCAGAGCATCCCTGACCCCCCCAGTGCCCTGCCCAGACCCCACCAAGCCCAGCCTGGGCATCCCTGGCAGCGCTGGCCAAAGGCTCCTGGAGCTCTGGCAGCCTCGGGGCCGTGCCCATTCCCTGGGCAGCCTGGGCAGTGCCAGCACCCTCTGGGGAAGAGCCTTTCCTGATCTCCAGCCTGGCCTTGCCCACATGCAGAGGTCACCTCTGGACATTGCCCATGGCTTGGGACAGCTCCACAGCATTCCCAGAATTCCCAGAATCCCTGGGTTGGAAGAGACCTCCAAGCCCATGGAGTCCAGCCCAGCTGAGCCCTGGCACCCAGTGCCACCTCCAGGCTTTGTTAAACACCCCCAGGGATGGGCACTCCACCACCTCCAGGGCAGCCAGGCCAGAACTTTCTCCCCCTTGCTGGAAAAACCTTTTCCCTGCTCTCCAGCCTGGATTTCCCTGGGTGCAGCTCCAGGCTGTGAGCTCTGGCTGTGTCAGTGCTGCTGCAGACAGAGCCCAGCCCCAGCTGAGCACAGGCACCTTTCAGGAGCTGGCAGAGGGATGGGGGCACCCCTGAGTCTCCTTTTCTCCAGGCTGAGCACCCCCAGCTCCCCCAGGGCTCCCTCTCAGGGTTTGTGTTCCCAGCCCCTCTCCAGCCTCGCTGGCCCCTCTGGATGGGCTCAGTGTCCAGGACCCTGCAGTGACCAGAGCCCATCCTGGGGCTCAGCTCAGCCCCCCCAAACTCCAGGGGTTTAAAAATCCCAAAGAGTTTCATGGAATCCCAGCAGGGCTCAGGTTAGAAGGGACCTTAAAGCCCATCCAGTGCCACCCCTGCCATGGACAGGGACATCTTCCACTGCCTCAGGGTGCTCCAACCTGGCCTGGAGCCCCCCACCAGGACTGGTCAGTGGACAGGAAAACCTGGGACACACTGGAACTTCCACTATTGGAAGCTGCATAATCCAAAAGAAAGCTGATGGTGGTGCCTTTGTTATCCCTGTGAGGTTTTCAGAACAAAAAAAAATCTTGGAAAATATGAGAGAAAATGAACAGAACTGGACAAAAGCATCCCAGGCCATCCAGGCTGCTCTGCTGGCACCCAGGACTGGTTCCAGCAGGGATTTTCTATTCCCTTGCAGTGGAATTCATCCAATCTCAGAATCCCAGCTGGTCCTGATCACTTCTGACAAAGCAGCTCCCTGAATTCTCTGAAGCAGCAGGACTGTTTAGTTAAATACATAACCCCCTCTATTTCTCTGCTGTTTTCTCTTTGCCAGGCCACAGGGCTTCTGGTTTTCCCACCAGACATCAGACTTCCATTAATGAGCTTTGCTGGCAGGTTCTCTCCAGTGGATTAATCCTAAAATTTGCTTTTATTTTTGCCCTTGTACCAAGCCAGCAACTTATTTCTATTTGCCAAACAGCTTTTCCTTTTTTTTTAAATTACATTTTAATTAAGATTTTTATGTTCTGCAAAAAGTGCTAAAATTTTGTTCTGTAAAATTTAGCATGTGGGAAAAGTCCCAGATTGTCAAACCTGAAATAATTTCAAAAATACATTAAAAAAAATCTCATCCCATTTCCTTGTAAAAGGTTGTGTCTCAATGCTGAGTTGCCATTCTAAACCTGAATTCCAGGAGGCTTTAGAGAGGCATTTGCTGGATCTTTGTAACTACCACCAGAGGGGCCAGGCAGCAGCAGTGCCACAGACACAGCACCATGGAATGGGATCTGGAAGGGCCCTTCCAGCCCAGCCAGGCTGGAATTCTGTGGGAATGTTCCTGCTCTGTGCCTCCTGTGTCCCTTCCCAAGGCTGCAGTGCACAGGAAAAGTCCCTCCCCATGGGGGTTTGTCCCAGGTCACCTCAGACCAGGGGGTTCTGCAGGAGAGGAGCCTCAGGTGCAGCCCTGGATCCTCCTGAGCCTCTGCAGCTCCTGCTGCACTCAGGGCAGGGAGGGGCTGCTCTGGGGAGGGAGACACATCCCAGAACCCAGAGCTCCTGTCCCACAGTCACGACAGGGATGGGCTGGTCTGGGGGATGCAGGAACATCCCAGAGCTCCTGTCCCACAGTCAGGGATGGGCTGGGTTGGTCTGGGGGATGCAGACACATCCCAGAGCTCCTGTCCCACAGTCAGGACAGGGATGGGCTGGGCTGGGGGATGCAGGAACATCCCAGAGCTCCTGTCCCACAGTCAGGACAGGGATGGGATGGTCTGGGGGATGCAGGCACATCCCAGAGCTCCTGTCCCACACTCAGGGATGGGATGGTCTGGGGGATGCAGGAACATCCCAGAGCTCCTGTCCCACACTCAGGGATGGGATGGTCTGGGGGATGCAGACACATCCCAGAGCTCCTGTCCCACACTCAGGGATGGGCTGGGTTGGTCTGGGGGATGCAGGAACATCCCAGAGCTCCTGTCCCACACTCAGGGATGGGCTGGGCTGCTTTGGGGGATGCAGGAATGCCCCAGAGGCTCTGGAGCACTACACCCCTCCCAGCTGAAGGCCCAGCACGGGCACAGCAGGCAGGGCAGGGGTGCCAGGGGCAGGCAGGGCTCACCTGAGGGTGCTGCAGGTCTGGGCAGCTCGGTGGGGGTGCTCTTGCTGGTGCCAGGGCTCAGCAGTTTGACGTAGTTGGCCGGGAACCAACCGATCTGGCGCTTCTTGCCCCGCGCCTGCGGAGACAGAACTGCTCAGCAAGGGATGGGCTCAGAGCTCAGAACTGCTCAGCAAGGGATGGGCTCAGAGCTCAGAACTGCTCAGCAAGGGATGGGCTCAGAGCTCAGAACTGCTCAGCAAGGGATGGGCTCAAAGCTCAGAACTGCCCAGCAGGGGATGGACAGCTCCAGGGCTCAGAACTGCCCAGCAGGGGATGGACAGCTCCAGGTCCCAGAACTGCCCAGCAGGGGATGGACAGCTCCAGGGCCCAGAACTGCCCAGCAGGGGATGGACAGCTCCAGAGCTCAGAACTGCCCAGCAGGGGATGGCAGCTCAGAGCTCAGAACTGCCCAGCAGGGGATGGACAGCTCCAGAGCTCAGAACTGCTCAGCAGGGGATGGGCAGGCTCAGAGCTCAGAACTGCCCAGCAGGGGATGGACAGCTCCAGGGCCCAGAACTGCCCAGCAGGGGATGCACAGCTCCAGGGCTCAGAACTGCCCAGCAGGGGATGCACAGCTCCAGGGCTCAGAACTGCTCAGGAGGAGATGGGCAGGCTCAGGGGCTCAGAACTGCCCAGCCCAGAGGGGAAAGCAGTTGGGGAGGGAAAACTCATCTGTTCTGTGCCACTAGCTGAATGTTCTAAAGATAAGATAGAATGTTATTAGTATTTCTAATGAAACACCTGTTCATTATTACACCTGTTACATTAAAATAGATCCCCAGATTGTGACAGTTGAAACAGATTAAGAATCCAAATTTCCTCTTTTCTTTTACAAGAACAGATCCAAGCTTTCCAATGCCTTGTGTCACCAAAGCAGGAAACCTCATCCTGTTGTCTCCCCAAACAATGTCCATTGCAAATCAAATCCATAAAAATTCCTTGCAGTAAGAAAGGTTCTCCCAGAACTTTGAATCCCAGCTTCTAACTCTGTCTCAAGAATTATTTTAACTGTTTATTCTCTTTGTGTTAGAATAAGGTTGGCATTTTGGGCAAGGAGAATTTTGCCTCTGAAAAACAGATTGTTAACTTTGGTGGGGAAAAAGTCATCTAAAGGATTTACTATTCTTGAGCTACTTCTTCCCTGTCTCAATCTTTACTGAAAAAGAAAACACTTGATCTAAGGTCTATCTAGACAATTTAAGATATTTTTGAACACTGCATTAATGCTTAATGCTAAAAACATTTGCCTTATTATCCCTTCACTCTGACTCCCAAGTGTGGAGCAGGAGAATAAAAAGAACAGTCAGGGATTGCTAACAAAATAAAACCCAATTGTAAAACCACATGTAAGACATTACAGCATCTAAATTACATCTGAGTATTTACACAACCAAAACTGAATTGTTTCAGAGCCTCCCAGCAGCTGCTCAGTGGTTACTGTGGCAGCTCTTCCCCAGAGAAGTTTCTTTTCTGTCTTAAAATACATTTAATGGAGACTCTTCAAAGCTAAACGTTACCAACAGCACCAAGGTAAGTGAGAGAAAACCCCAAAGGAACCCTGGAAGAGGATTTCTCCACAAAAGATAAAAAAAATATCACCAGGGAAGGCAAAAAGGGCAGGCACAAAGGGTTAAAAAGAACTGAATTAGTCTGAGATCTGCATTGCACAAATAAATCCATGGCCTTGTTCCACCTCAAATTTCCTGCTAAACCCCAAAGCAAACAGAGCCTCCTTCAGGGGGACCAAATTGTCAAGTTCTGCCTCAAAACCACCAGGAGGGCCCCAAGCATCCCTGAGCCCTCCCTGCTGCTCTCCTGCCCCCCAAGCCAGGCGTGGCAGGGGTGGGAGCCCTGGAAGGGTTTTTGGGGTTTATTGGCACCTGCTGCACTGCAGAATTGTCAGGTTTATTTCTCATCAACACATCCAGCATTCTGAACTACTAAAAACCGTTTTTTTAAAATGGGATTTTACAAGGAAAAAATAAAAGAGGAACTAACTTGGAGCTCTCCTTCCCACCAACCACCTGGATTCTTCTTTCTGATGAGAATCAACTGGCCAGGAGCAAGAGTCAGCTGTTCTGGGCCTGTGGCTGTGTAAGAGGCAATAACTTGGGCAATTTCTGTTGAAGCAGAGGAGGAAAGAAAAGGTTAATTTGAAAAAAATCTGAGCACATTTTATCCAACATTAATTCTGCTCTAAGACTGTGTTATTCCTTTCCATAAAACTGTTATGGATTTCTGTATTTCCATGGTAGCTGTAAAAGAAATGAGAGGTTCAGAGCACTACAGGAACAAATAGGTAATAAACAGAGGTGCAGCAGCTCTGTGTAGGAGATCAAAAATGTTTGAAATAGAGAATAAATAATAATAATAATAATAATAATAATAATAATAATAATAATAATAATAATAATAATAATAATAGGAACTGTACACTCTTAAAATCCAATGTTTTCCAGTAAATCCATCTTTGCATTTAGCTCCCTGAGGAGAGGAGACACACCAGTGACAAAATAATGAAGTAGCACCAAGAGGTGCAAATCAAGGCTGGCAGAGAATTTCCCACCACCTGGCCCCAAAAGGAGTTTTCCAATGCAGCAGAGAGGGTTTCCCTGGAAATCTCTGTTCCCTGGAGGCTCTTCCAGAGGAGCTGGGAGCTGACAGTTCCAGGGAATCACCCCAAGCTGTGCTGGAGCCTCCTCTGCCCCCACAGTGCTGGTGGAACAATTCTGGTCCCCACAGGTAACCCAGCTTTGGAGCCAAGCGGAGCTGCAGAATTCTGGTGTCCTCCCAAAGCCAGGCTCAGCCCTGTCCCCAGGCCACGTGCAGGCTCAGGGGGACACATTTAGCACACCCAGAGTGGGGCTGGGGCTGCTGGAGCTTCCTGAGGGACCCAGGACAGGCACAGCCCTCAGGGACTCATTCCCAGGGCAGCTGCAGGAACCCACAGCCCTGGGAGGTTGGGAACAAGGGAGGCTTTGGTGCAGGGGAGACACAAAGAGGGGTGAAGCCCAGCATGGAAATGAAATGATGAAATGATTGATGTGAGATTTAGAAGAAAAGACCAGCAGGAACACTAAAAATGATCAGAGAAGCATTTGAGACACAAATGAGCAGCATGAGGAGGATGAGGAGCAATCCCAGGGCCCTGCAAAGAACACAGGAGTCAGAACAGCAGAACTTCCCTCAGGAGGGCAGGGACAGGGAGCCAGGCAGGGGATGGAAAGGCCTGGAGGGACAGAGGGGCTTTAAACTGGATCTGGGGTCAGCACAGCCATGGAGTCATGGAATGGTCTGGGCTGGAGGGACCTCAGAGCCCACCCAGGGCCACCCCTGCCATGGCAGGGACACCTCCCACTGTCCCCAGTGTCCAGCCTGGCCTTGGGCACTGCCAGGGATCCAGGGGCAGCCCCAGCTGCTCTGGGAATTCCATCCCAGCCCTGCCCACCCTGCCAGGGAACAATTCCTCACTGCCAGTGTCCCACCCAGCCCTGCCCTTCCCAGCAGCAGAGCTGTTCCCAGCCCTGCTCCTCCCTGGTTTGCCCTCACCCAGCACTGACTCTGCTCCTGGTTTTTCTCTGATTAACCCTCCCCCTCTCCTGCCACACCTGCTGTATTTCATGAGAAATTCCTTCTCCTGTCTTCAGCTTCCACAGCTAAGAAACCTGGAGAGGGGCTGGGGACAAGGGGGAATGGCTCCCACTGCTCTGCTCAGCAATCCAGCAGCAAGTTCACATCCACTTCTGAGCAAGCAGATTTTTATTCTCTAGCTACGTTTTATTTAGTGATTGACACACTAGAATGGTTAGAGGATGAATTCTTTTATTAATTTACATTATTTATTAACTGCATTTATTCCAGTTCTGTTGTAATGGTTTTCATCAGTGCAAACCACTCCAAGATGACCAAGAGCAAACACTCTGTTTTCATGGAAAAGGTTTTGTTGCCATTGAATTGAACACTTAAGAACAGAGAGAAGATGCTGCCACAGTATTTGACTCACCAGGTTTCTTCCCTAAGCTTCCTGTTTTCCCAGCTGCTCCTGGAGCCTTGAAATGGAGAACAAGAGGAGAGTTTAGCACTCAGGTTTCCTTCTCTAGCACATGAAAATGATTCACAAAGCTTCACTCAACAAGCATGTGAGTCAAAAACTCACAGGAAATTCTGTCCTTACAGAAATCCTTCATCTTTTAGATGGCAATAAACACCTGGGAATAAATACCAAGCATGAAGTGGATGGTTTGTTAATGCAGAAGTGCAGACTTTTAGTCCCTTTCACAGGCTGCAAATACCAAAATATAGCCCATGTGCAATCCCAAAGGAGATCCCATGTGCAATCCCAAAGGAGATCCCATGTGTAATTCCAAAGGAGATCCCATGTGCAATCCCAAAGGAGATCCCATGTGTAATTCCAAGGGAGATCCCATGTGTAATTCCAAAGGAGATCCCATGTGCAATCCTAAGGGAGATCCCAGATGTAATCCCAAAGGAGATCCCATGTGTAATCCCAAATGAGATCCCATGTGTAATTCCAAAGGAGATCCCATGTGGAATCCCAAAGGAGATCCCCATGTGTAATCCCAAAGGAGATCCCATGTGCAATCCCAAAGGAGATCCTCATGTGTAATCCCAAAGGAGATCCCATTGGTAATCCCAAAGGAGATCCCACGTGTAATCCCAAAGGAGATCCCATGTGTAATTCCAAAGGAGATCCCACGTGCAATCCCAAAGGAGATCCCATTTGTGATCCCAAAGGAGATCCCACGTGCAATCCCAAAGGAGATCCCATTTGTGATCCCAAAGGAGATCCCATGTGTAATCCCAAAGGAGATCCCATGTGTAATCCCAAAGGAGATCCCATGTGCAATCCCAAAGGAGATCCCATGTGTAATCCCAAAGGAGATCTCATGTGTAATCCCAAAGGAGATCCCATGTGCAATCCCAAAGGAGATCCCATTTGTGATCCCAAAGGAGATCCCATGTGCAATCCCAAAGGAGATTCCATTTGTAATTCCAAAGGAGATCCCATGTGCAATCCCAAAGGAGATCCCATTGGTAATCCCAAGGGAGATCCCATTTGTGATTGCAGATCTCTGTATCTGCAGAATGGGAATTCTGTGGAGGTGAGCTCAAACAACAACACAAGTTTCCATCCCTCCAAATTGCAGGATTGCAAATATTTCTGAGCAACTGCCTGCACCCAGACAGGGTGAGGTGAGGGAAGAACACCTGCACCCAAGGGATTGGGAAGCAAAGCCCAAGAACAGCCACAAGAAATCCAGCAAAACCTGACACCAATCCAGCTCCTGCCCCCTAAATAATTCCTGCAGTTTCCTCCCAGGCCACTGACAGTTTTGTGTCCTGCAGAAAGAGGTCTGAGGTGGATAACAGCAACTTAAATCTAAACTGGACTGTGGCCAGGAATGTTGGGAAGCCATAAGAGTCCCCTTGCCTTCAACACTTCCACCTCCCTCGACTTCACCTTCAGGATCCTCCTCAGAGACTTGGAGCCAACATCAAACCACCTGAAGGCCCCCACAGAATCCTAATTCCTGTGTGGAAAAGGAATTTCCTCCTCCACATTCTGCCTGTCAGCTGAGGTTGTGAAAACTTGGGGATTCTGGCAGGAATGAAACTGAGGAGTAACTGAAGAACAGCTCAGTGGCTGAGAGAAAAGGGCCCCCAAACCCCTGTGATGGCTACAAGATGTCACCCATAGAATGGATTGGCAGGATCTGCAGCTTGCCTGGATGGCTCAGAGCTCCTTCCTGTCACTCATTATTCCAGCAGATCTTCCTCTCCTCCCTGCACTCCTTTGGTTGTCCCCAGATCCCCAGGGGAGCCCCCAGGGGATCAGGGGCAGGAATTGTGGTGTCCTTCCAAAGGCAGGCCCTGTCCCCAGCCCATGTGCAGGTGAGGGGAGCAGGTGAACACCCCCAGAGTGGGGCTGGTGCTGCTGGAGCACCAGGAGCTCTGGGACAGGGGGAGATGGCCCTAGGACCCCCCAGAGGAGTGACCAAAGCACTGCCAGGGGATGCCAGCAACTCCTCCTGCTCTGGGGAATGCTTCTGGCACAGAACACCCTCTGCCCTCCTCAGCCAAGAACAAGTGCCTGGACCTCCAGGGAAGCCTCTCCTCCCAGCCATGCCCTGGTCAGCAGCCAGGAGAGAGGCACATGGACACACCAAAGCTGGGACACTGCCTTCACTGGAAACAGAGAGGTGATCTTCAACCAGAAACTCCAGAACCACCCTGAGCACACTGAGTCTGAACTGGCTTTGAGGAATCTCTGAGTCCTCAGTGCAAAAGAGAATGAACACCTGGAAAAGTCCTACAGCAGCTCAAGAAATAACTAACTCATAAACAACACACTTAGGATGGTCCCCATTTCTGGCCCACTCAGGAGAGGGAGAAGCATTTCCTATTCCTTCAGCTGAGAGAAAACACAGCACTGAGGACAGAGCCTGTCCCTGCACACCTGGGACACTCCTGGACTCTGAGGGCACTTTGTGACAAGTGATGAAGTCTCCTGAGCCAGCAGAGCACAACCTGCTCTGTCAATTTAATAATCCCCAGCAAGGACTTGCCAATTGTGCTGCCCAGCAGGACCCTTCCAACCCCAACTTGATCCAGTCAGGGATTATTTTCTGAAGCCCTATGCAAAGCTTTATGCACATGTCTTGAAATTGTTGTGTTTCCAAGCCATCCCCACAGAGGGAATTCTCAGCAGTGTCCAGAACAAACCCCTGAGTCCATCCTCCCCCCAAGGAACAGCCTCAGAATGGACCATTGTTCCTCTGAAGAACAAAGACTTTCCCACTTTTTCAATAAACTGAAGTTGAAGGAACAGGGAATGGTTTGTTTTAGCACCCTGAGGTGAATGGGCACAGATGAACAAGTTTAAAAAATTCTTCTGCTGTAGAAACCATTGAGATTTTGAGTCATTTCTAGAAACTCTGCCCTTGCTGCTGAAAGATCACCCCTGCTTTTCTTTGGTTCTGTCAATAGTGCAGAACTCATGAAATTATTCCTCTTTTCAGAACATTTCCCAGCCCAGGCAGCCGTCCAAGCACAGCAGCACATCTGAGTGTGAGAGAGTGAGATTTCAGAGAGCCAGGACTCTGAAATGCTCTGCAAAAACTGCCCCTGGGAGCAGACTGGAGAGCAAAACCCAGCTCCCCAGCTGGAGGCAGATCAGGGGCCTGCAGGCTCAGGAACCCTGGCATGAAACAACATCCCAGAGCAGGGGCTCCACCAGCTCTGGGCTTTTCCTCCCTCTCTGAGCCAGGTTTGAGCTGAAGGAGGGGTTTCCCCCAGCACAAAGTGAAGTGCACGGAGCTGGTGCAGCCCCAGGCAGGCTGGGGTGACAAACCCAGAGTGAGCTCTGGGACAGAAGGGACTCAGAGCTGCACACCTGAGTGTGCAAGGGACTGGCCAACAGGGCCCCAGCCCCACCTCTCCAAGCACTGCAGCACCAAACAGCACCAATGCAAGGCCTTTAACCCTGGCCCACAGGAGGTTGCTGGGATTTCCTGACACTGCAGAATTTCCTCTTGAAAAGTTTCCTACAGCTGAGATTTCAGTGCAGCTTTCATCCTCTGGCTTTCCAGCAGCAGGAATGGCTCTAAGGAGTGACTGCCCAGGCTCTGTGCTGCAGCCTTGCACTGAGATTTGTGCATTACCATCCAGATCCCCCCAAATCCACTGATTTTTATTCATTTATCTTTAACCCCCCATTATTCCAGAGATATAAACCAGAATTCTTCTCATCAAGAGACCAGTGTACCCAACCCTGAATCTAAACAAACTCCTACTGGGAGATAAATTCTCCTCTCAAGCCATATAAATGAGAGAACATTTCTCTTTAAAATGCCTAAAAAGAAAGCAAAAAAACCTCCAAAAAACCCTCAAGAAGGATGTGTTCTATGGAATTATTTCAAGATAAAAAGAGATGAAACAGAACCTCTATTATCCAGTCAAAATCTGACAAATAAACACAGCAGTTAGCAAAGTTTTGGTGCAAAATTTGTAAATTTGTTCTTGATGGCAAGAAATGATAGGGAAAACATGTAATAGACTGAAATATTACTGTGTAGATTTTTTTTTTTTTAAATAATGGCAGTAAGATACAGCTCAGGCATTAAAAACTTACCATGACAATAAAACAACCATGGCTGTTCTGATCAGTATCTAAAATACTGCCAAGTGCACTACTGATGGTTGCATTATTTTCATGGATGATCCCCCAAGTTATTTATAATATTAATTTGTAAAATGCAACTATAGTAGTTATTGTAACTGTTCAGTATAGTTGTATATATGGTGTTTTATATATATATGGTATAGATATGTTTGCATATATGTTAATATATGTTGCATATTGTTCGTACAGTTGTATTTGTAATTGTTTTTTCCAGTCTCAGACAGTAAATCTGCAACACATTTTTATTTCCCCTACCATGCCCTGCCCTGCAGCTAGCACTACAACCCCAAAGAAAACATTTCTCTACCTCAGAATCTTTGAGTCTCACATAATTAGATGGGAAAACTCCTGATTTATCACCCAGCGTTCCCGTCCACCAGTCACCATCTTTCTTTGTCACCAGGATCAGGTCACCTTGTTGGAACGTGAGGTCCCCCTGCTCCGAGCTCTCGTAGGTGTACATGGCAATGTACTCTGCAAAAGGGAAATGAAGCATAAAGAAAGAAAGAAATAAATATAAAATAGAAAACTCCTGAGGAACCCCCAGGGATCCCCTGCCAAACCTCAGTAATGTCAGGGCTGGGCAGGAGGAAAATTTTTATTTATTGGTCATAGAAACATCAATATTTAATGAATAAAATTGTATCTATCAGAAGTGAATAGGATCTATCAAAAGGCTGCCTCAGGGGGTTTGTATATCATTTCCTATTTTAATTTTATGCACATATATATATATATATTTATGTACATATTTTATGTACATTTTAATAATGTAAATGTACATAAATCATTCATTTAGCTATGAAGATGTTTCCCAGTGGTTTCTGGTTTGTGCTGATGAGTGGGAATTTCAGAGTTTGGGATGCAAAGTGCACCCACCTTAAAAATCACCCTCTGCACATGAGCTTTTCTGCAGCCCTCTCAACAGAAGATGTTCAATCCCTCCTTCATTGTCTCTCAAAACCACAGCTTTTTTGGTGTGTTTAAACAAAAGCTGTGTTTCTTTTAAATACAAACACAACACCTGAGGTATCCCACCTGGGACAAGACTCTGCAGGCCCCCAGTTCCCTCTCCTCAAACACCAGAACAAGGTGATCCCTAATTCAGGTCCCTTCCAAGCCAGAGCAGCTGGGATTCTATGGAATAACCACTGAGCAGGGCAGCTGTGCTTTGAAATACCTCACTGTCTCCCCTTCCTCTGCTGCTTAAGGACACAAACTCAGTGTAAATGTCCCTCAAACTGTACCTGAAGAGCACTTAGAAGCTGCAGGGACACACACAGATGTTCACCTGTAACCTGCACTGGGCTCACTGATCTCCTCTGCCTGGGAGTTAATTACCTGCAGCTGCCTCTGCACTGCAGGGGATGAAGAGCTAAGGCAGCTCAGGGGGGGACATTGCCCTCCAGCTGAAGGGTGACAACAGCCAGGAATTCCCTTTTAAACCCTTCAGAAAAAGATCTCTGGATTCTGAGTCTGTGCCCCAGGCTCCAGCTTGGAAATGGAGCTGACCACGAGGATCCCAGGATTCCCCCAGGGACTGTCACTGCCTCCATGAAGAGCTCTAAAGAAGCACTGGGAATGAGCTTTGGGGAAATTCAGATGTTTCCCAGTTCCTGACACCATGGACAGATGTGCTTTTTTGGCCCTCTGTGAAAACCCATTCTAGATCAGAAAATGTTACCAAAATAAAGGCAAAAAAATAGAAATACTGAAAAAAGTACAAACTACAAAATATATTTTCATATCTTATGTACTTTGTACTTTTCCCAGTATTTCTACTGGATATTTTAATATATTTTGTAGTTTGTACATTTTTCAGTATTTCTACTGGATATTTTCATTTCTTTTGCAGTTTGTACTTTTTCCAATATTTCTATTGGATATTTTAATATCTCTTGTAGTTTGTACTTTTCTCAATATTTCTGTTGCATATTTTCATATCTCTTGCAGTTTGCACTTTTCCCAATATTTCAATTGGATATTTTCATATCTTTTGTAGTTTGTACTTTTTTCAGTCTTTCTGTTGGATATTTTAATATCTTTTGTAGTTTGCACTTTTCCCAATATTTCCATTGGATATTTTAATATCTTTTGCAGTTTGTACTTTTCCCAGTATTTCTATTGCATATTTTCACATCTTTTGTGATATGTGAAATTATTCCTTCTCTATACACACAAACATATTTTGTATGTTTTGTATACAACATACAAAACCTGTTACTCTAGTAATAATAATTCTAAATTAATCTAGAGGCAAACTGATGAGCAGTTGGATTTCAGCACCACTTGAAGAGCCCAGTCTGGCTCCTGGTTTTGGCCAAAAGAGCAGAGTTCTTGTGTTCAGTGCAGAGCAAGAGCTGCCAGGGCAGCCAGGACTCACCTTCCCCTGACACTGCTGCCTTGGCTGCTGGGGATGCTACTCTTTTCAGACTAGCAGGACTTTCTGAGGAACCAGAATCCATGCTTTAGAAAAAAATAATGGTTATTTAAGAAATTCAATCTCTTCCGAAAAATTATTATTATATTTCAAATATAAAATGCACGTGCACCCCCAAGCAACTCCCTGGCTTTTAAAAGCAGAGAGTGCAAAATAAAAGTGCAGAACAAAGCTTTGAATCCAGTGCTCTGCCATGGTCACATTTAAACAACTGCCTTAAATACAGAACTTTCTGCATCTCCTCTTTTTCCTCAGGAAAAAAAAATAATCTAAAATCATTCTCATTTGTATTCCTAATGCTAATGTTCCCTTCAAAATACAAAAAATGGGATTTTAAATGTTTAATCCTCCAAGAATAATGAGAAGTGATTAAGATTTGAGGAATTCCTTTTAATTTTGGGCAGAGAGGAGCTCTGACTTACACAGCTCTACTCAGAAAGTCCAATGCACTCATTTTCAGTTGCAAGTCACATAAAATTAAGAAGGTTAATTAAAATTTTGTGGGTGAGGCAAGACCCAAGGAGAACTGAAGTCAGTTTTCTCATTCTTATTTTCTTATTATTCTTATTGAGGTCAGTTTTCTTATTTCTCAAATTCCTATTTTCTTATCTTATTGCTAATTATTTTCTTAATTTCTCAATTAAGAAATTGAAAATTTCTTAAATTTTCAGGATTGGAAGTCAAAACCCTCCAGATAAAACCAGGGTCCCTTTTACAGGGTAGAACTCTAAAATTCAGGAGTGCAGCTCTTCCAATTCCCTTCTACCCCAGCACAGAAGTGAAGGACAGGAAAAGCAAACCAAATACCTTGTGGATTTCCTGATGGGGCCTGAGATGAGCTTGACATAGGATTTGGGGAACCAGCCCTTCTGGCCCTGCACCTCCCCAAACCACCACATGTCCTGCTGCTCCAGCACGGTGATCACGTCGTTCTTGTTGAAGTTCAGGTGGTTGTCCTTCTTTGCTCTCCAGGGATACAGAGCCTGGGCCTGAAGCCCCTCCACTTTTTCACCCTTCAGAAAGGAAAGCAGGAGTCAGTCATGCTCCACCTTCAGCAAGAAAGCTGCTTAAGGAATTATATCCTCAGGCTGCTTAGACAGCAACAAATCTCTCAACTAAAGCATCAGTTAAACTTGCAAAGTAATTCCAGAAATGTTCTCAGTCCTCCTGCATTTCTGTCTGTTTACACATCATCAATGCAATGCAAGATTAAATTAATTACTTTCATTTAAGACACACATGCAATGAACCCTTGTGAAGCTGCTCTGGCAGGACTTCCAGGCCACTCTATGGAAAATGGAAAGTGCTTTGCTGCACTTTATTCATGGCACATGGCAATTTCTTTTTGCTCTCAGGTAGATATTTAGCACTTCCCAGAACACACGAGCTCCCAAGAACAGTTTGTTGTTCCACTGAGGAAAAGGAAATGCCTGAAGAGAGGGATAGAATTCAGCTGGGAAGCTTTGCCACTGCTATTAACCCACTTGGCAGTGGAGGCTGTCATGGGAGTGAAGAAAGCCCCAAGGAAGTGACCCAACCCTGCAACATCAAAACCTAAAAAGCCATCCCAGACCAGCAAAGAGATGCTTTGTGTTAAATCCTGCCCCAGATGTTGCTAATGGATCAAAGATCCTTGGACTGGTTTGGTTGGGAGAGACCTCAGAGCCCCCCAGTGCCACCCCTGCCATGGCAGGGACACCTCCCACTGTGCCAGGCTGCTCCAGCCCCAGTGTCCAGCCTGGCCTTGGGCACTGCCAGGGATCCAGGGGCAGCCCCAGCTGCTCTGGGCACCCTGGGCCAGGGCCTGCCCACCCTGCCAGGGAACAATTCCTCATTGCCAAGATCCCACCCATCCCTGCCCTCTGGCACTGGGAGCCATTCCCTGGCTCCTGTCCCTCCATCCTTGTCCCCAGTCCCTCTGCAGCTCTCCTGGAGCCCCTTCAGGCCCTGCCAGGGCTCTGAGCTCTCCCTGGAACCTTCTCCTCTCCAGATGAGCACCCCTAGCTGTGCCAGCCTTTCCTCCCAGCAGAGCTGCTCCAGCCCTCTGCCCATCCTGGAGCCTCCTCTGGGCTCTCTGCAGCAGCTCCAGCTCCTCCAGGGCTGGGCCAGGGCTGGGGCAGCTCTGCAGGAAGGACTCTCCATATCACCCCTCCTGGAGGTGCTCACAATGTCCTGTCAGATGAGTGTTTTCATGCACAGGCAAGGTTCCCACTTTGCTCTCCAAGCCTTTTGTAGTTTGTACTTTTCCCAATATTTCTATTGGATATTTTCATATCTTTTGTGATATGTGACATTATTCCTTCTCTATACACAGCACACACAACTGTTACTCTAATAATCATGACTCTAAATTATTCCAGAGGCAAAGGAAGGAGCAGTTGGATTTGAAGAGCACTTGAAGAGCCCCCTGTGCCTCAGCTCAGAGCAGTGGTGATGCCAGGAGCTGACCTGGCCCAGCACAGGGGACGGGGAGGAGCCGGTGACCGTGGCCGGGGTGAAGGCCGAGCGCTGCCGGAGCTGCCCCGCGCTGGGCACGGTCAGCGAGGGCTGAGCTGCCCAGGCATCCCAGTTATCACTCTCTGCCTTCTCACTGCTGCTCGCTGGCCAGCTGCAAAGAGAGAGAGAAGAATGATGTGATTCCTACTGTTTTTAACAGTAGGAACAAAAAAATTCACACAGAACAAATCTTCCAGTGTTCTACAGGAATTTCTTTTCCATGATATCCAGCACCTTAACTCCAGGTGAACTGAACACTGGTTAGCCAAAACTTCACCTTCAAAGGCAACCCCCAGTGAGCTCCTTGTCCTTGCCACTGAAGGACAGGATTTTATCTCAATTCTTAGCTGTGTCCCTACAAACAGAAGTTCAAGCAGTGCAGGCTGCATTACCCACAGTGGAAAGAGAAATAAAAATAATCAATCATTCTTTCCAAAACTGCTTTGAAATCTTCCCCCCTGCACATCACTGACCTCTCACATCCTTTCCTTTAGACACAGAGTCATGGAATGGTTTGGGTTTGGACCTCAGAGCCCACCCAGTGCCACCCCTGCCATGGCAGGGACACCTCCCACTGTGCCAGGCTGCTCCAGCCCCAGTGTCCAGCCTGGCCTTGGGCACTGCCGGGGATCCAGGGGCAGCCCCAGCTGTGTTAGGATGTTCCAATTCCACCAGTTTTACAAATGCTGTGACCAGGAATTAAATCACTTTCCATGTCATCTCTGCCATTACAATATCACAGATAACAATAAGAAGGTCTGAAACCTTCAATGAGGCTTGGTGGAAACTAATGTAGGAGAAAGGGATTTAGGAGGTGGCAGCATCTGAAGGGGCTCCAGGAGAGCTGGACAGGGATTGTTCATTAGAAGAGGAGTGGCAGAGCAAGGGGGAATGGGTTCCCACTGAAATTTCAGTGGGAGATGAGGAGGGAATTGTTCCCTGGCAGGGTGGGCAGGCCCTGGCCCAGGGTGCCCAGAGCAGCTGGGGCTGTCCCTGGATCCCTGGCAGTGCCCAGTCTGGCACAGTGGGAGGTGTCCCTGCCATGGCAGGGCTGGCACTGGGTGGGCTCTGAGGTCCCTCCCAGCCCAAACCAGTCCTGGATTCTGTGATCCCAAGGGAAGTGAACCCCTTGGGATTTCCCCACACCCTCCCACGGGGATGTCTCCTGCTCATGCTGTGCCCTGGGCCGGGGTGATGGGAGCAGCCCCAAGCCCCACAGGGCTGCAACTTGCACTGATTCCTGCAGAAAGCACCCTTCACTCCCCAGGAGGTGATTTTAGTTTGCACTCTGGCCCTGTGCTCAGTGCCAGCTCCCAAGGACCCCGGGCACTGAGGGGCTGAGCACCCCCAGACCTACGTGGAGCTGAAGTCTGCCCAGTTGTTGGCTGCTGCAGGAGCCTCTGCAGGGGCAGGGCCTCCCAGGGACGTGGAGCTTTCCTGCACAGACACTTTGGGAGCAGCAGAGGGCTCGGCCACGGACTTGGCAGAGGCTGGAACTTCACTGTCTGGGATCTTCTCTGCATAGTTTGCAGGGAACCATCCAGTCTTCCCCTTCAGTTCTCCACCAAGCCACCCTGGCTCTCCAGTCTGGCTTTCATCCACCTGCAGACACAGGAGGTCAGACAGTTAACAAACACATCCTGCAAATGGGAATTCTACTGAAAACACCCACATCTCCTCTGCAGCAATGAACTGATTGCAATGCAACAGGGCTTGACAATTTTTTTTTTTACTTTTCATTCAATATTGAAATCACTGAACCATGGAAATGGTTCAGTGGAAATGGTTGGGGTCGGGTCAAACCTGTCCTGCTCCACCCCTGTCATGGCAGGGACACCTCCCACTGTGCCAGGCTGCTCCAGCCCCACTGTCCAGCCTGGCCTTGGGCACTGCCAGGGATCCAGGGGCAGCCCCAGCTGCTCTGGGCACCCTGGGCCAGGGCCTGCCCACCCTCACAATGAGGAAATTGTTCCTAATACCTGGATCAAACCTGTAATTTTTCAGTTTGAGGCCATTCCCTGGGTGCTGTCCCTGCATCCCCTGGGAATTGTCTCTCTCCAGCTTTCCTGGGGCTCCTCCAGGCCCTGCAAGGCCACCCTGAGCTCAGCCCAAAGCTTCTCCTGTGCAGGTGAGCAATGCCAGCTGTGCCAGCCTTTCCTGCCAGCAGAGCTGCTCCAGCCCTCTGCCCATCCTGGAGCCTCCTTTGGGCTCTCTGCAGCAGCTCCAGCTCCTCCAGGGCTGGGGCAGCTCTGCAGGTGGGAGATCACCTGAGGATGGGCACAATCTCAATCCCAATCCCTATCCTGACCCCAACTGAGGGCTCAGCCCAGGGCAGGGAAGGATCCCCGAGCTCTTCAGAGGAGCTGCTGCCAAATTCCTTTGCCTCGGGCCATTTGCTGACTCTGTGCCTCCCACTGGAATTTGCATCCTCCCTCCCCCTCCCGGTGCAAAGCCATCCCCCATTCCTGCGGGGTTTGGGTCCCCTCCTCTCTCTCAGCCCCAGGCAGCCCGAGGCAGTCCCAGCAGTGAAGGCACTTGGTGCTTGACCGGGTCCATGTCCCTCTCCTGCAGTGCAGAGCAAAACTTCCACTGCAGCAGAGATGGGAAAGCAGCAGGATGGGAGAGGGGAGGGCACAGCTGAGGGTGGGTCTGGGAATAGGGACAAAGCACCGAGGGGCTGAATAACCCAGCCAGGGATCACTGACCCCAGGCAGGGCTGGATAACCCACCCAGGGATCAGTGACCCCAGGCAGGGCTGGATAACCCATCCAGGGATCAGTGACCCCAGGCAGGGCTGAATAACCCAGCCAGGGATCAGTGACCCCAGGCAGGGCTGAATAACCCATCCAGGGATCAGTGACCCCAGGCAGGGCTGGATAACCCAGCCAGGGATCACTGACCCCAGGCAGGGCTGGATAACCCAGCCAGGGATCAGTGACCCCAGGCAGGGCTGAATAACCCAGCCAGGGATCAGTGACCCCAGGCAGGGCTGGATAACCCAGCCAGGGATCAGTGACCCCAGGCAGGGCTGGATAACCCAGCCAGGGATCAGTGACCCCAGGCAGGGCTGGATAACCCACCCAGGGATCAGTGACCCCAAGCAGGGCTGAATAACCCAGCCAGGGATCAGTGACCCCAAGCAGGGCTGAATAACCCAGCCAGGGATCACTGACCCCAAGCAGGGCTGAATAACCCAGCCAGGGATCAGTGACCCCAAGCAGGGCTGGATAACCCAGCCAGGGAGCAGTGACCCCAGGCAGGGCTGGATAACCCACCCAGGGAGCAGTGACCCCAGGCAGGGCTGGATAACCCAGCCAGGGAGCAGTGACCCCAAGCAGGGCTGGATAACTCACCCAGGGATCAGTGACCCCAGGCAGGGCTGGATAACTCACCCAGGGATCAGTGACCCCAGGCAGGGCTGAATAACCCACCCAGGGAGCAGTGACCCCAGGCAGGGCTGGATAACTCACCCAGGGATCAGTGACCCCAGGCAGGGCTGGATAACTCACCCAGGGATCAGTGACCCCAGGCAGGGCTGGATAACTCACCCAGGGATCAGTGACCCCAGGCAGGGCTGAATAACCCACCCAGGGAGCAGTGACCCCAGGCAGGGCTGGATAACTCACCCAGGGATCAGTGACCCCAGGCAGGGCTGGATAACTCACCCAGGGATCAGTGACCCCAGGCAGGGCTGGATAACCCAGCCAGGGATCAGTGACCCCAGGCAGGGCTGAATAACCCAGCCAGGGATCAGTGACCCCAGGCAGGGCTGGATAACCCAGCCAGGGATCAGTGACCCCAGGCAGGGCTGGATAACCCACCCAGGGATCAGTGACCCCAAGCAGGGCTGGATAACCCAGCCAGGGATCAGTGACCCCAGGCAGGGCTGAATAACCCAGCCAGGGATCAGTGACCCCAGGCAGGGCTGGATAACCCACCCAGGGATCAGTGACCCCAGGCAGGGCTGGATAACCCAGCCAGGGATCAGTGACCCCAGGCAGGGCTGGATAACCCACCCAGGGATCAGTGACCCCAGGCAGGGCTGGATAACTCACCCAGGGATCAGTGACCCCAGGCAGGGCTGGATAACCCAGCCAGGGATCAGTGACCCCAGGCAGGGCTGGATAACCCACCCAGGGATCAGTGACCCCAGGCAGGGCTGGATAACCCACCCAGGGATCAGTGACCCCAAGCAGGGCTGAATAACCCAGCCAGGGATCAGTGACCCCAAGCAGGGCTGGATAACCCAGCCAGGGATCAGTGACCCCAGGCAGGGCTGGATAACCCAGCCAGGGATCAGTGACCCCAGGCAGGGCTGGATAACCCATCCAGGGATCAGTGACCCCAGGCAGGGCTGGATAACCCACCCAGGGATCAGTGACCCCAGGCAGGGCTGGATAACCCACCCAGGGATCAGTGACCCCAGGCAGGGCTGGATAACTCACCCAGGGATCAGTGACCCCAGGCAGGGCTGGATAACCCACCCAGGGAGCAGTGACCCCAGGCAGGGCTGGATAACCCAGCCAGGGATCAGTGACCCCAGGCAGGGCTGGATAACCCAGCCAGGGATCAGCGACCCCAGGCAGGGCTGGATAACCCAGCCAGGGATCAGCGACCCCAGGCAGGGCTGGATAACCCACCCAGGGAGCAGTGACCCCAGGCAGGGCTGGATAACCCAGCCAGGGATCAGTGACCCCAGGCAGGGCTGGATAACCCAGCCAGGGATCAGCGACCCCAGGCAGGGCTGGATAACCCAGCCAGGGAGCAGTGACCCCAGGAACTGCAGTCACCCCCCAGAGGGAGCAAAGAGCACTGCAAAGGCAAATGTGGGCTGTGGAGATGCTCTTTGAGGTGAGCCACAGGCCTACAGAAACCTCTGGGATCCTTCAGGCAGAAGGAAAAACAAAACCAACCAAAGGTTTTAGAGCCAGGCAGTGAATGGCTCTGCAGGAGAGGGCTGGAATCTGCAGTAATTCTGAAACTCCTGGGAGGATACAGATCTCTGTTTATTCAACCCAATTAGGCTCTCTATGCACACTCATGAAAAGGCACTTTGAAGGATAATTTAAACTTCCTAATTCATATCACCTCTGGTTTCTTCTTCATCTAAAATACAATTTACATCTGGTTTGCAGTACTGTGCTGAAATTTTAAATAAATTCCTTTGAATTTTTAAAGCTATTTTGTTTCAATTTTCTTTAATTTTTATACCTACCACCCACAAATCCCACAACAATCCCAGATTTTCTTTTTCCAAAATACAACCAGACTTTAAATGCACACCTGAATAGTGAATGACAGTGTGTGGGAGGTTGTTTTTATTTATTCAGCTGTACTTCAGAGCCACAGCTGACAACTACTTAATTCTGTGGATCACAAAGAAGACGGATTGTTGGACTCCAACTCCAACAATCAATAACTAAGAAAACTGATGAGAAACTGTCATTAGAATCCATTGCAGACTTTTCAGGGAAGAATATCTGTTCCCAAACAAAAACTTGGTTGGGCCACAGCCAGGATTAAAGTTAATCCTAACTTACAGTGGAAGAAATTTAAAGTAATTGAAAGGATAAGAGAATTAAAAAGCCAGAGCAATTGTGGAATCCATGGATCCAGAGTGCCACAGGCTTTTCCCAGCAGTCAGACAGAGCAGAGCCCTCTCCAGACTGGCAAAGCCTTTTCCTTCCTGGGTAAATCCTCCTCCTCCCTGGTGCCCTCAGCCAGGGCTCAGGGCTGGGCTTTACCCTCTTGGAAAGATCATTCCCAGGCTCTGGGAAAGGCCCAGCTCCTGTGACAGAAGGAGCTCTGCAACCCCATTCCAGCCAGGATTCCAGGCAGGATCAAATCCCAGCCCAGCAATCCCAGCCCAGGAATTCCAAGCCAGGAATCCCAGCCCAGGAATCCCAGCCCAGCAATCCCAGCCCAGCAATCCCAGCCCAGGAATCCCAGCCCAGCAATCCCAGCCCAGCAATCCCAGCCCAGCAATCCCAGCCCAGGAATTCCAAGCCAGGAATCCCAGCCCAGGAATCCCAGCCCAGCAATCCCAGCCCAGCAATCCCAGCCCAGCAATCCCAGCCCAGCAATCCCAGCCCAGCAATCCCAGCCCAGCCCTGGGATCCAGCCCTGGGCTCTGGTGGCACCTCGTGCCTGCTCCAGCATGGGTCAGGATTTGAGTCCCACCATGTGGGAGATCTCCATTTGTGTGAGGGCAGTTTTCCAAGGAGCAGGGATTTGGTGGCACAGGGAGCTCCCAGTGCAGCTGCACTGATGCCACCAGGCAGCCTCCCCTCCACCCTGAGCCTGCAAATTGCTGTTGTGCAAGGAAAGGCACCACGGGCACCTTTGGAAGCCCAGGAAGAACCCAGGGAGGGCTGAGGGAGGAGCCAAAGGCAGCACCAAAAGCCCACCCTGCTCCAGGGTGTCTGAAGTACTTTTGATAAGGGTTTGTTACCACAAACCAGGGGTCACATTAACACTGGGCTGTGTTCATTTGACCCCTGGTGGGCTCAAAGCCAAGGAAGTGCAGGGGAAGCAGCTCTGTTGGGGTCAGTGGAGCCCCTGAGGAGCCCCCTGGCAGCACTTACCCACTCCCTTCTCACCTCCAGGGGAAGCAGGGATGCAAAGCAAGGCATGGTTAGAGCACAGCTCAGCACTGAGCACTGCCCAGAGCAGCCCTTCCACCTCCCTGCAGGGCAGCAGAGCCCCCAGGAACCTGCTGTGACTCTGGCCAAAACCACTTCCAAAAGGAACAGAGAGGAGTGACCCTGCTGGGGCTGAAGGGGTTAACACTGAGTCCATAAGCCACAGACAACAAGACTGAGATGGTCTCAAAGTCTCTATTTGAAATAGGTGTGGGGCTCCTTAGAATCACAGATTCTGGGGAAAATCTTATTTCCCTGCAAATCTCTCTTTTAAAATTACTTCAGTGCTCTTTAGAATTGTGTATTTTGGGGAAAATGTTATTTCCCTGCAAATCTCTCTTTAAAAATGATTTCAGTGCTCCTTAGAACCAAACATTTGAGGGAAAATGTTATTTTCCCTTCAAGAACGGGGATAAATATGTGCAGAACTGCCTAGAACCACGTTTTGAGGAAAAATGTTATTTTCTCTGCAAATCTCTATTTAAAAATGTGCAAAATGCTTCTTAAAATCACAACTTTTAGGAAAATTGTTATTTTCCCAGCAAGTCTCCCTAACAGTGATCACTCTTGCCCACAGAATGCCCTGTAAATCCAGGCTACCCCCTATTTCCCAGGAAAACAAGGCATCCTGGCACTGCCCAGCAGCTCCAGTCTCCTCTCCAGCCCCATTTCCTGCAGCTTTCCAACCTGTTGTATCCTCACTCAGTCCTCAGCAGTGATACCAGGCCAGGATTCACTTTGGATTTTCCAAGAACCCATCCCAAGGCCACAAACACCCAAGAAGTAAAAAGCCAAACCAAGCCCAAGAGGTTCCATTTCCCAGAACAGGTTTTTTAAATAATGATAATTACAATTTAGAGGACTCTACAAAGCGTTTTTTCCAAAATCCAAATTCGAAATGTAAAAGCTCTTAAAATCAATTTGGTTGGGTAGAACACTGTTGGGAATACACTTCCCCCAGTGAACAATATTTAAGATTTCCCCCAGGAATTTTCATTCTGCATGTTAAGAACATACTAATGATTAATTAGTATTAATTTCCATTTAATCCCTGCAGCCATGAACCAGGGAATTAAAACCTGGAGAGACAAAAGCAAACCTTGCTTCAGAATTCAACACAACCCACTGACCAAATCCCTGAAAAATTGGAAATTATTCTCTACCAGCACACCTGCAACCAGATTTTTGGGATTTGCAGTTTCCTTTCTTGCCACAGAAAACTGAAGGCAGCCCTGGCAGAAGCTGAAGGCTTCTCCCAAGGAATATCCCAGTCCCTGCTTACCATGACAATGTCTCCAGGCTGGATGGTGATCTCGTCGTGGCTTCTGGATTCAAAAGGATACAGAGCTCTATAATACACTATTTTTACATCCTCCTGAGCAGAAATGGTTAGAGGAGCTTTCTCTGAGCAAAGGAAACACACAGATACAGAGAGAAGAAATCAAACCACCTGATTTTTAAACACTTGGAAAATGGGGTGGAAATGGAGACAAGAGTCACCAAACCTGCAGGGTCTGCAGAACAACTTATCCCCTTTTTACACAAGGGAAATATAAAAATTGAGTATTTAAAACCAATTTTCTTATTATTTTCTCCTCTAAAAACAGGGAAAATCTTAGAAACACAGAATGGCTTGGGCAGGGAGGACCTGAAATCCCACCCAGTGCCAGCCCTGCCATGGCAGGGACACCTCCCACTGTGCCAGGCTGCTCCAGCCCCAGTGTCAAGCCTGGCCTTGGGCACTGCCTGGAACTGGAAGTCCACAGCTGCTCTGGGCAGAAATTAGTTCTAAAAGTGATGCAATCCTTTGGACAAATATTTAAACCAGTTTTACATTCCCAAACAGTTCTCGTGTGTATCCAAGCCACCTAAAAGGGAAGCAGGATTCCCACTACAGGCAAAAATCAGGAAACAATGCAGGGAAAAAAGCTCTCAGCTGAAAGTGAATGTGTGGAGAGCAGAAAAGGGGAATAAACCTTTGATTTCAGGTGATTGGTCCAGTGAACAAAGGAAGGCAGGAAAGGAAAAGGGTGACTAAAGAACATATTGTTCCTACTCTGAAAAATCCCAAGGCATGTATCCCACAGCAAAATAAAAACTGCAGAAATACTTTTGACATCTTGCACCCAGCCCCTGGCAGCTGAGATCCCCCTTCCCTTCCCTTCCCTTGCCCTGCAGCCTCAGAGCTGTGCTTTCCCCTCTGCTCAACACCAGCCTCTGGGGAAGAGCAGGGATGCCTAACAGAACCATTTCTGGAGCCTGCAGCTCAATCCATGCATGATTTCCTTTAACAAGACTCCCAATCCAGCCCTGACCACCACCCTGTTCCATGTGGAATGGGAAGAGGGAAGAGACCTGAGCTGTCCCAGAGCTCTCCCTGCTGCTGGACCCTACCTGCGTTGGACCACGGGGCCTGGCCGGGCTTGCTGGGCTCCTGGTGGGGCTGGAAGAGTTTACTCAGCTTCTCCTGCATCTCCTGTTTGCCCTTATCCTCACTGTCCTTCTTCTTGGGTAGCTCTTCCCTTTTTTGCTTGTCATCTTCCTGGATTTTTTTTTGCCACTGTGCCTCCTCCTCTGGCTGTCCCCGCGGTTTGTCCCGGTCCTGGATCCGCCTTGGGGACAGTGGGGACAACAGAGCCACTCAAACCAAAGCCACCCAAGCTTTTGGGTCATCTCCAGTACCAAGCTTTTGGGTCATCTCCAGTACCAAGTACCAAAGCCCTCTGGAGGGCTTTTCTATGCCCTAACTTTACTTTGGTGACTTATCACTCCCCAGCATCTCCTCCCACTGGGAATGATTCCCAGAACCCACAGACTCAGGGAATGGTTTGGGCTGGAAGGCACCTTGAGGGTCCAACCCAAGGTAAGACTCCAAACAGGCAAATCAGAAAGAGAAAAGCAGGAATCAGAACATGGGGCCACCCTTATCCTCATGCTGAGGGGCAAGGAGGAGAAGTATTTGCAAGTTTTACACAGCGCTGCAGAGAATTATTGGGAATATTTCCCATTCCCAAATGCCAGAGTTAACAAGTCCTTCCCCTCCACCACAGGACAAGACACCAAGAAATGAATAATTATTCTCTGCTGGAAATAATTTGCCCCAGTAAAGACAGCTGTGAAGATCTGAAGGATGCCCAGTGTGCTCCAGTCTGTTCCATGGCCTATTCCAGCCCTGGAATGCCTTCAGAGCCAAATGCCTGAGAAGCAGCTGCTCCTCCCACTCTGGGTGTGCTGCAAAGAACAGACCCTGTCCAAGGACAATTCAATTCCTGATCAAAAACAGTGGGAGGGAAAACCTAATTCATGGAACCCCCAAATCCCTGGGCTGGCAAAGCCCTCCCAGCCCAGGCAGTGCCAGCTGTGCCCCATGGCCACCTTGTGCCCAGCCCAGAGCACTCAGTGCCACCTCCAGGGGACACCTGCAGGGATGGGCACTGCAGAGCTCCCTGGGCAGCCCCTGCCAAGGCCTGAGCCCCCTTTCCATGGGCAAATTCCTGCTGCTGGCCAACCAATCCACTTCCCAACATTAGAGGACACAAACCTCATCTGCATCCCTGAAGTTTTGGGCAGGCAGGAATATTTTCCAGGAGATGCCAGGGGAGGTGTTACATTTGGGGCTCCATTAAAGCAGTTTGTTACCTTTGAGCTTCTTTTTGCTTTTCCAGCTCCACTGTCTTCCTTTCCTGTTCCTTCTGTTTCAACCTCTCAGCTTCCAAGCTCTTCTGCTTCTGGAGCTGCTGTTTGTTATGGATTTCTCTCAGCTCCTGGAGTAAAAAAAGGACAAACAGGTGTGAAAATCCACTCTGTGAATCAGAACTGATGGCCCCAAAGAGTTCCCTGTGAGGGGACAACACCTGGCAGTGGCTGGGGATCTCTCAAAGTCACACTCCTGCCAAATGCAGATATTTCAGGTTCATTCCCAGGGTCTATAAACCACCTACTGTTTTCCCATTTTTATCCATTAAAGGATTAGGAAACCAGAAAGCTTTTGAATGTGACTCTGAAAAATGGGCAAAGCTTAATCTGAACAGCCACTTCTGTTTCATTTGGTTTGTTGGTTTATGGAATCCATTTCTTGAATTCCATACATAAATCTGCCCTTTGAGCTCTCACAACAGCAACTCTTCAGCAGTTTCATTTGCCAATGAATGCTGATTTACTAAAGAACCTTCAGGGCTGGTTTATGCACAGGAGACTGAAATCCTTAAGGAATGTCTTTGGGA
Source organism: Serinus canaria (assembly GCF_022539315.1). NCBI lineage: Eukaryota > Metazoa > Chordata > Aves > Passeriformes > Fringillidae > Serinus > Serinus canaria. The sequence continues at coordinate 114,045,837 of NC_066313.1, read as the reverse complement.
TGAGTCATGGTACAGACACCAATCATACATAAGTCAGTTTTTCTTCAATTGCCTGGAAAAATTAGAATATAAATAATAGTGATAATACCATAATATTTTCCTCAAGATTTCTCTGCATTAACACCTACTAACACCAATCCAACCTTTATCTGGAATTTCTTTGCAAGACTTGGAATTTTCATCTGAACACCTCAGCATTACAGTAGAAAAAAGGTAAATTTACCTATGACCACTGAGGATTTTCACTGAAAATAGTTCACTTTAAGAACTGGTATCTTATCATGAACATATGGTACAGGTGAGACTGAAACAGTTAATCCTGGAAGTGTTTGGATGGTTTTTCAGAAATTCACAATCTACAAACCACAGGAAGTTTTCATTCCTCATGCACTGACCCAAATGAGAAACTTGCATAAGAAAGAAAAAAAGAAATGGAAGTGATTCAAACCCACTGGATAGAGGGGTGAAAGCTTCAAAAGGGAAGCTGATCCTTGGGGCCCAGGTCTCAGTTTTATTTCATTAGTGCTCCTGAGTTTTAGTTCAGTGAAAACTGAGCTCAGCATCATTAAAGAGAGAATCAGTTCCCAGGGAAGATGGAATTAAAGAGACATTTGAAGCATCATTTCAGTTTTCCACAGACATTTTAACACACTATTCCCTCCCAGCCAAGCTGATGTGTTGGGTCAGTGTTCTGTGAAAGGATTTTCTGTGACAGGAGTGTGTGTAAAGAAAACCAAACCTAGTTTATAGTGCTGGCACTGGATGGAGCATTTTTGGTGATGGAGAAATCCCATGCTCATCCTTTTTGGGTCAGCCAGGAGGAAACAAAGATGTGCTGGGCAATGTTGCTTTGCCAGCTGGGAGGATGGGGGAGGAAGAGCCAGCATCTCCCACAGCTCTACTGGAAACCAGCTGGACAAAACTCTGCTAACACCTCAACAGCCAGGACACTTCCAGCTGGATGCTGAGCACACTCCAACCCACCCTGCACAGACACAGCTCCCAGCTGGACATTGCCCCTCCTGGGCTGAATTCCAAGGGCCCCACAAGGCTTTGCTCATTCCTGGATCAGGAATGCCTTACCTTAAAAGCAGAACAATTGTTACCCTGGCATTTAAATCCAAAGAGAGCAACAAGGAGGATTTGAGGTGTTACAACAGCCACATTCATATTACTGACTGGGAATTGCAGCATTTCAATATTCACCACATACAGCCATTTGCTACAGAAACCTTCAGGGAAGAAGTGGAGTTGTTTTGGCCCAGACTGTGCCTTTTTGACAGGAAGACAACAGGACTGGGGATGTTCAGGGATTGCAATCCAAGGTTTCCATCAGATCTTCTCCCCTGAGAAGAGCAGAGCATTTGCTCCCAGAGGAAAGGACCCTGCAGTTCTGAGCTCCCTGAAGCTTTTCCAGAGCAGCCCTTCCCTGCCCCTTCCCCAGTTCCCAAAGCCTCTGCTTTGGCCTTGGCAGACAATTCCCCTTCACCCCATCCTGGGGGAGACTGGGCAAAGGAAGGGAGCTGCCACCCCTCTCCTACCTGGAATCACAGATTACAGTCATGTGTAGGGACACTTCCCATCCAAGTGTTTGCTTTTTAAAAATTCTGAAAACCATGACCAAAACAGGCAATTCACTTAAACTCTTGAAGTTCCAGATAAGCAAAAGACAAAACCAACTCACTAGAACTGTGCCCAGGTTGCAATTCAAAGCACACTCCTCACAAAAGGATTAGATAAAAAGGATTAGATAAAAATCTAATGCTAAACTCTTCTCTCTGGTTTTGTTTTGGTGCTGGCACCCCTTGGCAAACACTGCACACTCATCTGCTTAGGGAAAGTGAAGCACATAACTGGAGGAGGCTCAGAGAGAGCTGGGTCCTGCCTGAGCAGGCCATGGAGACCTTTGGGAAGGAGTGTAAGTGCTGGATGCAGCCCAGGAGGAGAGCCAGGCACTGCAGCATTGCCTCTTCCACTGCCACTGACTGGAAGAAAGAAATGCTGAGATGTAAAGAGGGTTGGGAGCAGGAGTGCCCTGCTGACACTGACACACAGGCACTGACAGCCACAGGACACACGGACAGACTGGGACAGCTCAGCCCACTGGGGGCCACTGCTTTTGCCAGGCACTGGGAAAGAATTCTCAGCACAACCATTTCACAAACGTGAACTCAGCCCTTGTGTGCTTTGGGGCAGGAGCAGCAGCAAGAAATTCTGGATTCTTCCACCTTATAGGAAATGGGCATTAGGTGCTTGGAGCTGGGAGGGTCAGTTTTGATCCAGGGATGTTGGGGAGGAATTCTGTATCCTGAGGGTGAGCAGGCCCTGGCCCAGGGTGCCCAGAGCAGCTGGGGCTGCCCCTGGATCCCTGGCAGTGCCCAAGGCCAGGCTGGACACTGGGGCTGGAGCAGCCTGGCACAGTGGGAGGTGTCCCTGCCATGGCAGGGGTGGCACTGGGTGGGATTTAGGGTCCTTCCAACCCAGAGCATTCCATGATCCTAAAAGAAACAAGTGACCAGCTCCATTTCATTGATACCTGCATCAAGAGCAAATATTACATCTCTAGGCTGAGATCTTTAAGAAGCACAGAAGTTTCACTCCTTCAGCCCTAAGACACAAAGAAGGGGCCAAACTTTCAACCTTGTAACAAACTCAGTCACTTTATAGCCAAAACCAGCCCAATCCATCAGAGGATTTGATACATTATCTTGTATCATAAACTGCCCCAAATCCCCTTTGAAAGGACACCTGAGCAGCCAAACAAGCTCCAGCAATCTCCTGAAACCAAGTGGCTCTACCTCAACATATCCAATCCCACAATTCAAATGTCCTGATCTGAAATGTTAATAACATTTTGCAAGGCTGAAAGCTGTTGGTGGAAATGCACCAGATTCTATGAATATTTCCCACTCCAAAGGACTCATCAGAAGGGACTGAGGTCAGTTGTTTTGGAGGGATGACAAAAAGATTCAGCAGAAAAAATATTTATCTCCCTAACCACTCCTGTGGTATTAAGACACACAGCAAAGATGATGTAATTTAACACTTGTATGAAGCATCCACTTATTACAGAACATAAAAACATGGAGACAAATCCAGAGCATCCTGTAAACTGCTGGGGTTTGGAAAAGTTGCTTAGTAAACTAAATTACCTTGATTAAATCCAGAGCTTGTAATTTATTTGTTTGATAAAAATGTATTTTTAAAAGGAAGAGTTCCACCTCTCTCATCTTGACCTATTATCCCTTAATTTACAAGAAACCTTTATCATATTTAGAGTTCAGATGTGGTGGAATTGTTGAGACATAATTTGAAAAATTTCCCATTTATTGTGAGCATTATCCAGCTGCCTGGATAATGGATAATCACACAGATGGCACCACAGGACACAGGAACTGAGAACTCAACATGTTCTTCTGCTATTTAAGGAAATTATTAATTTGGTATTATTTACAAGCCAATTTCTACCTATTGCCAATGTCAGTCACTTTTCCAGTGGTGGTTCCTAACAGTTGTTACAGATTTGTGATTTTTTAGGTAACTGTATGTGAAAATTATGGCAGTTCATAATGACCTGGTCTGGAGTGGTGTGACCACTGATATGAGATATCATGTGCTGTCATGTGATATATGTGATATATGTGCTATATATTATGGGAGTTCATAAGGACCTGGTTTGGAGTGGTGTGATCACCTAAGTGTGTTCTCTGTGGGTGGAGAACTTCCACTTCACTCAAATCCCAGTAAATCCAGGATTCCAGGAGAGCCTTCACTGGCCTTGGGCACAAAATTCCAGGGTGCTGGCACTGCCCAGGCTGCCCAGGGAATGGGCACAGCCCCGAGGCTGCCAGAGCTCCAGGAGCCTTTGGCCAGCGCTGCCAGGGATGCCCAGGCTGGGCTTGGTGGGGTCTGGGCAGGGCAGGGGTGGCACTGGGAGATCCTGTGGGTCCCTTCAGCTCAGGACATTCCACAGTTCCATGAAGAACAACAGCCATGGAATCACTGCTGCACTCAGCAGCTTCTGAGTGCTTTCTCTATCCTTTCCATGCTGAGCCCACAAAAATCTATGTGCCTTTTTAGGGTTTAAATTCTGTTATAAAATCCTCCAGGCCCCCCAAAATATGCCTTGCACATCTTGAGAAACTACAAAAGGGAGAAGTCTCTGAATTCAGCACCCACTGCTCAGTTCCATAGTACAGCCAGGGCTGGAGCGTGTCCAGGGCAGGGAATGGAGCTGGGAAGGGGCTGGAGAATTCCTGAGGGAGCTGGGAAGGGGCTGGAGAATTCCTGAGGGAGCTGGGGAGGGGCTGGAGAATTCCTGAGGGAGCTGGGAAGGGGCTGGAGAATTCCTGAGGGAGCTGGGGAGGGGCTGGAGAATTCCTGAGGGAGCTGGGCAGGGGCTGGAGAATTCCTGAGGGAGCTGGGCAGGGGCTGGAGAATTCCTGAGGGAGCTGGGCAGGGGCTGAGCCTGGAGCAAAGGAGGCTCAGGGGGCCCTTGTGGCTCTGCACAAGTCCCTGCCAGGAGGGGACAGCCGGGGGGGTCGGGCTCTGCTCCCAGGGCACAGGGACAGGAGCAGAGGGAACGGCCTCAGGCTGGGCCAGGGCAGGCTCAGCTTGGCCAGCAGCAGGAATTTGCCCATGGAAAGGGGGCTCAGGCCTTGGCAGGGGCTGCCCAGGGAGCTCTGCAGTGCCCATCCCTGCAGGTGTCCCAGAGGAGTCTGGACGTGGCCCCTGGGGACAGGGTTTGGGGTGATGCTGGGGTGGCACTGGGTGATCCTGAAGGTCCCTTCCCACCCTGACAATTCTGGGATTCTGTGACTGCCCCTCCTCAACTCAGCAAGGCAGAAATCCCCACAGACAGCTCCTCCTGGCAGGTGAGTCCCACAATCTCCTCAGGCCAGAGGAGACCTTCTGCCTTCCCAAAGTGTCTCCTTATCAATGGACTGAAAGCACTTTTCCTGTTAAAGTGCACAACCATTTACCTTTGCTCAAGGCATTCCTGGATTCCTGGCACGTGCTGATAAACCTGTGCTGAATGGGCAGCTTCCATTTCTAATTATTGTCAGCTGGTTATCTGGGAGTGCAATCCTTCAGTATTTAAAAGATTGAGTTTTGGGGGACTGGTTTGTTGGTTTGGGGTGGTTTTTTTTGCTGCTGTCACAATACCAAGACTGTTCACCCCTTTCCCATTTATGTTTAGGTAATTTATGATCAAACCAAACACAGGCACTAATTTTAGAATGAATATCCTTTGGTTCAATTTATCAGTTTTAAAGGACTCCATTAAAAAAAATACCCAAGAAGCACAACACGCTAAGATGTATCCAAAAACCATATATGAAGAAAAACTAAGTGAGGTTTAAAGCTCAAGGACTAATTAAGCAAGGACTAGACCATTCTATTTTCTTTGAAATATAAATTGTGCCCATTTTGTTTGTCCTGTGTCTGACTCTGAAGAGATTCTCCCCTTCCATCCTCCCTGTCTCAGACTGGGAGAGTCATCTTCAAATGAGCCTTAAAACAAGGGCTCACTTTGAATTTTTCCTATATTATTAATAACTCAAATTGAACCAAGCTATTTATTTCTTAAATTCAACCCCACCTTCAATCCTAAACTGTTTGATTTAATGCCAGTTGATAAACTTTCACAACTCCATTCATGTCTCTGGCACAGTGATTTTCCTGCTAAATACCTGTAATACAATTTGTGATATCTTGCAGGAAATTGAGCATTTTTGGTCAGCTTTCAGGAGAACCCACCAGTGGAATTAGCAGACAAAGGACTGGAACATTGGAATATTTTATGAAAAAGGAATGCTATTAAAAGTTTGTAACTACAGACTGATTTCCAACTTCTCTCTGCAGAACCCTGACATTGCCAGTGCAGAGATACACAAAAAAATAAATAATCATAGTTTGAACAAAGACTGTTAAAGCAGCAGCAAAACATGGAACCACAAAGCACAGGCAGCTACACTCAGGGACAAGCAGGAGCACACAGACAGCAGATAACAGTTCTGGGTGGCAGCAGAAAATCAAGTCTCTTTTATTCAGGATTTCAATTTGAACTCCTGATTCCAGCAGATTTGCTGACCTTGGCCTGCCCTTCCTGGATGAAAAGCACAGAAATTGGTAATTTCATTTTGGCAATCATAGACTTGGAATCAGGGCTCAAATCTCCTCCTGAAGAGACTCTGCAGATTAAATTGAGTCAAACCCTGAGTTTGAAAGCTGAGCAGCATTTCCTTAAATAACATAAAAATGAAATCAAATCCTCAACAGACAGGTTGAGAATGCTCCCCAGACTTGACATTCTTAATCATTTCAGTTCATTTTTTCCCCCCACAATCAGGTTAGAAAATAATTAACTGAACATTCAGAAAGGCTTAAGGAGCCCTGGGTTACCTTCAGCTGATTATTGAAAATATCAATTTCCTGCAGTTTAGATCTGGTTTCTTTCTCCACCTCATCCAGCTGCTCCCGGAGCTGCTGCCGTGCCAGTTCCTTGGCTTCCAAGGCTCTTTTGATGGTGAGAAGGGAATCCCCTGGTTTGGAACACATGGGCAGGTCAGTATTTTCCTCTGTGGAACAGTTTAAGTCATAGAAAGCAACATTTTCCCATCTGCATCTTGCAATACACAAAGAGCAATTCCAGGGGACACTCCAACGAGGGAATGTGTCCTGGCCCAGCTCAGGCATGCCCCAAAATCTACTCACTGTGCAAACTGTTCTGCTGGACCTGCTTGAGCTGATCATTGAGCAGCTGCTTCTCTGGAATCAGCCTGCCCAGCATCTGCTGGGACTCCTGGAGCACAGACACGGGCAGGGAAAACAAGAACAGAAGCAGGCACAAAGGTGAGAGAGGGAAACTGCAGGCACCACACCTCTCCTCTCCATTTCTGCTTCACCTGTTCCCTCACTGAGTGAGGTGTTATTGCTGGTTTCCCCCCTCTGTGTCACTGATCTTATCCAAGCACTGTCTGTGTGACATCCCCACAGATCCCAGACATTCTCTGCCAGTCATGGCATGGATCTGAATCTCACTGAATATTGAACCTGGCCTGGAATTACCCAAAACTGAGGGCAGGGAGACACGGCTGAATTTGAGGAATGTTCAAACAAGCACTTACAAAATGTTTAATTCTGATTTTAATAAATGAAACACAGAATTCCCAAATCCCTGGGGCTGGCAAAGCCCTCCCAGCCCAGGCAGTGCCAGCTGTGCCCCATGGCCACCTTGTGCCCAGCCCAGAGCACTCAGTGCCACCTCCAGGGGACACCTGCAGGGATGGGCACTGCAGAGCTCCCTGGGCAGCCCCTGCCAAGGCCTGAGCCCCCTTTCCATGGGCAAATTCCTGCTGCTGGCCAAGCTGAGCCTGCCCTGGCTGTCCCCTCCACTAATAGTTAATGATTAGTAACTTAGGTCAGGAATAGAAAGACAAACATTTACAGGAAGAGAAAATAAAGACTTTCCTTTTAAAGGAAAATATTCTGGCCAAAAGCCATGAAACACAAGCCCTGTGGGATGACAGTCCCTGAGTCCTTGACCTCTCCAGGCTGAGCTCTTGGCAGAGGATTTTGATCTCAAACTCAGCACGTGGCAGGAAGGCTGTGAATGCTGTTACAGGGGTCCCTGCACAAGATCCTCTCCTTTTGGAGGATGTTATGGACACACTTTATGAAAAATCCTTCATTAGAATCTTTTCTCCTGAGAAGCTGAGAAGCCTCAGAGGAAAAGAAAACCAGTAATTCTCTGCTGCTGTGGAATGCACCAGGTGCATCTGGGATTGGTCTCATTGGTTGTTTTTAATTAATGGCCAATCCCAGTCCAGCTGGCTCAGAGTCTCTGGTCACTCACAAGATTTTATTATCATTCTTTTCCATTCCTTTCCTTTGCTAGCTTTCTGATGAAATCCTTTCTTCTATTCTTTAGTATAGTTTTAATGTATAATTTTCTTTTAATATAATATAGATCATAAAATAATAAATGAGCCTTCTGAAACATGGAGTCAGGATTCTCATCTCTTCCCTCGTCCTGGGACCCCTGGAACACCACCACAGGAGGATGCTATGAATGTATTTCCTGTAGAACCCTGGCCCTTGTCAGAGCATGAAGTGCCACCTCACACACTTTTCTGAAGCCTGGACCTCCCAGCTCAAGTCATCAAAACACCTTCAGCAGCACAAGGTGAAACAGCACCTGAGTATCAACATCCCATCTTCCCCACAAACCCTGGAACTTCTCTGAGCAGGTCTCTGCAACTGCAGGCTTTTGAGGAATCGAGCAGCTGACAGCTTCCATTTGTCATGGAGGGCTGCAAATAACATCACTCAATGCTAAGAATAAATGGCCTGTGATCCCTGAACACCAGAGTGAGCCCCAGGGGTGTCGTGGGCTCCCCATCCCTGGCAGTGCCCAAGGCCAGGCTGGACACTGGGGCTGGGAGCAGCCTGGGACAGTGGGAGGTGTCCCTGCCATGGCAGGGGTGACACTGGGTGGGCTTTGAGGTCTCTCCCAACACAAACCTTTCTGTGATCCCACAATTGCACAAAAAGTTTTCATTTTGGTTAAAGCCAGGACTGACTGCACTGCCATGGCTTTGGGCTGTCCCAGTTTCCTCCTGCCAGACCCTGATGGGCCCTGCAGTGCCCAGCTCAGCTCTGAGCATTATGCAACAACTGCAGCCTCCTCTGAGCTCCTGATGTTCCAGAAAACACCCTGAGACAGCACACAGCAGTCAAGGACTTTAGGAATTCACAAGCAGCAAAGCAGCACAATTCAGATAAGCTACAGATCAGATTATGAGGAGCTGCCCGTGTCCCTGACAGCTGCAGGGCCTGACACAGCCAGAGCTCTCCCAGCCCCCCAGGACATCCCAAAAGCTGGGCACTCTAACCCTGCCCTCCCCTGGGGCAGCCTCACCTCCAGTGCTGGGACAGGTCTGGGTGTCTCAGTATCAGACAGATCCAAGAGAGAGTCCAGAGGAGGGACAGGAGGCTGGGGAAGGCTCTGGAGGGGCCCCCGAGGTGCCTTGGTCAGCTCAGCCTGGAGCAGCCTGAGCTCAGAGCTCCCCGGGGCTGCAGCTCCTCCCGAGGGGCAGCGCAGGGACAGCTCCCAGCTCTGCTCTGGGACAGGGACAGCACCAGGGAGCGCCTGGGGCTGGGCCAGGGCACCTCAGGCTGCAGGGCAGGGCAAGGCTCTTCCCCAGAGGGTGCTGGCACTGCCCAGGCTGCCCAGGGAATGGGCACGGCCCCGAGGCTGCCAGAGCTCCAGGAGCCTTTGGCCAGCGCTGCCAGGGATGCCCAGGCTGGGCTTGGTGGGGTCTGGGCAGGGCAGGGGTGGCACTGGGGGATCCCTGGGGGTCCCTTCAGCTCAGGACACTCCCTGACTGCCATCCTGGGACCAGTGTCTGCCTGGAAAGATGGGAATCAGCAATATACACAATATATAGCCCTGCTCTGGTGGGAGGTTCCCTGCCCATGGCAGGGTGGATGAGCTTTAAGGTCCTTCCAAACCCAACCCCTCTGGGTTTCTGTGGCTCTGAGAAGGCTGCAGGATCCACCAAGCAGCAGAATGGACATCAACATGGAACAGAAATTCTCCAAGTACAAAAAGCACCACAGGACAGCATTTGAGGGTGGAATGTGATCACAACATCAGCTGCTTTGTCTGTAAAGGCCAAAACACTTCCAAACATCCCAGATTACTCAATGCACTGAATAGTTTGGGGAGTGTGTAAGGACAGAGGATGCCAAGGCATCCTGAAGGTCAAGTTCTGTTTCCTGAAAGCCCAGACAAGCATGGAGTAAGCATCTAGCCAAGAACACCCACCACATGGACTCCACATCCCTGCCTCAAACTGAAGAAACAGCTGAAAGAAATTAACAGCACCACAAGCTCTGGAAACTCATGCAACAAGAAATGGCCAAGAGCTGAGCAATGTCCCACATGGAGGGGATATCAAAACCCAGCTCCTGCCCCTTGGAGAGGGGAAAATTCTCTTCAAATCACCTGGGAGCCCAAGTGTTCAGCAAGGAGGTAAATAATCCCTGCAGCACTGAGGTGTTTGCAGCCCAGCCCAGGGGTCTGGGGAGCAGGAGCTGCTGAGAGCCCTGCAAGCAGCACAGAGCCACAGAACTGGCACACCTCCTCAGCACCAGCACCAACTGGGACACCACTTCTTCCACCAGCTCAGTGAAACTGCATCTTGGCAGTAATTAACAGGCTGGAGGATAATTACTCCTCTCAATTAACTCATCCCACAGCAAGTGTCAGATGTATTAAACTGAAGCACTTCCAATGAAGACACATCACCCCACAAAGACAATGACAATACTGACTTTATAACCTATTTCAGAGTTGAGAGGATGAAAATCTCCCTTTTTAAAACTCATTTACATGTTTAGTCTGTCCTCTACAGATGAGATAGGGAAATTGACAGGACATTTGAAAAAATAACTGTTTTCAGGAAAAAGCTTTAAGGCTCTCCCCAGACAAAATGGGGCCTTTTCTCCTGAGCAGTGACATTTTCTGGGATCACAACTGGGATAAAAACACCTCAAGTGACACTAAGGGAAATCTCAGTGGTGGAGATCAATGAGAGCAGGCATCTCCACACAGCCACAGCTACTGCTGCCAAAGCACCCCAGAGCCCAAAACCCAACAGAACAACTGCCAGGGAAAGCAGGGTGAAGCCGGCATGGAACTACTTTATTATAATTTTTATAATAAAAATATTTATAAAGTATTATAATATTTAAATTTAAATACATTTATTTAATTTTTTATAAAAAGCACAGACCCTCAAAAAATCAGTCTCATAATCTGAAGGTTGTGATTTCAATCCTCACACAGGGCACCACTAAATGTCAGTTTATTTTAATTTTGTTTGTTTTTGTTATGGCTGAGATTGAAAGTGTTTGAGATGGTATTTTGTGTTTGGACTTAGATGTTTATAATTTTTTACATATATTATAGTTTTATAAGTTGTGAGTTTTATAGTATTTTATTAATAAGTTATAAAATGGTTTTGTATTTATCTTTATAAAGGCTTTAAAGGAAAAGTTATTTAATTAAGAAATTATATTTAATTAATTTTATTTTTAACTTAATAACTAATTACTTTTTACCTTAATCACTAACTTTTATAATAAAAGAGCAGGATTAGGTTTTAAGCCAGGTTTTACACCTCAGCTCTGTAGGTGTCAGATTCTTTGCAGTGGTATAAACACACTGAGAGCCCCCATGACCTGCCAAGAATTAATTTCAAACCCTATGGAGTATTTAAGAAAGAGATTTCCTGAATCAAATACGAGAGCCCATGGAAAAACCCTCACAAACTACAGTGAGTATTCTTTCACTAAAGGCAGACACCTCCTCAGCTGCAGCTCTCACGTGCCAGAATTTTAGTAATTTTAGTCAATTCAGAATTTCAGTAGCAAAGGCAAATGCCAGGCTCAGATCAACAACTCCCTGGTTTCACTGGGAGCTCCAGAGTTCATTACTTTTTATAATTAAAGGAACCATCAAACCACTTCCCTGCAGTCAGTTCTGCAGAATTCCCACAGGACAATTCCCTTCTGCCCCCAGAAGCACCTGCAGCCAAAGGATCTCCTGCTCCTGAAGCAGGAGCCCAGGGGATGGAGGGATAACCCCAGACACAGCCCAGGGGATGGAGGGATAGCCCCAGACACAGCCCAGGGGATGGAGGGATAACCCCAGACACAGCCCAGGGGATGGAGGGATAACCCAGACAGAGCCCAGGGGATGGAGGGATAAACCCAGACACAGCCCAGGGGATGGAGGGATAACCCAGAAACATCCCAGGGGATGGAGGGATAGCCCCAGACACAGCCCAGGGGATGGAGGGATAACCCCAGACACATCCCAGGGGATGGAGGGATAACCCCAGAAACATCCCAGGGGATGGAGGGATAACCCCAGACACAGCCAAGGGGATGGAGGGATAGCCCCAGACACAGCCAAGGGGATGGAGGGATAACCCCAGACACAGCCCAGGGGATGGAGGGATAACCCCAGACACAGCCCAGGGGATGGAGGGATAACCCCAGACACAGCCCAGGGGATGGAGGGATAAGCCCCAGACAGAGCCCAGGGGATGGAGGGATAGCCCCAGACACAGCCCAGGGGATGGAGGGATAACCCCAGACAGAGCCCAGGGGATGGAGGGATAACCCAGACACATCCCAGGGGATGGAGGGATAACCCAGACACAGCTGCAATGCAGGAAGCAGTTCCTAGGCACCTCTAAAGGACATTCATTTCCAGGAATGACAAATTATCCTCAAGTGTGAGGAACAGCTCGTTTCAAGCTTGCTCAGGATATTGATGGTTTTGAAGAGGTTAAAATTCAAGACTAAGAATAAAACTTGAGAACATTTTCTCACCTGTAGCTGCTGCTGCAAATGGGTGATTTCTGCAATTCTGAGTTCTCTGGATTTATTTGTACTTTCAATTTCTTGTCTTTGGGTCGACAGCCGACACCTGATATCCTGCAGCTTCCCCTCCAACTGGTTTCTTTTATCATTCTTTAAAAGAAAAGAAAAACATCTGTTTAATAAATTTTTTTACCCAAATGTTTGGTTGTGCAAGTCTGGATCTAAAAACTCCTTTTTTAAAACTCATTTACATGTTTAGTCTGTCCTCTACAGATCAGATAAGGAAATTTACAGGACATTTAAAAAAATAACTGTTTTCAGGAAACAGCTTTAAGGCTCTCCCCAGACAAAATGGGGCCTTTTCTCCTGAGTAGTGACATTTTGTGGGATAAAAACACCTCAAGTGACACTAAGGGAAATATCAGTGGTGGAAATTCTAGAAAACATAGAAAACAACCAGAGCCAGGGCACAGCCACCACCAGGCTGTGCTTGTGTATAGAATTTACAGGGCAGCCCTGACAAGGGGAGAGAATGGTGCAGCTGACCAGCTTATTAGAAGGTTAATTAATTACTCTATTATACTATATTATTTTATATTATATTACACTATATTACATTGCATCTAAACTGAATCTGCCAAGCACTCAACTGCACAGAACTGCCCAGCATTTTGTGACTGTCACCTGGCAGTCCTGACACACACTGCCCTGCCAGGCCAAGGAAACAAAACCCCCTCACCGTGGGGAAACCATCTCCATCTTGCATTCTGCTTTGGCACAAACATGGGCACAGCAAGTGAGATAAGAATATCCTTGGGAAGAATTGTGCCTTGCTGTTCTCTGTGAGGAGAAATGTGGTGACACTTGTGTGTTTGAGCTGCTGCTCCACCAGCACTCACAAGAGCTTCCAGCTCGAACTCCAGGGTTTTCTTCTTGGCCTTGAGCACCACGATGTCCTCCTGCTCCTTGTTCCTCTGGTTCAGCAGCTCCTGCCGCCGGTTGCGCTCCCACTCCAGCTGCCTCTGCCTCTCCAGCTCCCGTTTGGCCGCCTGCAGGGTAAACACCAACAGCTGCAATTTGGGCTGTTCCTACTCTGATGTTCAGTTAGAATGTTGGTACAAACAGGGGCTGCTCTGCGCTCTGCACACACAAATTGCTCAGGGGTTGCTTCCCTGCACAGCAGGGGATGCCCTGTGAGGGCTGACCCAGAGCAGGGGCTGGGCAGAGTCCCAGAATAAAGCAGGGATTGATCCCAAGGATCTCCTGCATGGACCCACCCTGGGCAGCACCAGAGCCCAGCCAGGGCTGCACCCAAGATGACCCAAAATGGCCCCAAAATGCCCGGCCGGGCACGGGGTCTCTCCCTGGGATCAGCTCCATTCCCACCTTGCAGTTCATTGTCCCAGCCCAGCTTTAGCCCAGGCACTCCCACCCTGCTTGTTTTTCTCTCTCCAGCCCACGGGGTTTGTGCTCCTGGGCTGAGATTGGGATCATTTGTCCTTGGTGCCCAGCTGGAGCAGGAATTGTTTTGTCTCCCTGCTCTGTGCACAGAGCTCACCATCCCATAATATGAACCCAGCCCCACACACTAAAGCAGCACAGAATGTGAAAATATAAAAGCTAAACCTGAGGCATCACAGAGGTGACTGAAAGAAAACCCCTCTGTTTTCCAAGCTCCAGTTTGCTGATTTAACAGGTTGTTCAATACCAGGAGAACTCTCCAGGACATATTCAAATCTCTTCCCAACCTCCAACATGAGACCCTCTGGAGCTTTGCAAAGCACAGCCAAGTGTTCCTGTGCTGAACCCATCACGGTTTGGCAATGGGAGAAAAAAGGAGATTTTTGGGTTAACTAGGGTCATTTTCCTTTAACAAATTAAAGGCCAGGTTGGATGGAGCTACCTGGTCTGGTGGATGTTATCCCTGCCCGTGGCAGAGGGTTGGAACTGGAGGACCTTAAAGGTCCCTTCCAACCCAAACCATTCTGGGACTCTATGAAATGAACTCAGCCCTGGAAATCATGAATGCTGGATCATTCCTGCACCTCTTAACAGCAAGTACAATAATATAACAGTAATAATAAATACTATTTTTAAGGAAGTGAGAGGTCAGGAGCATGTTGTCCTGTATGTCAGTGTCTCACCCATTCATTTCACAGGACAAATGAAACTAAAACTGCCCCTCCCTTGCCTTTAACACCCCAAAAATGTTAGTTCCTGCTTTACAAGTTTGCTCCACACCCTGGCAGCAACACACTGAGTGCCCAGCACTGACTTGGATGCTCCCAAGCTGGAGCACTGCTGGAGCCCTGGGTGCTGGGAATTCCAGAGTGTCTGTGCTGCCAGGCCCTGACCCCCAGAGACACTGCAGGGACCTGAGGGCCTGGAGAAGCTTCCAGAATGGAATGGCAGAGCTGGGATTGTGGGGGTGGAGTTTGGATAGAAGTGTGTGATATCCCAGGGTGGGAAACTCAGAGTTGAAGGGTTTAGAATGCAGTCAGAGATAGAGAGCAAGGTGGGGGTGTCAGGGTGGAGGCTGCTCCTGCTTCTTCACCTTCTTGTCTCATTATTCTCCTTCTTCTCCATGGGTTTGGGTGGTTTTGTGCCATTGGATAAAAAAGTCCCCA
Organism: Serinus canaria; assembly: GCF_022539315.1. Taxonomy (NCBI): domain Eukaryota; kingdom Metazoa; phylum Chordata; class Aves; order Passeriformes; family Fringillidae; genus Serinus; species Serinus canaria. The sequence goes on along the minus strand of NC_066313.1, from coordinate 114,030,811 downwards.
TTGTGGCACAGGTGGTTGGGTGTTCGGTTAAAAGTGAAAATAATTGAGGTGTCATTTCTGAATTGGACAGTTTATTGTTACTATTATTTTTTACAGGCCTTAAAAGGCCTTGTAGAGAGAGATGGGTCTCCATTTCTAGTTTGTTAGAGTGAAGTGCTGCAGAGCTTAGGGCTTGTGAGACTGTAACAGAGCAAAGAACTGATGAACATCTGAGTCCCTGTCGGAACCCAGGACATTCCTCCTCTGGCTGCCTTGGAGGACTCGAGACCTTGGCAAGGGACTCAGAGACCTTGGCACGGAGTCAGACACCTGTGCCTCCCATTTTAACCCATGGAAACAATTCCCAACTTTGTGTGAGGAGTTACAGACCACAGGGGTTTGGGTAGAGTGACAGTGAATTTATCACAGGGTGAAAATGTAGAATTTTGGGGATTTAGAATGGGGGTTCAGGAGGCAAGATGGAGGAATCTGAGTGTGTCCTGTCCTTCTTCTTTTTCTTATCCTCCATCTTCTGCTGGGATGGTGACACTGCTGGACTGGTTTGGAGACAGACTGTCTAACACAGGTGACAGGTATTGGGAAGTTATTGTAAATAAAGCACAGGTAGTTCTTGGTATAAAAGCCAACACCACCCCAAGGGCAGGGACTGTGCCACAGCCTGACCTGCTGGACAGAGCTCAGCAGGGCAGAGACAGAATGTCCTAGGTAAGGGAAAATAAACAACCTTGAAGAGCAGAGCCCAGGAATCTCAACTTCTTCTTCAGCCACGGGGCTGGGAAAAAGCCTCTTTAATACCTCGGGAGCCATTTCAGCAGCACAAAACCCGAGAAGTCCCAACAAGAAACTGTCTCACATTTAATCCTGACCTTGAGTGCACAGGGCCCAGCCCCTCCCAGCGCTGCCCTGGCTCACCTCTCTCCTCTCGATCTCCTTCCTCCTCTCCTCCTCGCGCTGCCGCTCCAGCTCGCGCTGTTTCTCCAGCTGTTTCTCCAGCTCCAGCTGCCGCTTGCGCTCCTGCTCCTGCCGCTCGCGCTCCTTCCTCTCCTGCTCGGCCCTCTCCAGCTGGGCCAGCCTCTCCTGCTCCTTGCGCTGCTGCTCCAGCAGGGCCTGCCGCCGCTTCTCCAGCTCCAGGTTGCCCCGCTCAAAGTTCTCCCGCTTCTTGTCCTCAAATGTCACTTTGGGCACGGAAACATGGGGCAAAAGGACACTTAAACTCTGCCACTGACTTGGAAACAAACCCACCACAGAGACCCAAAGGAATGCCCAGCAAAGGGAATCCACCTTCCAGCAGGGATAACCCTGCTCCTCCCCACTAGGGATAACGGCTCCACAGGCCAGCCTGGGTTCAGAGTGGGAAATGGATTTTAGAGAGCTCTCAGGGCCTGACAGCAGGCCCACCCAGTGTGCACCTGCGTGCAAACCTTGAGACAAGAAATGCTGCCTTAGAAATGCCCTGGAACAGGACAGACATTGCTGAGAGAGAAATGGAGCTGGAAACAAGATTCAAGGGATGGCCTTGCAAATAAGACTAGATACCTTGGAGAAACTGAACTATGAAAGTTTGATGCTGTTGATCCCCTCAAAGCCACATCCTCAGCAAACCAAGGAGGGAATTCCCATTCCTCAGGCCTCCAGCTTTCTCCACAATGCTCATCAAGGGCAGTAATTTAGACAAACCATTCTCCAGCTGATCCTCCGTGAGGACACAGATCTGGAATTCCTCTGTACATGGGATAATAGCAGCAGTCCAAGAGGCAGCACTTCCATTAGTGCAAAGAATTCAGCTGCTGACATCATCAAAAGGCCATTATGCAAATGACCAGAACTTACTTAAAATTGCTCTTCTCATTAGATTACCCATTAGTGTCAGGAATATAAATGGTTTAGGTTCTTGAGCAGCTGAGCCCAGGAAGTCTGGACTCCTGCAGATGCACATCCTCACCACCTACTGTCCTCAAAGAACAGCCTCACTTCCAGCACAGCTTCCCTGACATCCCTCTGCAGCCCCAGGGACTGTCCTTCCCTCTCCTCACTCCTCAGCACCTCCATCCAAATGGTTCTTTCCCTTCACCTTCTGTTCCTTTTCACACCCCCTGTGCCATTCCCACAGCCCAAAGTGCAGGATTCTCTCCCTTGTGAGGCCAGCATGGACATTTTTGGGATGCAAGGCCAGGGAGAGCCCACATTGCTCACCCAGTGTGCACAGCTGGACACATCAGCCCAACACCTGCTGAACCAGCTCAATTCTTGTCTTTTCCAGTTTGTGCCCCTTTCCAGCTGCCAATTCCCTCTTCCTTTAGTTCTTTTCCTGGAACTGCTGAAATCTGTATGGAGCCCCACACTGTTACAGACTCTCCAAGGAAACAGCTCTCTGTGGGAATACTGGCATCTTCCACAGAGCACCTCAGCCAAGCTTTGCTCCACCTAAGCCAGAGGATGAAGACTGCAGGAATTGCTCCTTGCAATCCTGTGCCAGGGCTGCCTGAGTGGGAGTGCAGGAGATGAGGAGCCTGAAGGCTCTTCCCATCTCCAGTGCCACCAACCCCAAGGACCAGGAACAGGAATGAGTTGGACCCAGCAATGTCTTGGTTGTGTCTCTGACCTGTCCCAAACTGCTCTGGAAAGACATTTCTCAGTCAGCCCATGTTTCCTCCCAGACTGTGACCTGATGGGAAAACCCTCTGGGAACAGCACACTAAATATCCCTGCTTTCCCTTGCTCACCTGGTAATTTCTTTTCCAGTTGCTGCTGTTCTTCTTCCAGTGCTGGTTCTTCTGGTAACCTTTGGTCTACAGACACTGAGCTGGCAGCAGAAATGCCACTGCCAGAGCGGACTCTTCTGCCAAGGAAACAGGAATTGGGGGCACTGAACAGAAGCCAGGCTACCCAAACTATTTATGATTTAATGATGAGCTCAAATGAAATGCAATCCTGTAATGTTTCATGGTACTCAATGTTCATTCAGTGCTGACCAGAGGGTCTCACTCAGGCATTGCCTCAGAACAGGATTTTCCAGGATCCCAGCAGTTCACTGGTGAGCTGAGAACCCCAGTCCCAAATTCTGCTTCCAGATGGGTTCAACCCTCACCTCAAGATCTCCCACTTGGGGGAAGATTTCTCCCCAGCCAGTCTGGGGTTGGGGAAATGCTGAGTTAAACTACAGCAAACAGCAGAGGCAGAAGAAGAGCTCACTAAAGTCAAGCCAAAAGCAACATCCCAGGTGGAATACACAAAAATTGGGAATCTTTAGACATATACCTGAAGAGCACAGTAAAAAAACACTTATTTTCATTGCTGTTACTTTCTTCCCATCTATTTCTCCACAAAGAAGTGAAATGGAGCAAGAGAAGTGATGAGTGACCCCAGTGCTCCCAAACCCAGCTGCACCCAAGCAGGCCTGGATGTGGGGCAGTGCAAATCCATCCTGGAATTCCAATACATTCTAACTGCTCTGCAGGAGTACAAGCCTGAACTTAAATCTGGGTTTCTATGGCCAGACTGAGCAGGTCTGGAAGGTGTGCCAGCATAAACAGCCACCCAAACCCTGGTGTCACAGGGCAAAAGGTGAGGGGTCACTGCTCAGTTCCTGTACTTGGCACTCCCAGAACCATCCCAAATGACACACAGAACTCAGGAGTGGGACTGCCAAGGGATGAGCAGTTACCTGAATGAAGGTGGGATGTACTCTGGGGGCAGGGCAGGAGGCAGTGGCTGACCAGACATGGCTACATCAATGAGGTGCATAGCCAGGATAAACTCCTCAGCTGTCAGCTTCCCATCTTGATCAATGTCAGAGAGATTCCTTGTTAAAGGGAAGGGACAAAGCAAGGAAATTATTAAATATTAAAAAACATTGTTCAGAGGCATTGTTTTAACACATACAATTCCACTTTCATTCACATTTCTCACTATTTTTTCCACACTACTCTGTTTTTTCAAAACAAATGAAAAGCAAACCCCAAATGCTTCCCTATTTCCCCCATTTCTCATGGCTGTCTGTCTGAAATCCAGCCTTGCAGGCACAGCTTCTCCTCCACCTGCTCTGAGAGCTGCCAGGAGCTCGTTCCAGAGAAGGACCTTGAACCAGTGGAGTTCTCTTGAACACCCCATGAACACCCAAAAGAACCAGCTCAGGTGTTTGGCAGAACTTTTAGGTTTGGTCTCCTTCCTCCCTGGAGGCTCCTGTCTCACATTCCAGGGCACCCACTGGCAGTGAAATCAAAGCCATTCACGTTCTAGTCCTGACAAGCACCAACCCACGCTGGCATCATGCACATATTAAAAATTACAGATTAAAAATTACATCATGTCTCTGGATGGCCCCAAAGCAGAGCTCCAAGAGAGGCACAAAATGCTTTTACTCCTGTTGAGGTGGTGTTGGACAAAATTAACAGCCAGGGACAGCACCCAGGGAGCAGCTGGAGCGGGCAAGGGCAGAGTTAGTTGGATTTTAGGGCAAGGTTCTTCCCCAGAGGGTGCTGGCACTGCCCAGGCTGCCCAGGGAATGGGCACGGCCCCGAGGCTGCCAGAGCTGCCAGGAATGTCCAGGGTGGGGTTGTTGGGGGTCTGGGCAGGGCAGGGGTGGCACTGGGGGATCCCTGGGGGTCCCTTCAGCTCAGAATTTGTTTCTCTAGCGTGCTGCACTCTATTCATGCAGGGAAATCTCCCAAGATACTGTGAAAATCCAAGGGAAATGATAAATCCTTCTGCAGTCCCAAGGCACAGGACTTTGCCAGTGAGGTTTAAGTCTGGGAGACAATCCCAGCCTCACTCCATCCACACCTGTGGCACTGAACTCAGGCTGGAGCACAGGCACAAGCCAGGAGAGTGGGAATGCACCATGCACAGAAATGACTGCTCAGCTGGGTCAGAACTCCCAGGACAGCCCAGAGGCTGAGCATCACCTCTTCCTTTGAGTGCCTGAGCCAGGGATTCCAGCCCCAGCACAGGCTGACAAACCTCACCCCAGAGCAGGGCCCAGGAAAGGACCAACAAGAGCTGGACTATCCCCTCCTCATCTCAGTGCCCTGGCAGCTGTCAATGTCCCCAGCTGAGTGAGTCCTGTGTGCAGCTCCTGCAGTGAGCTGGTGGCAGCTGCCTGCCCACACAAGCACTCCAAGGCTGGCAAAAGCAGAGCAATTCTTGGTTAATCATCTGCTGGGGGACTGGACTGGTTTGTTTTTATCCCTTTGTTAGGAAACAGAGAAGGAAAGAGTGGTTTTTAATTTATAACACAACTCCCAGTGCTTTGCAAAGAGAACGAGTGCAGCTGAATGGCCTTGTCAGAGTGACTGCAGCACTGCCATGCTCACACCAAGCCCCTGGGCCAGCTCCAATGCTCCTCAGCAAACACTCCTAAAGGACAGAAGTTAATTAGGAACAACTTCCCATGGGGCAATAAAAACATAATAAAGTTCAGCAAACAACAAGTTGGACGGAGACAAATGCCTTTAAAATCCATGACTGTACAGGTCTGTAAGTCCAGTCCCTGGGACATCAGCCCTCCCACACCCAGGGAAAAGGCAGAGAAACCCCCCAGAAAGTGTGGCTTGGGTTAAGCTTCCTGTCCTACCACCTGTGCAAAGGTAAATTCCCCTGGTGCTCTATCAGGGCATGTGGAAGGCACAGGATGCTGAACATCTGCTCTGCCTAAAAACCAGCATTGAACCACCACTTCCAAGTCATCACACAAAAGATGTTGTGGAACACAAAAGATGCTCCTGGTGCTCTTGTGGAATACTATTGGTAAAGGCATGGAAGTGCAGGTTTTGTTTATCAAGTTACACAGGACAAAGAGCAACCTGTGATTTATCAGTGAGACTGAAAATGGAGAAAAGCCCACGGGCTCCAGGGCAGAGGTTTCAGAAGAGTTGGTGTTTTGATGGAAATGGAAACATTTATTTTACCATATTGTAGCCAGCTGAGCCTGGGGTAAACTTGACTGCATGAGAATCGTTCTTGCTTGGGGGCCTAAAAAGGAAACAAATATTAACAAAATAAGCAAGAGATGTGAGCAGCAGAAACTCCCAAATCACCAAGAAATAATACTTCACTTCTGCACAACCACAGAATCCCAGTCTGGGTTGGGTTGAGAGGGACCTCAGAGCCCACCCATGGCAGGGACACCTCCCACTGTGCCAGGCTGCTCCCAGCCCCAGTGTCCAGCCTGGCCTTGGGCACTGCCAGGGATCCAGGGGCAGCCCCAGCTGCTCTGGGCAACCAAATCCCTCTGATTAAAACCCAAGAAAGCTCTAAACCACAAAGACACGCACCAGAATTTCTAAAATCAAGCCAGGGGAGCAGTTCTGGTCTCTCCCTGGAAGTGGCCACTGCTCTCAGCAGTGGGTGTACCATGGTAAAAGCCCCCTGAACAGGAAATAATCAGCATTGACTCTATGATTGCAGAAGGCTGATCAATTGTTTAATTAAGCTATACTATATTATACTATGCTATTAAGAAACTTGTAACTCTTACAGACTGTCAGACACAGCTTTAACCTAATTGGTCAATCTATCTAAACACTATCCAGTGTCTAATTGAGAAACTACCTGCTGGTAAACAATCTCCATAACACATGCTACATGTGCACAACAACAGGTGCAGCAAATGGAGATAAGAATTGGTTTTTATTCTCTTCTCTGAACTTTCTTACAGCCTCTCACAGCTTCCCAGGAAGACCCTGGGAGAGAGCTATGTCTTTCTCTATTCAGAGGATATGTCATTACCACATGGGTGAAACAAGCACTGGAAATGGCTGCACAAGTTTCCACAGAACCCACTGTGCCCTTTTCCAGAAACATTTCCCAAGGTCAGCTATGCAGAAAATAAAGGAAAGATGGTGATAAAATGATCCCAGCTGTGATGAGTATTTGCTTCTAGATAAGAGCATTGAGCACTTGGGAGATTCAAACAGAAAAATACTGATGAGCCTCTTACTGTGTGAACAACACCCTCAGTGCCATGAAATTGGCTCTTACAGCTGGAAACAAGGAGACAAGAGAAGCTGGGCCAGTACCTGTCAGGTGTCCACTCATGGTTTTGTCGTGGCTGTTGAAGAGCTGCCGGTACTTGAGCCGTGAGGACTGAGGGACAGCCCACTCTGCCACGGCAGGAGAGCTGCAAGGAGGGCAGGGAGAACAGGGACAGTTGGAGACTTCATCTCAGGAAGGCCATGGGAACAATCACAGAGTCATAAATCACAGCAGGGTTTGGGCTGGAGGGACCTCAAAGCCCACCCAGTGCCACCCTGCCATGGCAGGGACACCTCCCACTGTGCCAGGCTGCTCCCAGCCCCAGTGTCCAGCCTGGCCTTGGGCACTGCCAGGGATCCAGGGGCAGCCCCAGCTGCTCTGGGCACCCTGGGCCAGAGGCTCAGCCCCCTCACAAGAGGCTGCACTGAGATCAAGTTTTACCTGAAAATATTCTTTCCCCCAATTTTGCTGGAGGTTGGGGACGTTCTGAGGTGTCTCTGTCCTCAGCAGTGCCCAAGGCCAGGTTGGACACTGGGGCTGGAGCAGCCTGGCACAGGGGAAGGTGTCCCTGCCATGGCAGGGGTGGCACTGGGTGGCTGTGAGGTCCTTTCCAACTCAAACCATTCCACAATTCCATGATCTAATATTCCCTGCTATATTTCTGAAACCACCACAGTTTGACCTCTTGTTTGCAAACATTTATCACAATTCAGTTTCTTGGAAGATGTTTTGTTGTTTTTTTTTTTTTTTTAAAGTGTTTTCCTTTTTTGTTTACTGGCAGAGAATGAAGGAACCTACATTGTTCAGAGGAGCTACAAGGTTTTACCTAAACATATAACAGGAAATGCAGAGTAACATTTTACTCTGTCTTTAACTGTTTCTCTTAGCCAATTAGAGCTGGTGAAGGAAAACAAATGTGAAAATATACTGGAAATGTAGAAAAAAAGGTGTGAAAAAGCCACACTTGAACATAAAGGTTCTCCTAATGGAACAAGTGAGGAATGTAATATTCCCAGGTCTAATCCATTCCCATAACAGGCTGAGTTGACTTGCAGCTCTAATTTCTGAGGTTTAATGGTTGAGAATCCTAATTCTGAAAACAAGGAGAGGAGTTTTCTGCCTTTAGGCACATTCAAACTTTGTCCTTTTTCTGACCTTATAAACCACTCTCACGCAACAAGACACAAACCAGTATCTCTATTTTTATTTTTGATTTCTAAACTCTTGAGTCTTAATACATAAAGTTTCATTTTGCTCATGAGAGCAAAACAAAACCAAGCTGCCCCTTCAATAATGAAAATAAGAAAAAAGGCCAAATATTTCATTTTTACCCATAGGAATTCCTCCTCAGTTTTGTTGGATTTGGGGTTTCACACATTTCAACTTCTGTGTTACACATAAATTATACCAGAGCATCCCTATTCTGTTCCTGGCCAGTTTAGGTTTCAGAGAGAAAATGAACTGTTTTGAAAGACTTTTAATTATTTGGAGTCAATACTCCAAATCAATACTGAGTAGTGTCACTTATCTACTAGCAGGGCAACAGACAAGCCTGCAGAAGGAAATGAAAATAAAACCATCATTTAATTGTGTCCCAAGCCATTTTTCTCTTGCAAAACACCTGTGCCATGGATCCCTGAGACAGATGATTTATAAGGACTTTGGGAAATCCCTCTTAACTCCTCTCAGGAAGTTTAATTTTGTTAGATCCATTCTTTTAAACCACAGTAAACCTCTTTTTGCCCAACCACACATTTTTCTAGGTCTTGGAATAATCTAAAAGACCTTAGAGTGATTTTTCACACAGAACTTGAAGAATATAGAAGGGACAGTGATGTGGAATGCATTTAAAATATGAGACCTATGAAATATATTGCTTTTAGCCATTACCCTGCAGTTGCTAATTGTAAATAATGAGTTATTTGTCTTGTTTTCCCAGTACCAGGAGTGTCTGTGCACGATGCAGGTTTTGTTTATAGAAGCAAATGCTGTTCTAAAGATCAAGTGAAGATCATGTCAGCTCTGTTAGCAGTTAATTACTTCATTTCCATGATTCCCTGCTCCTGGAGCATTAAAAAGGTGGAGTAAAGCCACAGCACCCTACAGAATGCTGAAGTGGTGCCTCTGCAGAACTGATTTCTGCCAGAGCTATTATTTCAGAGGAGCACTTTGGGAAAGGGAAGGAGTTTTCCCAAGTCTGGGGACCCAGAGCCCCTCTGGCTGCCCCTCCCTGCCCCAGCCCCACCTGGCCACGTCGAAGGATTGTGCCTTCTGCAGCTTCGCATTGAGCTGAGCTCCCGGCCCCGAGCGGCTGAAGGAAGAACTCTTTGGCAAAGTGGCTGGGAAGAGAGAAAACAGGGATTTATTGCTATTCACAGTGACCCAGACAACTCCCATGACATTCACTCACTCCTACATCCAGTACAAGCACTGTGGGTCTGATGGGAACTTTTTAACAATATAAAGACCAGAGAGTCCAGCAGGACAGGGGGAAACACAAGGGCACTTCCCTCACATCTTTTCACTCCCACAGCTTTATGGAAACCTTGTTGATACCAAATTATATTTTGGTACATGTCAGAAACCGTATGTAGTTAGTATTAAAGTCACCCTAACAAACAGGGGTATAAAGAGACAGGAGAGACCCAATATCCAGGCAACAGCTTCCTGGCAAGTTCACTTCTCCAAGTGCCGTTTTATTTTCTCACCACGAGGGACTCCTGCAGGAGGCCATGTCCACATTCCTTCTTTTAGCTCTTCTCCAAGTGTGCCAAGTGGGCTAAAGCAAAGCACAGTCCTTCCCCAAAGGCATCACTGGAGTGGCTAATCCCAGTGTCCCAGGAAATGCGGGGGAGCTGTTAGGAGCAGGAGACAGAGAGTGAGAGCGGCGTACCGGGGTGAGCGAAAGCAGGCAGGGGCTGGATGACAGCAGGAGCTCCGTTAGCCAGGGGAGGGACGGCGGCAGGGACAGAGGACACCAGCGGGGGGGACATCCCCACGACTGGGATGGATGCCATGGGCACCGGGGCCACAGTGGTGAGGGATGGCATGTTGGCAATGCCCCCGAGACCTACGGGCGAGAAAAGCACAGGTTGGTTCTGACACACACCCGAGATGGCCCCCGCGGGGTCACCGACACCTCCGGCGGCGCCTCCCAGCCCTGGGACAGCCCTCCCAGCCCGGGGTGGCACAGCAGGGACAGGAACGGGACACGGGGACAGCCCCAGAGTGGGGCAGCACTGCCCCCAGCTGTCCTGCAGCATCTGCTACAAAGGGAATTGTGTGCCTCGACCTGAGAGGGGAGCAGCGCTGGCAGCCCCAGGGAGGAGGAGCCCCAGGCCGGCCCAGGAGCTGCGGGGTTGGGGCTCCAGCCCTGGGCTGGGATGAGAGGGCAAAGCTGATGGAGAGCACAGGAATGAGAGGCTGAGAGCAAGCACAGCTGCAGGGAACCAGGGGGTTAAGGAGGGCCAGTGGTGCCAGGGCAAGAACGGGGGGTGTGCAAACAGCTCACATTAATCTACAGGGAATGAGAACAGGGGAATCACCATTTCCCCAAGGCTGGGCTCATTCCCTTCTGCCTTTCCTCACTTAACCCTACATTGGCTCTGCCCAGTTTCACTGTCTTCCTCCAAAGAATTTTATTTCTGGCTGTAAAACTTGTGGGGGTTACAGTGGATCAAACCACACTGCTGCATGCAGTTTATCAAAGGCACTTTTCCCTCTCCTCAGGACATTTAGATGGGATATTGGGAATTAGGAATTCTTCCCTGGCAAAGTGGGCAGGCCCTGGCAAAGGGTGCCCAGAGCAGCTGGGGCTGCCCCTGGATCCCTGGCAGTGCCCAAGGTCAGCTTGGACAGGGCTGGGAGCAGCCTGGGACAGTGGAAGAAGGTGGCACTAGAGGGGCTTTAAGGTCCCTTCCATTCCAAACCATTCCATGATTCCCAGGCAATCAATAACCAATAACCCTGAGCCACAGCAAGGACTAAAGCAGAAAGGGAAAGATCTTCTCACGACAGGACCAAGGTGCCAGAGGTTTGGCTTTATTTGGTTATTTTCCTTTCCCTCCTTTCCCCATCCCAAATTCCCTACTCTTTTCCTAGAAATGATGGTGACTTTGGCAGTACTTCACCCCAGCAGCTGTTCAGCTCCTACCAGAGCAGCACTGCTCATCAAAGCAGATTGTAAAAACTCAAGGACAACAGAGCAGATCTTGCCAAAGCTGGAGATCCAGTAATGCCAACAGTTTAACCACAACTCCAGCCCTTTGGAATGCTCTAGCCTTGCTACCTGAGCCATATTTTGTTTGGAGCAGTGCAAACCTGAAGCAGACAGGAGCTCAGCTCAGGTAAAAACCCAGTGCAATTCCTCTCAATGTGTGTGCAACATCTGGGATTGAGTCCATGTGCTTTTAGAAGCACTTTTCCCTAAAATTTTCTTGGAGAAACTGCAAAAGGACAATGGAATTGCTGCAGTCCCAGGCAACAGTGAGGAAAATGGAGGAGAACAGGGATCTTACCAAATCCTGGGGCACCGGGCAGGGCGAGGGGCGGCTGCTTCATGACGGGCGGCAGCGCGGCCGGGAGCTGGTAACCCTGGAGCTTCAGTTTGATGAGTTTCATAGCTATGGAAAACTCCAGGGGATCCATCCTCCCATCATTGTTCATGTCAGCTAGAGCCCTGCAAAACACAGTGTTTGCACACTTACATCCTGCAATGAGGAACTTCAGGCCCTGGCCCAGGAACAGGCTCACATGAGTGTGGATATTTGAGGCTGAGGAAGGGGCTGGAGCCCCAGGAGGGGCTGAAGGAGCTGGGAGGGGCTGGAGAATTCCTGAGGGAGCTGGGAAGGGGCTGGAGAATTCCTGAGGGAGCTGGGAAGGGGCTGGAGAATTCCTGAGGGAGCTGGGCAGGGGCTGAGCCTGGAGCAAAGGAGGCTCAGGGGGCCCTTGTGGCTCTGCACAAGTCCCTGCCAGGAGGGGACAGCCGGGGGGGTCGGGCTCTGCTCCCAGGGCACAGGGACAGGAGCAGAGGGAACGGCCTCAGGCTGGGCCAGGGCAGGCTCAGCTTGGCCAGCAGCAGGAATTTGCCCATGGAAAGGGGGCTCAGGCCTTGGCAGGGGCTGCCCAGGGAGCTCTGCAGTGCCCATCCCTGCAGGTGTCCCCTGGAGGTGGCACTGAGTGCTCTGGGCTGGGCACAGGGTGGCCATGGGGCACAGCTGGCACTGCCTGGGCTGGGAGGGCTTTGCCAGCCTCAGGGATCCCAGGATTCTCACTAATTTCCACCCTAAATTATGCCAGTTTTACTAACACACTATTTAAACTTAAGAGCTCCTTGATTTCTTTCCTTGGGTGATTAATAAATATTTTTGAAGTTGCTTTCCAACTCTTGGAGGAATTACAACAAAGCACCCAGAACAAATTCAGCTGCACAAAAACTTTGCAAAATCACACCAATGAAAGCACAGGGTCCTAAAACAGCACCACAGAGAAGCAAATCACTGAGTCTGCAAATCTGTACTTTAGCTCCACTTAAAATAAAACATTTTTTAAATCTGTGACTCCCCTCAGCACTGCTCCATCTGGGAGTGTGCAAATGTGTTTTCAATTAAACAATAGCACTCAAGATGAAACATTGAGCCTAGGCCTTGAATAGGCTTTCAGGGAAAGGAGTCTGACTTAAACAGTCTGCTTTTTGTTCCTTGCCTTGCTAGTTAAGAAAACCCAGCTCAGCAGGGAATAGGGCTGGGAGCTTGGGGGGGAGAGAAGCACGAAGAAGAGTGTCAGTTCCTGCCACTGCACACCAAAAAGCCCTGAGTAAATGCACATCAGTAACAGAAATAGCTGTACACTTACTTTTGAGCACTAGGCTTATTTCTTTGCATTTGTTTAAAGAATTAAGTGCAGATTTCAGAACTGGAATAATACAGATTTTAAAGTTTGTGCATTTACTTCTATGACATGGGTGTGGCCCTGGGCAGTGTGGCTGAACCAGAGCTTCATTTCTGATCAAATTCCTCTAAAAGGAGAGTTTTTGTGCAGCAAGGTGGAAAGTTATCTCAAAAGTACCCCAGTGAACTGACAGCTATTTATAACTGATACACAAGGAGACAGCCAGGTAAAGGTAGTGGCAAAATGGAAATCCTCCCACTCCAAAAAAACCCCAAACCTTGAAAACCCCCATGGAGAGGCAGATCCCAGCAGGGACTGGCATAGGTTTAGATCCCCAGCAGCATCAGAGACACTCCAAATCTCTCCAGAACTCCTAAGAAAGGATTTCCAGTGGTGCAGCTGCCTTAACTCACCAGTTCTGATGCCATGGGGCTCAATAACAGAACTAAAATCTGGGAGAAGCATTTAAAGCAAGTCAGGAGAGGACCCCGAGACACAGACACTGATATCCTTCTAAAGCACGTGCTGCACCTGTGCCTGGAAGATGCTGAATGCCAGAATCCCAGACTGGGCTGGGCTGGGAGGGACCTCAAAGCTCATTTCATCCCAGCCCTGCCATGGCAGGGACACCTCCCACTGTGCCAGGCTGCTCCAGCCCCAGTGTCCAGCCTGGCCTTGGGCACTGCCAGGGATCCAGGGGCAGCCCCAGCTGCTCTGGGCACCCTGGGCCAGGGCCTGCCCACCCTGCCAGGGAACAATTCCTCATTGCCAGGATCCCACCCAGCCCTGCCCTCTGGCACTGGGAGCCATTCCCTGGCTCCTGTCCCTCTGTCCCTGTCCCCAGTCCCTCTGCAGCTCTCCTGGAGCCCTTCAGGCCCTGCCAGGGGCTCTGAGCTCTCCCTGGAGCTTTCCCTTCTCCAGGTGAGCACCCCCAGCCCTCCCAGCCTGTCCCCATAACAGTCTTACCAGTGGCTTCTACACCTGCAAATACTTTGATTTACAAGGTAAAAACCTTTCTATCAAATCTATTAGACCTTGAGTGGGTTCAATCCCTGCCAGGAAAATGCAGGAAGAGTAAAGATCACACTGCAGGAACCTTGGCTCTCCAGGCACCGTTTCCTGCTGGGACACAGCAAATCTTTGCACCCTACATGAGAAAACATTAATTCCCCAGCATTCAGGAACTCTGATGTGCACCAGTGTCACTGCTCTCATTGAACTCCAATTCACATCAGCAGCTGTAGCTTTTCATTCAACATCTGACCTTCTGTGAACTCCTTTACTCCACACCAACAGCTTCATTATTGAAATGACCAGCACAAATATCAGTGCAGAGAGTTCTCTGCACCCCACAGAATTTCTCCAGTTTTACAGAGTGCAAAGAAAAAGCAGCTTTTGTCTGACAAACTCTTCCTGCTAAAATAGGACACATTTCCATTTCTAGTTGCAGAAGTTGGTGTCAGGCTGCTGGATTTTTCTGTGCTGCTCTGGAACAAGCAGCACCTGAAATGCAGGGAGCCAGCAAACACCACCTAATTCCACTAATTTCTGCTCCTAATGAAATTGGGACAATGTGGTGCCCTTGCATTTGTTTCATTTGTGGCCTGGCCGGAACCAGCGCAGGGTAAATGGATTAAACATTTTTTCAATGTTTAATTATCTTCTGGCCTACAGAAGATAATAAATATTTATTATCTTCTGTAGGCCAGGCTTGTATCTAATGCCAAAGGCTGCAGTGGGCTCAGCACTACCCCAGGGCTCAGGTGCTGACAAATCCTTCCCCATGGATCTTTTCCTCCTCCTTTCTCTCATCTTTTTTGCAGAATGAAAAGCCAGCTTGATTACTTTGGCATGTATGAGGTGCAGAACCTGACCATGGGCAGTGTTCCCACCAGCCATGCTGTAATTAGCACACAGAACACCCACCCATGCAAGCAGGCCTGTGCTAAGGCAGGGATCCCTGGGCAGTTCCCAAATCTGGACTCACTTAGCTGGACATTCCCCCCTGGGTTGCACAGTCCCAGATGTGGCACAGGGTGAGCAGCACTCAGGTCTCAGGCCCCAGGCACACCCTGGATGCCTGTGCAGGAATTCCCAGAATTCCCCCACTCTGCCACCCCTGGACACAGATTTGGGAAGGTGGGAAGGGAAGCAGATGTCAGGAACAAGGAAGTCACCCAGTGACTCTGTGCTGACAATGTAAGTGTCCCCAAGAGCACAGAGAACAGCTGGCAGTGATTATTTCAGCTCTCCTTTCATTCCAGGGGCCAGGCCACACAGGAGATGCTCTTTGAGCCCCATTCATCAAGGCTCTCAAGAAAGGCAGATTATTCTGCTTAAGCACAGTTATCTCCCAAGCCACTGCAGGCCCAGCTCAAAGCCCAATTAGAGGCTTCTTAATTGATCACCAGCCTGAAGGAGTGTGGAGCTGGTGAAGGGCAGAGCAGCACAGAAGCTGTCATGGCAGACCATAATACCTCACTCCCTTGCTCACTGAGGTCCCAGAGATTTCTTTCCTTGCACGAGGAGTACAAGGGACACAGGAATCCTCCCTGCTAACAAAAGCTGCTGTTTTGAAGGACTGTGAATTCTGGGGAAGCTTCTGTGGGCCCAGAAGTGAGGCACTGATCAGATTCACTCCCTGTGTCCCCCAGCTGGGAGGGATCCTTTAGCAGACACAGGCCAGGCTTTTCTCACACTGCCACAGTCAGCTGGAGCTAAGATCAGTCAATGACCAAGAACAGAAAACACCTCCAGAACAGCACACCCACACAGACAAACAGACAGACAGACAGACACTTCCTCAGGGACTGCCCTGGATCCCTGGCAGTGTCCCAGGCCAGGCTGGACACTGGGGCTTGGAGCAGCCTGGGACAGTGGGAGGTGTCCCTGCCCTGGCAGGGGTGGGGTGGGATGAGCTTCAAGGTCCCTCCCAGCCCAAACCATCCAGGGATTTCTCAGATCAGAAATTAATTCCAGAGTTTTACAAGTTGTTTTAACTCAGAATTACTTTCCTTCCTTGAGGACTCCTGTACCTCCCCTTCTCTCCCTGTAACAATCAAATGCCACCTCCAAAAGCCCAACCCAGCTATTCCAGGAGCAAACACTGATGGAAGAGCAGCAGCTCCCATCTCTCAGAGATTTCAGGCTCATTTCTCCAAAACTCCCCCTCCAAAGTACTCAAGGATCTGTATAAAGATTTTTACTTAAATATTTACCTTCATTCAGAGATAACGAAATTAAAAAAAAAAAAAGACAGAGAGAAAGGAATGTCCATGAGCTGCTTTATGATGAAGAAAGGCAGCTTGAATAAGTTTTAGTTCAGCTTCATTAACAAAAATGTGCAGGTCTTGTCTCTATGACAACTCCAGAGGGAGTGGAATGATTCCCTTCCTCTCAAGAGCCTGGAAAACTGAATAATTCAGAGAGGAAGAGATCCTTAGTCAGACTATTTACAACTGTTTGGATTTGTTAACACCTCTTTAAAGCCAAGGCTTATGGAAGATTTTTGGAGAAAGGATGTCTTGTTTAAAACACAACTTCTTTCCTTGTTTAATTCAGAGGCAAGAGAAGTTCCAAAGGGACCTCTGAACACTCACTGAGGCTTCAGCAAATAAGACAACCAGTCCAGCTTTGATATTTGTAAGATGAAGATTATCAGAAAAGAAAATAAGCTCTTTATTTAAAAGCCATGTAGGTCTGGGCATGCAGATTTCCCAAGCAATAAAATAATTCTCCTCTTTCTCCTGTCAGAGCAAAATTCTGCCTTTAACACTCCTTAAATGCACCAGAAAGTTTTTGTAATGGCAATAAACACCTTCTCAAATAGCTCACAGAGGAAAAGGGAACAGATTCTCCCAAAGTTCTCTATCCCTCTTACCAATCCAGAATGAAAACCAGTTTTAATTCTCTCTGTTTCACACCAGTATCTGTGCTGGTAGTAATATTATTAATGCAAACCACAAATAATCATAGAATTATGGAATGGGATGGGTTGGGAGGGACCTCAAAGCTCATTTCATCCCAGCCCTGCCATGGCAGGGACACTTCCCACTGTCCCAGGTGCTCCAGCCCCAGTGTCCAGCCTGGCCCTGGGCACTGCCAGGGATCCAGGGGCAGCCCCAGCCCCTGCCCACCCTGCCAGGGAACAATTCCTCATTGCCAAGATCCCACCCAGCCCTGCCCTCTGGCACTGGGAGCCATTCCCTGGCTCCTGTCCCTCCACACACAGGTCCAGGTCTGGCAGGGTCAAAGCAGAAGTCCCTTCATTCCTGCAGGAAAATCTGGCACTGTGGCAATGTCTGTGCTGTGGAGTGGGCACAGATTTGGATCTGGCTGAACTCACCAAGGAGTGACAAAAATTTCCAGTTTCAAGCTTGGACTCCAACTCCAATGGAAACAGACTAGGTCAATCTTCATTTTGTAACAAACACTCCAGGTCCTGCCTGGGCTCTCCCATTAGCAGATTTGTTACTAATTACTGTGCTTAGCAAGTGTATAATTGTACTGCAGTCAGTTTAACAGAGCTGAAAGCATTCAGCAGTTTGAAATGAGACTTTGAAACTGCCAACTCCCTAAATGCCATTTGCTGGGACAGCCCAGGGCCACTGGCCTCCTGCCCACCTGGGGACACCTGGGCACTCCTGGGCTCGTGTCCAGCCACTGCCACCAGCACCCCCAGGGCCCTTCCCAGCCCCTGTGCCCCAAGACTGGAGAGCTCCATGGGGTTGTGGTGGCCCCAGGGCAGGAGCCAGCACTTGTCCCTGCTGACCCCAGCCCAGGGCTCCAGCCTGCCCAGATCCCCCTGCAGAGCTCCCTGCCCTGGCACAGCCACACCCCCCCAGCCTGGCACTGCCCAAGGGAGCCCTGGATGCAGATCCCCCCTGAGCAGGGCTGACCCCAGCCCCAGCCCCAGCCCCGCCCCAGTGAGCCCCACACCCAGCCCTGTGCCCACCCCACACTCACCATATCTGTGCTAGCACTGGCTGAGGTAACCCAGATTGGAAAAAAAAGTTCCTGGCTTGATCACCTGCAAAATAAACAGGACATGGCTTCAGCTCCAGCTCCAAACACCTGCCAGAGGGAATGGGGCATCAGGGGGCAAAAACATCTGCAAGAGAAGGCCAGCCCATGCCATGAGTGATGAGCATGGACAAAGCACTAAGAACATTCAATGTAACAAAACAGAGCAATGAAAGGAGGCCTCCTATTGCCTTTGAGACCAAAGTTTGATGAAAATTTATCAGGATCAGTGCAATTCCTTGATTTGGAGCTTTGCTTCCCACTGCTTCAATCAGTTCTGCATTTAGATCTTTCCAAGAGGTCATCCATGCTGATGTCAGTGCTGTACAAATTGGATTTCTAAACCTGATTTTAGTTAAAGTGACACACCTTTATTTAATCAGACCTTTTATTTATCATAATATGAGTATGGTGAGCTGACCCCAGGCACAAAGAACCCATCATTGCCTTCCACAGCAGGATGGGGAATAGAAAACATCAGATAATAAGAGAAAAGTTGGGGCAGACGTGGCAAAATATTTGAACAATGAGATATAAAATAAGAAATACCTGTTCAAATTTTCTAATTATTTGCCCACATGTCTCCCAGGCAGCTCTGTACACATTTAGGCTCCCTAGTTAAGATTCAACTAAACAAAATGAGAAGTGGAAGCTGTTTGTTACCAGTGATAAATCCTGCAGTTGGTTTCAGACTATGGAACTGTTGATCATGTTTTGCTCTCTCCTCCACAGTAATAGCCCAGATATCCAGGTTGCCTGGTTCAAAAGAAACAGAGAAATGACACTAAGAAACATTACCTAAAAAACACCCTCTTTTCTTTCTGAGTATAATGATCTCAGCAGTCTGGGCCTCCTCAAACAACCCAAGGGTGGGAGGCCATTTGCCCCCAGAGCACACCCAGCTGCAATTCCAGTTCCATTGCCTGCAAAGGCACCTCTTCCCCAAAATCCCCTCTGACCTGCCCACAGGACAGCCCTCAGCAGAGGCACCCCTGAGGTGCAACCAGAGCAGTTTCTGTGTCTCAGCACTGGGATTTCTCTTTGTAAATCAGCTGCAAAACCCAACTCCCAGATGGATTCCCAGGTCTGCAGGGGCCTGCAAGGAAGAGGGACTGCTCATCAGAACTGACAGGGATGGGTTCAGACCCAGAGAGGGGAAATCTGGCTGAAATTCACAGCAGGAATTGTTCCCTGGCAGGGTGGGCAGGCCCTGGCTCAGGGTGCCCAGAGCAGCTGGGGCTGCCCCTGGTCCCTGGCAGTGCCCAAGGCCAGGCTGGACACTGGGGCTGGAGCAGCCTGGCACAGTGGGAGATGTCCCCATGGCAGGGGTGGGATGGGATGAGCATCCCAGCCCAGCCCAGTCTGGGATTCTGTGATTTCATGGGAATAGCAAAAAAATCCTGTCCCTACTGCACTGCCAGGGCCCATCCTGGACTTTTCACTCCATTTCCAGATGCTGCAACTTCCCCTGTTGTAAATGAAGAGATAAAAAATGTGTTACTTTTGTTCTAACCTAAATGTGAGTGATGGAACAAGGGAAAACTGGCAGTGATACCACCCAAGGCATCTGCTGGACCTTTCAGCAACTACCAAGTCCAGGAAGCCTGAAAGGAAAAAGCATCTGCACCTCTCCAGTGCAGGTGGAGCAGAATGAGGGGGTGCCCCAGCGCCTGAGGGGCCTGGCTGTGCCTGGCTGTGCCCTGCAGGGACAGAGGCTGGGGCTGGAAGGGATGGATGCAGCACCCAGGCCTCTGGACTCTTGGCTGGCAGGTGCCTGCCAAGCCACCACCAAGCCCAGGAACTCTCAGCTCAGAGTGATGCACAAACACTTCCCTAGAGAAAACCCTTGGAAAGGAACATGTTTGTGCCAAGTTTTTGCACACAGGAACAGCTCAGAACACAGCAGAAACCACTTACCCCCAAAAGGTGTTGGAAACTGAGCCATGGTTCTGTCACTTTTAGCTTGTTAATAGATGCCTGGAAAAGAAAAAAAAATAGATATTCAACACAGTATCTTCTATTTCCATATATTTTCTGTATGATTAATTACTACAGGAAAACAAAAGGCAGTGAGGAAGCAGGATTGTATCAATACTTCCCACACCAACTGGGACTTACAAAACTCAGTGTCTCATTTTTGCACTTCCCTGTGCATCTATGAGGGCACCTTCCTACCAGCAAAGAGCCACGTTTCATTCTGCTTGAGAATGGCCTCAAACCAGCCTGTAGTTCTAAATAAGGATTTATTTATAAATAGCCAGAGATGGAGTGAGGGCAGAGCTCAATCCCACCCCAGGGATGCTGCTGCAGGCTCCATGATTTCCTGAGTGTCACAACCCCTGCTCCTGCCTAGGAGGGGAACTGGCTCCATTTCCAACTGCTGCAACCCACCATCAGTGACCTGGTTTTTATTCCTGACAGCAAATGCCCTGCCTTCAGTTAAATTCATGGATACATGGAGCTTAAACTCCATGTCCTGCTGTGTCCCCAGCCCTGAGGAGCACCAAGGGCCCAAGGTGCAGAGGGAGGGCAGGGGAGCCTCCAGGAGAGCACCACTGGCTCTGCCAACAAAGGCACCACACAGGCTCCAAATTTCATCTGACACAGAGAAGGAAAACCATTTTTCTTGCTGCACACAAAGGCTGACATGAGCTGCCTGAGCCAGGGGACAATGGCCAGCACAACAATGAGCCATGGCCTCTTGTCCTGTGAGATTCCACTCGTGTCTTCCAGGCAACAGCAGAAAGGCAGAGGGGAACAGAATCAGGAGAATCATTTAGGCTGCCTGAACAGCAGCAGAAATTTATCAATATCCCCAAGAAAAGGCATTCACTTGCACCAACAATTTCCTTTTGTCTGAATTCCTGGTTGCTCCCCTGCCCATCCCCCTTTCACACTTCCCACATTCTCCTCTGGCTTCCAACTTGGGAACCTCCTCTGAATCCCCTCCCCAGATGTCCCTGCACAAACCCCTGGCACTTTTGCCAGCCAAGCTCCCCAGCAGTTGGAATTTGGGGAATGATGGGCACAATCCTGACTCTTTTTCCTCCTGCACATGACCCCAAAGCCCTGTGTCCCAGGCCAGGGAAGGCAGCTGATGCTGCTCCCAAGCGTTAGCCCAAAAGTTTCAAATTCCAGCTGCAGAGATCCAAGGGTTCAGAGCAGCTCCCTGAGCTGTGGGGCTCTCCCAAAAGCATTCCTGAAGTGCTGAAAGATCAGCACTTTTATCTTTGCCTGTTTGCTTATTGTTCCCTGCTCTGGGAAAGAACTCAGTGATGCTGCTGGGTTTTATGACTGCAAGGAAACCTTGAGGGGGAAAAAAA
The DNA here is from genome assembly GCF_022539315.1 of Serinus canaria. Taxonomy (NCBI): domain Eukaryota; kingdom Metazoa; phylum Chordata; class Aves; order Passeriformes; family Fringillidae; genus Serinus; species Serinus canaria. The sequence continues at coordinate 114,009,605 of NC_066313.1, read as the reverse complement.
AAAAAAGAGGAAAAAAGGAGGGGGGACAAAAGAGGAGGAAAAAAAAACCCAAACAAGCAAAAACAAAACTAAAACAAAATCAAACTTAAAAAAAAAAATCCACAAGCCAAGAAAAAAAAAACAAAACAAAACAAAAAAAAAACCACCAAAAAAACAAAAAAAAAAAAAAAAAAAAAAAAAAAACACACACACACACACACAAAAAAAAAAAAAAAAAAAAAAAAAAGAGAGAGAGAAAAAAAAAAAAACCTAAAAGCAGAAGTCCCTGAAGTCCCCCCTCTCACAGCCCAGGCAGTTTCCATACTATCTGTTCCTTTTCAGCACAAGGGGAAGCAGCAGAGCATTTACAGGCTCAGCCCTTCAGGGAAGAGCCTCCTCCACAGCCTGCCAGGATTCCAAAGGAATTGACTCCCCTTTACCTTGAACACAGCGGGAAGAGAGGGAGTGGGAAGTCTGAACACCAGCCCGTGCTGGATGCCAAGGAAAGCAGAAACTATTCCAAAGAACTTCCAGAGGGAAGAAAAAAAAAGAAGAAAGTGAGAAAAAAACCAAAGCCAGCTGGGGGAACAGAGAGAAGGAGCAGAGAGCTGTGTTTAAATGTGAGAGGCTGAAACCCAAAGCAAAGCTGAGGGCAGACAGAGAGACAGGGAAGCAAACTGAGGGAAAGGCAAATCTCTCCTGAGTGGAATATTCTGGAGTTTGCTGTTCATTGCTGATGGCTCACCTGAGCTCCACAAGAACAGGTTTCACTGTGCATCCCTGGGGTGACACCAGGGCCCCAAGCCTCTCTCCAAAGGCTGGACCAGGTGCTCTTTTGAGTCTATCCTGACCCAAGTTCCTCTGAGATTCTCTTTTTGGGGTTGAAGGGCTCAGGGATGGAGAACAGGTATTCTTTATCCCCAAAAACACCTGGCACAGTTGTTATAATATAAAATATCATATACATGTATTGCAAAGCAAAAAATCCAGCACAGGATCCCTCCCAGCCCAGGCAGTGCCAGCTGTGCCCCATGGCCACCCTGTGCCCAGCCCAGAGCACTCAGTGCCACCTCCAGGGGACACCTGCAGGGATGGGCACTGCAGAGCTCCCTGGGCAGCCCCTGCCAAGGCCTGAGCCCCCTTTCCATGGGCAAATTCCTGCTGCTGGCCAAGCTGAGCCTGCCCTGGCCCAGCCTGAGGCCGTTCCCTCTGCTCCTGTCCCTGTGCCCTGGGAGCAGAGCCCGACCCCCCCGGCTGTCCCCTCCTGGCAGGTCTGTGGGGCACTGGAGTGTGTTGGTGTTCCCAGGTCAGGGACAGCAGTGACAGATCAATGACATTGCAGGAGATCAATCATGGGAAATGCCCACAGGACCATTCCACAGCTGCTCTCTGTGATTTCCCCCTGCTCGTGGTCGTTGGCCTGGGCTGCTCTGGGCTGGCAGAAAAGCCCCTGGTTGTGAAAGTTGTTCCAGTTGCACTGAACATCTCCTGGCTTCTGGGGCTTTCTGGAGAGCCCAAAAAGCCTGGGAGGGCAATCACAGAACCGTGGAATGGTGTGGGTTGGGAGGACCTTAAAGCCCATCCAGTGCCACCCCTTTCATTGTCCTTCCACCAGAGGAAACTCCACAAGCTCCCCATCCATGGCTTCCCATGGAGCTCAGAGCACAAGGAGCTGGCCTGGGGATGATGAGGTGTCCCCTGGCCCAGGGATGGAAAGTGAACAACAAACACCAGCAACACTCCAGCAGCACCACTTTGATATTAGCTACAAATGGGACTTCAGCACCTGCACAATGACCTTTACAGACACTAATGAGAAACATTTGCTAACCCCCAGCTCTGAGTGAGGGAGACAAGGCCCTGCCCAGTCACCTCAGCTCTCAGGGCTCTCTCTTCCACCTCACACTGCTGTAGCTAAGCTCAGAAATAACTAAATTCTTGATCCTCACTCCAAGTTACTTCTTCTCATAAACCAATACTCTATACACAAGCAGTGTTTACATATATTTATATTATATATATTATATTATATATAGTTTATATTATTTATTTTTTTTTTTTTATTTGTATATATATATCATATCTATCTCATATACCTAACCCCTACAGTTGTTCACATAAAGGTAAACCTGAACCATGTAGAGAACAACTCCACATATATAAAATCCCAGACCATTTCTAAATTTAAGTACTGATGTTTAAAGTTTTTACCTTGAAAAAATGAGCAGGTTGAAGATAATGCCAGTAAAAACATTCATTCATAGGAGTCAGACAAACATGAAAATTCCTTTCACAGTGTATTCTGTATGGACTTTAAAAATATGGCTCAGAACTTTGTTAGACTTTCTATTTAAAGTTATCGGTGCTCTGCTGAGGCCATGTTTACAGAGAAAACTGCAATAAAGCCACAGGAGATATAAATGAAGAATAATTGAACTATTTCAGTGCTGTGTCTTTATACAGACACGTTTCACACAAGAAAGATCCTGCTTTTGTTTTCCCTAAAATGCAACCCAGCATTTCTATTCCTAAACAATTCCTCAGGAGATAATTCTTGATCTGAATGCCAGAATTAATTCCTGAGGCCACTTATCAGTCACCTTCCTCCTCCCACAGGAAAAAAAAAAAAAAAAAAAGACAAACCCAACCAGATAAAGTCCCAACATCCTCCAAGAACTTCAAATGACAACAAAATCCCCCCAAGCAGGAGGTCCCGTGAGTGTCCCAGGCTGACAGCAGCGTTTGGAGCTTGCAAATGTTCCATGGAAAGCCCTGGACCAGGAGCAGTCAAGGGACCCAGAGTTTTAGTAAAGCCTGGTAAGTTTGGATCAATGTTGGAAACAAAAGCATTTTGAGACATTCAGGGAATTCTGATCTTTGCTCTTTGGAGATCAGATTTTAACTCAGTCACCACTTTGCAAAACTTTCCAGGGTTTCTGTTCCTTACAGCAATGGCTGACAAAGTAAAAACCTTCCCAAATGTCAAGTCCTGCCATTTCTTCTATTTTGTACCCAGCACCCAGAACAGATAACAAAGCACCTCCCTACTGCAGATGTTTTTCAACAGCTGTGGCAATGATCAAACTGCTGAGAAGTCACCTCTGCATCCCAGAAACATGGAATGGGTTGGGAGGGACCTTAAAGATCATCTGCCTGACAGGAGGGACAGCCAGAGGGGACAGGGACAGGAGCAGAGGGAACGGCCTCAGGCTGGGCCAGGGCAGGCTCAGCTTGGCCAGCAGCAGGAATTTGCCCATGGAAAGGGGGCTCAGGCCTTGGCAGGGGCTGCCCAGGGAGCTCTGCAGTGCCCATCCCTGCAGGTGTCCCCTGGAGGTGGCACTGAGTGCTCTGGGCTGGGCACAAGGTGGCCATGGGGCACAGCTGGCACTGCCTGGGCTGGGAGGGCTTTGCCAGCCCAGGGATCCCAGGATCTCTCACACATGGGCTCCTCCAGCAACTCCAGGCCCAACTGAACTGTGCCTGGATTGCAGCACCCTTCTCAAGAGGTGCCTGACTCTCGTTTTAAAATATTTAACACAGTGAAAAGCCAGTGCATCACTCAACTGTTTCTAAACCCCTTAATAAGAAATAACTATCTTGCTTTATTTTCAGTTTAAGAGCTGTTGGTTTTATTCAGAACCACCAGACCCTGTAAAGGAAGAATTCCAGGAGATTCTTAGTGCTACATTGTGTTGTTTTTTTAAGTTGCCTTTACTGACACAGGTGCAGCAGTGACCTGTTTGCTCAATTGTTAAAACCCCTCATTAACACAATGGCAGGGGGCAATTTCTGACTCCCCCTCCTTTGAAAAAGTACTGAACCCAACACTCTGCAAGACAAGAATAAGGAAGTTGGGAATACTTGCACACCTACAACATCCTTAGTGGCACCCTAACACTAACTTCAAAAATGATCTGGAAAGGAGGACAAGAAAGTGCAGGATACCCTGCTGAATGTGAGTGTTGTGTGCCTTGGATCTCACAGTCTGTTTGGTCTGACAGACCTGGAGCTCCCAGAGCAGATCCAGCGGAGCTGGGCAAGGGTCTGGAGCTCCCCCTGTGCCCAGGAGAGCCTGGGGCAGCTGGGGCTGCTCAGCCTGGAGAGGAGCCACAGGGAGAGGGGCCTCAGCCCTGCCTGTCCCTGTGTCTGTCCCTGTGCCTGTCCCTGTGTCTGTCCCTGTGTGCAGAGGTCAGAGCAGCCCAGGCTCTGCTCCAGGCCCAGCCATGGCCCCAGAGCCACGGGCAGGGGCTGAGCCCAGCAATTCCCCTGCACAGGAGGCACAGCTTCTGCCCTGGGCAGGGACCCAGCTGGAGCAGAGCCCAGAGAGGGGCTGGAGTCTCCTCCCTGGCACATTCCAGAGCCACCTGGACCCAGCCCTGTGCCCTCTGCTCTGGGATGGCCCTGCTGGAGCAGGGAGGTGGCACCAGGGACCCACTGTGGTCCCTCCCAACCTCACCCACCAGGTGACTCCATGAATACCAAGAGAAGCAGGTAAAGCAGATGGGTTCTGGTATTTCCATCCCATAAACTGAAGACAGTCATGTCTTTATTTCCAAGCTGTTCATCCAGCTGTCCATGGCTCCAGGACCCCTAAGCAATGGCACTCAGGAGACTCTTGGAACAAAAGAGAAGTGGCCAAGCCTGGAGTCCAGCCTTGGCTGAGTCTGAGTGCTCTGTACCCCCTCAGTGCCAGCTTTATCCTCATTTGATGGGAGTACATTAATCCAAGAGGAGTCTGAGAGTCACAGCACACCTTTAACCTGGCCACCCTTAACTCTTTAACTCCAGCTTTCAGAGGGCAGAGCACAGCTGCTTTGAGAGCCCAGTGCAGCCCTGGATCACTTCTGTGGGCATTTCCCCCCTACCACATTCTGATCTCTCCACTCCTCACCACAAAGAACCTCGTTCCTTCAGTTACTGCCTCTGCAAGAACCACCCCAACTGGGTTAGAGAATAAATAATTACATGGCTTTTTGCCTTTCCTTACTCCTGCATCAACTCAACCTATTCCACCCACCTAAGGCCACCTCCTGTAGCAAGGGGGACACAGCTGCAGCACACCCAAGTCAAGAAGATCATGGAAATACTCTGGGAAGTGGCTGATAAACTTCCTCCCTCCCTTTCCTACAGATGCCCATGACACAATATGCCATGTGTCAATCCAGCTGGATGTTTTTAAAGGAATTAGGGCAACCAAAGGAATAGGTCAGAGCTGTTAAGTCTGGCTTGGACAGCAGTGGTGCCTTCCAGCCCAAGATTTAATCACTTGTAGGCCTGACCTAATCCCACACAGCTATGCTGTGAAAACCCACATGCTTGTCTCAACTTTAGAGCTGACCCTTTGAAATGGGGACAATGAAAAAAAAGAAAATCAGCTATTCTTGAGTTGTTTCACTTCACCTTCCCCATCTCTGCCACTAAGTAACAGCTCTGCTGGGGGAAGGGTAGGAAGGAAGAAAAAGCCCTGAGTCAGCACAAGTGTTGAGTCAGGGAGTTCAGGATGTGGAGTCCATTCCCTGTCCCCTCCTCCAAGGCACATCCAGCAGATAAAAGGTCTGGCAGGGCAGGGAGAGGCTGCAGCTGGTGATGAAAGCAAAGGCTCTGTCCCCTGAAGGACTCAGGGAGGTCACTCTGTCCCCTGCAAGCAGCTGCTCTCCTGAACTCTCCAGTTATGTAAGTGCAGGGCTCTGCTGGTGCAGATCTGGGAAGCAGATTTTCAAGCCAGTCATTTCATAGGAGAATTATTCAGCATCTACCAGCTCTTATCAGCATCTCAGGAGCTGTGTCAGCCCACATCACCACTGCCTGGGGCAGCTCCTCTCTCCCACCCAAGGACACTGGGCTCTGAATTTCTTCCAAGCTCTGTCTTCTCAACTCCTGCAGGACCCAAGGAGCTCTTCAGATGCACAAACAGGCTTTAACTGAGGCATTTAGACCAGGCTTTCTGTCATTCACCCTCCTTCTGGGCACACTTAGCCCTGCTGCTCCAGCAATGCTTGATCACAGTGGCCAGGAAGAGAAAGGGTCCAGCAGACAAGAAACAGCAGCTTTACAGGGAAGAAATGCAAATGTTGGACAACAGACAGAGAAACTTCCTGGGACAGGACAGGCCCTTGGGCATTTGTAAAATTAAGGGATTTCCTTGCACTGCAAAGGGGGCTGAGCAGGCACCAGCTCACAGGGAAGGGGACTCTCTCATCAAGCCTAAACAAGGAATTAAACATGGTAAAGTTCCACTGCTAGAGCTCCTGTCTCCCATTTAAAATATCCTTAAGCACTCTCTAAGGAAATGAAGCAAAAAGGGCTTCACTGCATGAGACAGGGACTATCCCAAAGCAAGGGTTTCCTGGTTCCATGAGATCAATTCCTCCACAATGCTTAAAATCAGTTTTCACACAAGAGCAAATCCACCCCAGGTGTGACCACAAAACCAGGCAAGTGATACATGTAATGGGATAAGGAAAAACCAACAGTCTGCAAGATGAAACACAAACTATAAATACATATAGAACATACACACATACATTTTAAAAGGCACAATCCAACTCAAAAATCCTATTTCTAGATTAAATAAATTATTGACTGTAAGTACATTCAAATGGCACAAAAAGAAGTTGTGTAAGGGCATGTGGCAAGCTTTCTTTCCAGGTGACAACTGCTTTCCCAGCAGTTCCACTTAAACCTGGCTCCTGCATCTCAACAACTGGAAAAATTTCAGCCCCTGGCTTGGGTAAAGGAATCACTGAATGTTTTGGTTTGGGAAGGATCTCAAAGCTCATCCCATTGCACCTGGGCAGGGACACCTCCCACTGTGCCAGGCTGCTCCAGCCCCAGTGTCCAGCCTGGCCTTGGGCACTGCCAGGGATCCAGGGGCAGCCCCAGCTGCTCTGGGCACCCTGGGCCAGGGCCTGCCCACCCCGCCAGGGAAGGATTTCTCCCAGTACCCCAGCCAACCCTGCTCCCTTCCAATGCTGAGATACAAGGCCAGGAATAATCCTGCTGGATGCATTATCAGTGGTAATAATGTCAAGATCAGACACAGCAAAGAAATGAGCAAACAAAACAAGGGAAGACTTCCCATGTATTTCACTGGACTTGAGGGGTGAGGATTTATGGAACAAGATTTCCCCAAATCAAACAGAGAGTGAGGTTCAGGTTTGTCTCTACACAAAGCCACAGCTCAAGGCAAGAGTTTATTGGAAGAACAGCCAGGTTTCAGCTCTAGCTCTGCCCCACAGAGCAGCACTGAACCACTGAGGGTGGCTCCAAGTGACCCCGAGTTCCAGCTACTCTGCACTTCTGCCAAGGGCTGGGAATCATTTCAGGCCATGCTGGAAAGAACAAGAATATGCACACAAAGCCAAGAACTCCTAGGAAAAATCCAGATATGGAAGACAGGGTCTTTTCTAAAAAAAAAAAACATATCAGTTAGGGAAGAGATGCTCATCCTCACTACCTAAGTACTTGGAGCTGCTCTGGAGGATGAAAGGATGCAGGCTGGGGGAGAAGCACCATGTGCACAGGCATTTTCCACGCTGGCTCTGAAAACTTTGTTATGATCCTTCTCTAAATGAGCCAGGAAGTCTGGACAGTTAATAACACTGCAAAGAGTAATTTTCCTGTCCTGAAATGCTTTAATAAGTCTTTCCAGGATAAAAATTCCTTTCCTGCAAGAGGATAAGAACATTAAGGCTGTTGTTAGTGCTAATGGTTTATTTACTGTAAGTCACAAATCTGTGGCATGGGGAGGTTTGTTTACTGTAGCTCACAAATTTCTCCCCTGTGGGTGCTTCAAAAGCTGACTGGTTTGCAGTTCCCTGTAATCAGGAAAATGTGCTACAAGGTTTTGGGGCAGCCTTGCACTGGGAAAAAAATCCAATTGCAAAACTGTAACATGATGCTCATTTCCCAACATAATAGATCTAAAAAACCTTTCAAGTTTGATTCCAGAAGAAAGCCAAGGCAGCTGTGACAACCAACCTCCTCCTTAAAACCCTCACATTTGCAAGTTTTTAACGTGCTGCCTGATAATCAGTGCCCAAGTACACCCACAAATTGTTCTCCTGGGATGTCACAGCCTGATCCCTGCTCACTGGCACTGTGTGCTGGCAGCAGGTTGGTTCCTACACAGCCACCCTGAACTCTGCATCCCCAGAGAGAATCCCCAAATCCCTGGGCTGGCAAAGCCCTCCCAGCCCAGGCAGTGCCAGCTGTGCCCCATGGCCACCCTGTGCCCAGCCCAGAGCACTCAGTGCCACCTCCAGGGGACACCTGCAGGGATGGGCACTGCAGAGCTCCCTGGGCAGCCCCTGCCAAGGCCTGAGCCCCCTTTCCATGGGGGAAATTCTCCAGCCCCTTCCCAGCTCCCTCAGGAATTCTCCAGCCCCTTCCCAGCTCCCTCAGGAATTCTCCAGCCCCTTCCCAGCTCCCTCAGGAATTCTCCAGCCCCTTCCCAGCTCCCTCAGGAATTCTCCAGCCCCTGCCCAGCTCCCTTCCCTGCCCTGGACACGCTCCAGCCCCTCCAGGGCTCTCCTGCAGGAGCAGAACTGGACCTGGAGGGGCCTCTCTGAGCCAGTACAGAGGGACAATCCCTGCCCTGCTCCTGCTGGACACACTGGGGCTCATCCAAGCCAGGATGTTTCCTCGGCAAAGGCAGGGAGAGAAAAAAGGTAAGTGAAGAGATGAAACACAGTAAAGAGAGGTCAGGGAGAGGAGAGCCAAGGAATGATGAAGAGCAGGAAGGGCAGGATACAGCAGCTCCATGGTATAAACACAACTCATCCCTTTCCTCCCCCCAACTCCCACAGCTCTTACAGCACTCCAGTCAAACCTGCCAAAGGCTGAGCTTTCCCAGATTCACACCTCTGGGCAGAGATCAAACCTGCTCAGAAGAAAGTGCTACACCCACCACAGAACAATGATCTGAAGACAGAAGTTTCCTTTAGGGTCTGACTTGCCTTGACAGCAGCTTGGAGAGAACCTTTTCCTGATCTTGAGCCCAGACTCGAGCTGTTCCCTCAGGTCCTGTCCCTGCTCACAGGGAGCAGAGATCAGTGCCTGACAATGACAGATCTGAAAGGTTTGTACAATTTATAGCACAGGAGGAACAAGTGGCACAATTTACAGCTCATACTTGCAGTGGATTAAACTAGACAATCCCAATTCATCCAGGTGATTTCAGAAGCACTGCCACTCCTGACTGTGGACCAGGATTCCTTTATTTCTCCATCTGGCTCATTAAAAATAGGGGCAATTTGCCATGGCAGCAGCCTTGTGACTCCAACAGGAGATGGCTCCAGGGCCACTTGCTGCAGCACCAAAGCGAGTCCCCAGCAGGGCTGGGGCAGCGTGAGGAGCAGAGGCTCTCCCAGCAGGCACTGCAGTCAGCAGGAACTGCTCAGCTCCTGGCTCCAGCACAGCATTCTCCACGAGCTGGCAACTGCCAGCATCTCCAAAATAACCTCTGCACACTAAAAATACATTTCTGGCTATTTACCTTCTGAGTTGAGAGCTCAAAATGAAAACTGGCATTCTAATGATGAATCTACAACTTCATCAATCATTACCTTCTGAAACAGCAAGCCAGAGTTTATGGCAGTCACTTGGCTACAGAAGTGTAACCTAAAGATATTTTACAGGAAAAATTAGGTTGTCAATATTTCAACTATTCAGAACCACCCTATACTGAAGCATTTACAATCAAACCTTCATCAGTCAAAAAAGCTTTTCTCAAAATCAACAGAGAAGTTGCCAATTCTCCTGGAAAGTACCACAGGTGTTACTGGTGCTTGAAGTGAAGAGAAAACCCAAAATGAACTTGCTGGGGTGAAGAGTTGGCTGCTTGCAGAGGAAGGAATCTGAATTTTTGCCTCAAAATTAACTTGTCCCCCTTTGGAAAAAGGAAAGGGTAATAACACTCAACCACCAATGACACCAGGAAAATAAATACACAGAACCAGAGAATGGTTTGGAAAGGAACTTAAACTCATCCCATTGCACCTGGGCAGGAACACCTCCCACTGTGCCAGGCTGCTCCAGCCCCAGTGTCCAGCCTGGCCTTGGGCACTGCCAGGGATCCAGGGGCAGCCCCAGCTGCTCTGGGCACCCTGGGCCAGGGCCTGCCCACCCTGCCAGGGAACAATTCCTCATTGCCAAGATCCCACCCAGCCCTGCCCTCTGGCACTGGGAGCCATTCCCTGGCTGCTGTCCCTGCATCCCCTGGGAATTGTCTCTCTCCAGCTTTCCTGGGGCTCCTCCAGGCCCTGCAAGGCCACCCTGAGCTCAGCCCAAAGCTTCTCCTGTGCAGGTGAGCAATGCCAGCTGTGCCAGCCTTTCCTCCCAGCAGAGCTGCTCCAGCCCTCTGCCCATCCTGGAGCCTCCTCTGGGCTCTCTGCAGCAGCTCCAGCTCCTCCAGGGCTGGCCCAGGGCTGGGGCAGCTCTGCAGGTGGGAAATCACCTGAGGGGCACAGGGACACAATCCCAATCCCTCTCCTGATCCCAGCTGGGGGCTCAGCCCAGGGCACGGGGGGCTCTGGGCTGGGGCAGGTCCAGCTCTCCCAGGGCTGCTCCCTCTGCTCAGCCCAGCCTGGACTGATCCTGGGCTGTCCCAACCCAAGTGCAGCACTTGGTACTTTCCTAATGCTGAACCAACAGAGGCTCTGAACGTGCCAAGGATGATCCACAGCATTCTCCAGGTGATAAGTTCAGCCTCCAAGCTGTGACCAGCCAGACCAGGCCCCATGGAGCACTTATTACATCAGATCCACTTTGCTTTCTCACAGAAATGAATAATTAAGTACCTGTAGAGATAAAACTACATGAACATGCCTCAGTTCTCACCTGATTAAATGCTGCTGCTGACAGTTTGAGAGCCCAAGCACTCAGCACTTCTCCAAATGTTCAGCTGGACTGGTGCAACTTTCAGGCAGGAAACCCCAAATTACACAAGAAAAAAAAAAGTCCAGAAAAAAAAGCACCACTTCATATGTTTAAATGAGCAAACAGCAGCAGCAAATAATCCTCAATGAAGGTCCCCAGCAAGAGATGCCCTCACTCTACATTGAAGAGGCCATTTACCCTCACACTTCTGTTCTTTTCCCCTTTTATTCATAGTTCTCCAGCAAACATTATCCATGACAACTTCCAAGCTGCTGGAGCTCTATATGGCAACAGCTCATGGCTTCCAGCCCTGAAGAATCTTACTAATTATTTCAATGAAATGAGGACAAATGAAGGAGTAACACAAGTATTGGGGTATATGTTTGTCTATGGTCCTTTTAATGATTGCTTGGACAGCTGGGAATTGGAATGCTCGAGGAGCAGGAAGAAGGGAGAAAAAAAAAAAACCCCAAGCAGCACCTCTTGTTCCTTCAGGACATGAACAAAGGAGAAAGATTTTTGAATTGGGCCCAGCAGAAAAATCAGCATCTTCCAACCCTGAGCTCATTTCCCTCAGCTTTCTGAAAGGTTCCTGTTTAAGAGCCCCAAACGAGGGCTTGCAGGGGCCTCCCAAATCCTGGCTGCCAGCAGCCAGGACAGGGTCAGAGCACTGTTAAAATCCTCCAGGAACTGGAGGTACCAGCTGGGAGAATCAGGTTGGAATGAGGCAAAGAAACTGAGCAACAGAGCAAATCTTGCAGGCTGAGGAGGAAATGCAACACCTCAGGACAACGTGCACAAGAACCTGTCAGGGAACTCTGGGGAGACTCCCAACAACCACCATGGAAAAGGAGGCAAAAGTTCTTGAAACACAGACAGGCATGGCAGAGCTGAGGCCAGAAATCCCAGAATCTCAGAGGGAATCCCAGAAGGACTGTGTTGGGAGGGACCCTAAAGCTCATCCCATCCCACCCCTGCCATGGCAGGGACACCTTCCACTGTCCCAGGACTGCTCACTGCCCCTGGATCCCTGGCAGTGCCCACCCTGGCCTTGGGCACTGCCAGGGATCCAGGGGCAGCCCCAGCTGCTCTGGGCTCTCTGGGTCAGCAGCCCAAATTGGGCTACCAGAGAACTCAGCTTTGTGCTTTGCTCACCTACTTCAGAATTTGGAGAGACTTCTGTGAGTCTTTCACTGCTGGCAGCTCAGGAAGCTGTTAGACCACTTCTAAATGAAACATGCAGAATATTAAGACACATCCAAACACACCTGCCTGAACAGGCAAACACCACATGTGGCTTCCCCCAAAGCCTGGAGAGAACATTCCTAAGAAATCCTGTAGGGATACAGCATGAAGGGCATGAAGTACCCTGCCCACATCCTGGGTTTCAGTCTGCTTTCCCCAAATACTAAAAAAGCTTTGATTAGACAGGCAAAACTTCTAGATTTGATATTTCAGGGGACTGCACATGGGAGTTCAATGGAAGCCTGGAACACACTCTGTGTGACAGAAGAATTGATCTGCTTTGGAAAACAGCAGTTGCAGAGCATCAAGCCCCAGTAACACACAGAAATCACTTGTGAATTAAGCATTATGAAAAAACCCCCCCCACACAGCAAAAAGCCCAAAAAGCCTGAGGGGGAACCATGAATGTTCCAAGCAGGATCTCACGGTTGCAAGTGAGATTTAATTTGGTTTCAATGCAAAGTTCAGTGTTTAGACCCATAATAAACTCACAGAAATCTCATTTTTTAAATGCTTCTCTCTAGACTGGACAGACTGAACAGATACACAGAGATCTAAGGGAAAAGACAAAAAGAAAAGAGCCATAACACTAAGATGTAACAGCTTGGCCAAAAATATGAGTAACCAGATCCACAGTGCCAGAGGTCAGAGATCCACCAGCACTGCTCCTGCCAGCCATTGAAAGCCAGGAATAAAGGAGTCCTGCAAGGAGGCACCAAGCCAGCACCGTCCCCAGGGACAAAGAACTTCACACATTTTTTCAGTTACCTTGCCAAGAACTTCCCCACTGTATCCAACACTAACCATTGAATCTGGAAGGAATATAATGGTTCTATAGCAACCAGCTGTGGAGATATTTTTCAAACAGAACAAATTGGATACAAATGCCAAATACATTCCCAACTAATTTAGCCTATTCCTAGTGGGAGGAGAAAACTCTGGTCACTGCTGTGATCCAAAACACAGTGTAAATCTGAGTTCTGTACAGAACTCAGGCAGTTGAAAACAAATCTGATAACCAGGAGCAGATAAACAGACACCCAGGTGTGCACCCTTTGTTAATCTGCCAGGACACAACTCCAGCAGCCTCTCTCCTTGGGAGCGGCATTTCCATGAGACTTTTCCACACTGGTTACACTCCCCCCACCACAGGCCAACTTTACTAATATCTCCATGTCCCTTGGAAGAGTTCATCAGGGAACCTTCTGGGGAGGTGAAGCAGTCACATAACACACCAGCTCTACAGTGGCACCCACACATGAGCCTCAGCAAGAGAGACCTGGAGGGGCTGGAGTGTGTCCAGGGCAGGGAAGTGAGCTGGGAAGGGGCTGAGCCTGGAGAATTCCTGAGGGAGCTGGGCAGGGGCTGAGCCTGGAGCAAGGAGGCTCAGGGGGCCCTTGTGGCTCTGCACAAGTCCCTGCCAGGAGGGGACAGCCGGGGGGGTCGGGCTCTGCTCCCAGGGCACAGGGACAGGAGCAGAGGGAACGGCCTCAGGCTGGGCCAGGGCAGGCTCAGCTTGGCCAGCAGCAGGAATTTGCCCATGGAAAGGGGGCTCAGGCCTTGGCAGGGGCTGCCCAGGGAGCTCTGCAGTGCCCATCCCTGCAGGTGTCCCCTGGAGGTGGCACTGAGTGCTCTGGGCTGGGCACAAGGTGGCCACGGGGCACAGCTGGCACTGCCTGGGCTGGGAGGGCTTTGCCAGCCCAGGGATTTGGGAGTTCTCTGTCTGTAATCTGGGTCCTGTAAGCTCCCAGAACAATGCAGGGATCTGGCTCTCACCATGTTTAGATGAAGCCACTCCTGCTTTAGGTTTCCGGATGTGCAGAGCCATAAAAAGACGCAACCTCCCTCCTGCAGGCCAACAAGCACCTCAGTTGAAGCATTTTTCTCAGCAAAACAAGAACAAGACACCCTGAGAATTCATGGTTGTGCTTTCCAATAGCTCAAAGACAAAACAGCAAACCTCCATGTAACTTGTAAAAATAAGGAAAATCAAGTCTAATATTAGGTTCATGCACATCAGCCCAAGTGCACATCTTTGGAATGCTTATTTTAGAAATCTACAAATCAAAAGAGAGGTGGAAACCACCTAACTAGGTAACAGCTCTCCTTCCTTCTATCACAACAAGGCTTTATTTCTATTTAAATCTTCACAGAATAAAGTTTTTAATCTTTAATGAGAGACAAAGCCAAACTAACGCAAGATGGAATTATTGGTAGGATGCATTCACCTGCTTTCATAATACTGTACAGGGATATCAACAGAACTCAACAGGTAAATGTTTGAAATCACAGAATGGTTTGGGTTTAGAGGGACCTTAAAGCTCATCCACCTTGCCAGGCTGCTCCCAGCCCCAGTGTCCAACCTGGCCTTGGGCACTGCCAGGGATCCAGGGCCTGCCCACCCTGCCAGGGAGCAATTCCTCACTCCCAAGATCCCATCACATCCTCCTCTCCTTCCTCTAAAAGCCATTCCCCTTTGTCCTGTCACTCCATGCCTCTCCAGGAACTGAGAAGTTCCTCAGCTGAGATGGATTCCATTTCCCCCTCTGCTCACCTGCTGTTTTCCCAGCTCCCCTCCCCAGCTCCAGAGCCTGGCTCCTCCTGGCATCTCAGCTCCTTCACAGAAGTCCTGGAGAACTGGCCCAGGGTGCCCAGAGCAGCTGGGGCTGCCCCTGGATCCCTGGCAGTGCCCAAGGCCAGGCTGGACACTGGGGCTGGGAGCAGCCTGGCACAGTGGGAGGTGTCCCTGCCATGGCAGGGGTGGCACTGGGTGGGCTTTGAGGTCCCTCCCAATCCATTCAGAGACTGCCAGAAAAGCCAGGGCAGCCCCTTGTCCTTGTGCAGTGCTGGTGTCACATTAAACTTGTTCATCAGAGCAAAGCCAGCCTGGGAAGCTGCATCCTGCTGTATCCAGGTCATTTGCAGCCTTCTGCTCTTGTATTTACTGCCTTTCCAAACCTCTCCAGCTAAAAGCTACCTCAGATGGAAAGCAATTGCACACAAGGGTTTCTGGGGAGGATTCAAGGACTTTTGTTTAATAAGTATTTATTTATTTCTCCCCTTTCCTCTTTTTTTCTCCCCTCCCTTCTGAAGCTGGGAAAGGATAGCAAAGCACAATAAACCTGCCCAGAAAAGGAAATGAAGTGTCACCAGAATTTCAGTGCTCAAGTTCCCTGGGTCTCATTTCAGTGCACAAAGCTGGACTGAGTCAGCATTTTTCATTCATAATGCTGGCAGGATTTCGAAGGGGGTGTTTTAAAGACGAGGACTCAATTTCTGTCACTGGTTTGAACTTCCGAAGCAGAATGTCTCATTTTAACATGACAACTGAAGAGATTCACGTGATTATATTCCCTGCTCACATGTAGCTGCTGCCCTGCCCCAGCTAGACTGTGCTTTGTTTTCCCTAGCAAACCCCAGGTGGTTTAATCCAGGATTGCATCAAGGTAATCCAGGGAAAGCCGGAACTTGGCATTACCATAACAGATTCTAGAAACTCTAAGAATTGAGCAACTCCAGCAGGACGGCCTGATTTTCTTGGAGCTACAGAGTAACATTTTCCTGGTTGAAGCACAGAGAGCAGGAAAAAATGCAACATTATTTCTGATGCTTCACATGATCACTGATTGCAGCAACTTTATCACCCATCAAAAAATCCTCCTGGCCTTTTATTTCCACCAAAGTCCTCAAAACCCCCCAAAACACAATGGGGACAAAGTTTATTATTCAGCCACCAGCAGAGCCCACCCAGCAATGAGTGCAGCTGAACAGAGTGCAGCCTGTGAGGCTGAGCTTCCAGCTAACATGTCATCCCTGGAACTCGCTCAGCTCTGCCAGCCCAGCGCCAGCACGAGCCAAGGCACTGAAAGGTCAGAGCTCCATCTCTGCCTCCCAACTCCAGTTCCAGCTCTGCCACCCTGACTCCAGCTCTGCCACCCTGCCTCACAGCTCTGCCACCCTGCCTCACAGCTCCAGCTCTGCCACCCTGCCTCCCAGCTCCAGCTCTGCCATCCTGCCTCCAGCTCTGCCACCCTGCCTCCCAGCTCTGCCACCCTGCCTCCCAGCTCCAGCTCTGCCACCCTGCCTCCCAGCTCTGCCACCCTGCCTCCCAGCTCTGCCACCCTGCCTCCCAGCTCTGCCACCCTGCCTCCCAGCTCCAGCTCTGCCACCCTGCCTCCCAGCTCTGCCACCCTGCCTCCCAGCTCTGCCACCCTGCCTCCCAGTTCCAGCTCTGCCTCCCAGCTCCAGCTCTGCCACCCTGCCTCCAAGTGAGTGGGGAATCCAGCAAGGAAAAAGCAATCCTACAGATCCCTACTCCTTTCAGTCCTGCAGTTCTCCTCCTTCTCCTCCTCTCTCGGCAAGGACTCCAAAGTCTGTCATGAGAGATAAGCGGGAGCAGAGTGAAACCAGCTCAGATCCCACCAGTGCACCTGAGAAATTCTGAATTCTCCAGCTGAAATCTCAAGAGTTTGGCTGCAGTTTGACCAAGAAGCACAACACAAACACATTGGAAAGAGCTGCCCAGGGAGCTTTGGAGTCCCCATCCCTGCAGGCATCCCCTGGAGGTGGCACTCAGAGCTCTGGGCAGGGGACAAGGAGGGCTCTGGGCATAGCTGGGACTCCATGGGCTGGGAGGGCTTTTCCAGCCTCAGGGATTCTGGGAAATGGTGATGTTTAAAGGCTCAGAGATCCCACACTACATTTTGCTGTACACAGGCTGTATTCAAATGAAGTGTGATTAACAGAAAACTTTGCCAGATTTCCTAAAATCATAGAATCCCAGGATATCCTGAGCTGAAGGGACCTGCGGGATTCCCCAGTGCCACCCCTGCCCTGCCCAGACCCCACCAAGCCCAGCCTGGGCATCCCTGGCAGCGCTGGCCAAAGGCTCCTGGAGCTCTGGCAGCCTCGGGGCTGTGCCCATTCCCTGGGCAGTCTGGGCAGTGCCAGCACCCTCTGGGGAAGAACCTTGCCCTAAAATCCACCCTAAATCCCTGCTGGGCCAGCCCCAGCTGCTCCCTGGGTGCTGTCCCTGCTCACCAGAGAGAAGAACAGGAATGGGCCCACTTGTTCATGGAGAGCTGGGGGGACAGGAGAGGCACTCAGGGGGTTGGTTTTAAATTCTAAATTCTTTGGGTTAAATATCCCCAGTAGTTAATACAGTAGTTAATTACAGTTAATAAATATCCCCAGTAGTTAATACAGTGATTTTTTTGAGCCATACAATAGCATTTGTCAGCAGCTCAGAGTAATGCTGAGAGCACTTGACTCTAAAGGATGCAGATGCTTTTTCCCTCCTCACAAAGCAAAATTGTTCTGCTTGCATCATCTGCAGACAGCACGAGTTTGAAGCAATGCCCTCAGATTTAGATACTGAGTTGAAAGAGCAGCACCAAACAATTCTGCCAGACAATCCTGCCAGACTGCAGCTGGAGAACTTCCTATTCCTGTGTCACAAGAGCTTCCCAGTCACTGTGCAGAGCTCTGGGATTTACGGGTCATCCTTCACTTCTGACTCTGCAAAAAGGATGACTAAACAACCTAATAAAAGCATGGAGCTGGGAAAGTGAAAATGCTGCACAAGCTTCAGCTCCATTCAGATCACCCTGATAACAGCTGTGATAAGGAAGCATGTTCTGAGCATGGATAACACCTCAGCTTCCTGTCAGCTCAGCAGGCTGGGGTCAGAGACCAGGAAGCCCCAAACAGGAGGATTAATCTGGTTCAGTCCCATGTCAATTAAGGATCTCCTGGTCACGAGCCCAACATCCCCTCTGGTCCCACCACCGCCATCTGAAGGGCTCTGGGCCCACGGGAATTCCCAGCCCTGAGAGAGACTCCCTGATCCCAAGGAAGCCAGAGACCCCTGGGCACAGCCAGCTGGAGCTGCTCAGTAATGCCCACACAGCACTGAGTGCTACACCACCCAAAGAATGAACTGCATTTGCCTTCTTCCTCTGGCCATGCCAGCGTTATTTGACAACATTTCCCCGGAGCAACCTCATTTCTCAGCAGCAAATAACCACAAAAACTAGATTTCAGTCACACTTCCTAAAATCCATGCAGTGTGTTAAATAGCAGGTTGCTCTTTGTTCTTTAACAAGCACATTATATTAGTGTGGTTTGAGAACAGAACAACAGAACAGGCAGAAGTTTCCAAGTTGGATAATGGCTGTTTCCAAACTTTGTCCTTAGACAATTCAAAAATCCACAATGTCCTGCCATGAATTTAAGTATAGATGACCTTATGTGAAAACATATTTTAACACTTCTATGCTTTGAACTTTTCCTCTGAATAGAAATTTTACAAACCAGAACTTTAAAAAAAAAAACACCCCAAACCCAAAAAACTATAAGGAGCAGTTGGAAAAGAACAGGGGAAAACCTCGTTACATGCCTGCTTTTAAATGTGGTACTTCCCTGAACACCTACGGTAACTTCATGCCACACTACTTTATCCCAACAAAAAAATCTACCCTCTTCTCTTTGGTGCTTATTCTGCTGTTTGCAGTCCAAGCCCACACAGAAGAATAGAGGTGTTAAGACAGAAGAAAATGTTTAAAGTATTTCAGATCTCTCTGCAACCCAGTTCCAGTTACAAAGCTTTTCCTGGTTGGGACTGGCTCTTACAATCCCCAACAGAACAAAACCCACGAACATCAAAATACAAAGGGTAAGAGGGAGAGAACACCTGCCAGCTTTCGGATAATGCTGAAACCAAGGGACCATTACAATGAAGAAATACAGATGCAGGACACAAGGGAGAAAGAAAAAAAACAGGTAAGAATGGGGATGGCTGCAGACAGGGAGCTGGGTGAGCAACCACAGGCACAGGCAGCAGCTGCAGCGAAGGTGCAGGGCAGAGAACTGCCTCTAAAAAATTGAATTACACCAAATGTCCATGCAAACCAGCCAAGCACCAACCCTACACAGGAGCCTGTCTGTCTGAGAGCTCCAGAGAGCTGAGTTCATCCAGCTGGGGCTCACATGTGACTCAAAGGAAAATGTCAGGATTTTTGCTCAAGAAATTCAAGGATTACATCATCCCATTTGGTACATGACCAGATTACTGGCATTTTATTACAAAACACAGCTCTCAAGCTGTCAGCTTTTATGATTCTCTGTAAGAATTAACTGTGCTTCCACAAAATACCCTGAAGATTTATGAAGTTATTAGAACTTCCACAACGTAACTGAGCTCCTGGCTGCACCTCCTCACCAAAAGCACAGGAATCCCCATACAACCTGTCCACATCTGAAGGCCACCTGCAAAACTTACTTAAAAACTATTATATATTGCACCTTGCAGTTCACAGGCCAGCCCACAACCTGGTGCCTGGGAATCTGTAATTATAATATAAATGAAAAAAATGTATTTTTTCAGTTAGAATAAAAGGCTTTATCACCATAAAGACATGATTAACATAGTTCTGAGTTTAATTTGTGGTTAACACAAAATTGGCTCGACTGTATCTTCAGTTTTCAGATCAGTCTTGTGAACACTTAAGATACAAGCATCAAGTTCCCAACACAGAAGCAGAGGTGCTAAATTGTACCACAATTTAAAGATTGCCACGGAGAGAGCCCTCCCAAACTCAGGCTGACCTTTGGAAGCTGAATGTGCAGCTGCCTTTCCCCAGGCTCAGCTAGCTGGGCAGCTGAGGCTGCTCAGGCTGCACAGACACAGCTGAATTCCCTGCCCAGCAGCCAAGGTTGGATCTCCCCTCCACAGTTCAGCTGGGAGGGCAAGGAACAAAAAGTCCGTGTGTGCTTGGCAGGAGGAGCATCAGGCTGAAAACAAGAGAGGCCTCTTCTCCTTCCTCCAAGATGGGTGGGGGCTCTTTTGCAAAAACAAAACCAGACATAATTTAAACATTTCTCTCATCGACTGGTTCGAAGGGCTCAAACAGAGAGACCTAGAGGGGCTGTCAGAAAAGACTAAAAGTTCTTGTTCCCCCAAAGGAGCCCTGCCATGGGCACCCCCTGGATCTGCAGCATCCCAGAGGGAGGCTGGAAAACCTGGACTGCCACTCCCAGCAGGAGTGATTCTAACACAGGCTGGGCTGGGCGGGACCTCAAAGCTCGTTTCATGCCCACCCCTGCCATGGCAGGGACACCTCCCACTGTGCCAGGCTGCTCCAACCCCTGTGTCCAACCTGGCCTTGGGCACTGCCAGGGATCCAGGGACAGCCCCAGCGGCTCTGGGAATTCCATCCCAGCCCCTGCCCACGCTCCCAGGGAACAACTCCTCATTCCCAAGATTCCAACTAACCCTGCCCTCTGGCTGTTTGGATTATTTCACAGGAATATTTGAATGCAGTAAATATTTCCAGCTCTGTATGGAAGTACAGAAACCCATGTGCTCCAGAGAAGGTTCAGTCTGAGTCCTGCAGAGAGATGCCAACCATTCCAGGTGGCTCCATGGGAACCCTCCCTCAGGAAGCACAGCAATAAATCCAGGTGTTCTGTGTATTTTGTATTATGTGTGTATTAATAACTATTTCCTAGAAACTGCATTCCTGTGGAGCACGTGAACCTGCACCTTGAGATGATGCACAGCTAAACCCCTGTCCAGTCATTTACAGCCAATCAGTCATGCCCAGAGCTAGATCCGTCAAAGATACTGAGGGAGAGAATGCCCACAGAAATCTGAAGGACCAAAACACAAAGGAAAACCTGAACTTTTGAGACAATGTGTCTCCAGTGGAATGATTTTAATAGTGTCATTAGGATTTGCTAATCCACACTATGAGTAGCAATATATTTACCTGTAATATGGAATATACCAGCAGCCCCTTGATTTTGCAGGACTGCCATCCCACAAAACCTTGCTCTTACAAGCTCCTAGGATGGAGAGGTCAGCTCTCACAACTGTGGGCACACACAGCCATGAAGGACAATGCAGGGAAAGGGGACTGGAAACTGCTGCTGAAGAGAAACACAGCAGAGACTGAGGTTTCAGACACTCGTGATTATTTCACAATTCCAGACTCACATTTTACCACACAACTTGTTGAAAAGCAGAGCTCACAGAGAAAAGATGCCCACTTGGACACTAGCACTAATTAATTAAATTACCTTAAAAACAGCACAAGAAAAAGTAAAATATAATATCCAACACATGCAGGGCTGGTAAGAGAAAACCAAACCATGGATGCACTAGGTCAGTCAAGTTTTCTGTGTTTTCACTGATTGCAATGAAGGGAATGCTGTAAAAATGCACCTTTTGCATCAAAAATAGAATAACCTTTTTTTCCTGAGAATGCCCAAGGATACCTCTCTTCACTCTTTCTCACTCAGAATTATTTAATTTCTATTAAATAGAAATTTTCTATTCTGGTTAAGAAGCTGATCCTCTGGAGGGGACAGACAATGCCCTGTTCACATAGGAGAGATTAGTTTCTAATTACTATCAGCAATTAGTGCTTTCCTGCAGCTGGAGCTGGAATTCCTCTGTCAGGAACCTGACCACCTCCAGCCCTGCCACACACAGAGCTCCAGAGAGATTCATTCCAGACAGGTGGATCCACAGACACCTCCACTGGTGCCCTCCCAAACCTCACAGTTGATGTCTGTTGGATGAGGGCCTGGCAAACACTGTTCCAAATCCTTCCATCTGCAATTAAAATCCTATAGAGGCAATGCCAGCCAAAAATAACCAGTGCCATCGAGTACATTCTTTTTAAATTACACAAAGTGCACTTTGAAAAGAGGCTAACTCCTCATGCCACAGATCCCACAGAGGTTTTAGCACCTCTCACTGAGGTTTCCTGTGCACAAGTCATTGATCACCAGCTCTCAGCCTGGAGCCCGTTTCTGATTGTCCACTCCCCCCCCAATTTCATGCTTGGCAAGTAAAAACAAAACCACGTTGCTGTGGAGGGGGCATCCCAAGTTCAGCAGCTGTGTCCAACACAAGAGCAAAATGCACTCCAAGCTGCCAGCACACAGCAGCAGCTGAGGCAGCCCCTGGGTTGTTTTATGGCAAAAAGAAACCAAAACCCCTCACATCTCCTGGGTTCCAAGCAGGTCAGCTCTGAGAGGTTGCCCCCAAACCAACCTGCTGATGGTTCATCCTGCTCTGCTATGCACACAGCACTGGGAAATGTTTGTGGCTGGGAACCCCTGATCACAGAATGCCAACTGGTTTGGGTTGGGAGGGACCTTAAATCTCACCCAGTGCCACCCCTGCCATGGCAGGGACACCTCCCACTGTGCCGGGCTGCTCCAACCTGGCCTTGGGCACTGCCAGGGATCCAGGGGCAGCCCCACCCTTCTAGGGAAGAGTTTCTTACAGAAAACTTCCACCCTACTGATCACCCCCTTCCTCAACCCATTGCCTGTATTTTCCTTAACTTTATTCCTCTATTCTTCTACTCCTCTTTTCCCTGGTGTTATCCTCCTAAAAGCTAAAGTGACAATCCCTGATTACAGTACAAAGACATGCCATAAAGGCTATCCAACGTCATGACTCAGAAACATTTCACTGCTAGATTCACATTCCTTCCTGAACCCAAATCTATCCTAATTGCAGGATTAGAGGCATTAAGGAAAGGCCACCAAACAGCACTGAGAGAGGGAACAGGCACTGCAGGTCATGGCTCTGAGACCCCAATCCTTACTTTATCTAGGAACCAGGACATAATGGAAAATTCTCAGGCAAACACAGCTACTCTGCAAAGGACCTTATGTGGAAAGAAAGGCAGGGGGATACCAGAGAGGGAACACAGGAGCTGAATGAATGGAGTGCGGTTTGGGAAGCAGCAAGTGCAGGGTGCAGCCCACTCAGCTCTGGGGAAGCCTGAGCCTCAGACACTGCAGAAACTGCTCAGAAACACTCTGGGCACGAAACACGACCCCTGTCAGGCTGCCACACCCAGGGAGGGCTCTCCAGGGCCGAGCAGAGCCTGTCAGGCTGCCAGGGAGGGCTCTCCAGGGCTGAGCAGAGCCCTGTCAGGCTGCCAGGGAGGGCCCTCCAGGGCTGAGCAGAGCCCTGCTGGGCTGCCAGGGAGGGCTCTCCAGGGCTGAGCAGACCCCATCAGGCTGCCAGGGAGGGCCCTCTAGGGCTGAGCAGACCCCATCAGGCTGCCAGGGAGGGCTCTCCAGGGCTGAGCAGAGCCCTGTTGGGCTGCCAGGGAGGGCCCTCTAGGGCTGAGCAGAGCCTGTCAGGCTGCCAGGGAGGGCTCTCCAGGGCCGAGCAGAGCCTGTCAGGCTGCCAGGGAGGGCTCTCCAGGGCTGAGCAGAGCCCTGTTGGGCTGCCAGGGAGGGCTCTCCAGGGCTGAGCAGACCCCATCAGGCTGCCAGGGAGGGCTCTCCAGGGCTGAGCAGACCCTGTCAGGCTGTCAGGGAGGGCCCTCTAGGGCTGAGCAGACCCTGTCAGGCTGCCAGGGAGGGCTCTCCAGGGCTGAGCAGACCCCATCAGGCTGCCAGGGAGGGCCCTCTAGGGCTGAGCAGAGCCTGTCAGGCTGTCAGGGAGGGCCCTCTAGGGCTGAGCAGACCCTGTCAGGCTGCCAGGGAGGGCCCTCTAGGGCTGAGCAGACCATGTCAGGCTGCCAGGGAGGGCCCTCTAGGGCTGAGCAGACCCTGTCAGGCTGCCAGGGAGGGCCCTCTAGGGCTGAGCAGACCCTGTCAGGCTGTCAGGGAGGGCCCTCTAGGGCTGAGCAGACCCTGTCAGGCTGCCAGGGAGGGCCCTCTAGGGCTGAGCAGAGCCTGTCAGGCTGCCAGGGAGGGCTCTCCAGGGCTGAGCAGACCCTGTCAGGCTGCCAGGGAGGGCTCTCCAGGGCTGAGCAGACCCTGTCAGGCTGCCAGGGAGGGCTCTCTAGGGCTGAGCAGACCCCATCAGGCTGCCAGGGAGGGCCCTCTAGGGCTGAGCAGACCCCATCAGGCTGCCAGGGAGGGCTCTCCAGGGCTGAGCAGAGCCCTGTTGGGCTGCCAGGGAGGGCTCTCCAGGGCTGAGCACAGAGCCTGGGTTGCCTCAGCCAGCTGGCATTCATAGCTCTGAGGGAGCAGAAAATGCTGTTGGTTCCTCTACCTGTGACACCTGCTCACATCCACAGGCAGGCACCCCCTGCTGCAGCTGGGCACCAGCACACAGAGCCAGGAAAGACTCCTCCTCCCACAGTTCCCACAGGGCTCTGGGGAAAAATTTTAACAGAGAGAGGAGAATTTGGTATCAATTCACTGGTATAAACTATCACAGAACCATGGAAGGTCCTGAGCTGAAGGGACTTGCAGGATCCCCCTGTGCCACCCCTGCCCTGCCCAGACCCCACCAAGCCCAGCCTGGGCATCCCTGGCAGCACTGGCCAAAGGCTCCTGGAGCTCTGGCAGCCTCGGGGCCGTGCCCACTCCCTGGGCAGCCTGGGCAGTGCCAGCACCCTCTGGGGAAGAACCTTGCCCTAAACCTAAACCCCTCCTGGCACCCAGGAGCCCCAGGTGCTCCTCGGATCCTAAGGAAGTTTCCTGGGTGAGAACATCACCAGGTCATAACCAGCAAGGGAAGTTACAGGTGACTACAACAAAAGGTAAAAGAAAGAAGGAAAGGTGGTGTGAAATAACACTCTCCAGAGCCATCAACACCCAAAATACAGTTTGGCTTTGTGATTTAAGAAAATGCATCCATCTGGAGCTTGAGTCCAATATATATTCAGTTTTTATCCACAGGTATTGCCTTATATATCTATTGCCATATAAGCTCCAAACAAAAAGCACTCTGGAGCCGGGCAGTGGGAAAGGCAGAGTAGGACAGAGTGTTTCTTGTTTAAACGAGGGCCACACCATCCCACCTGGAATGCCGGTCGGTTCACTAACAGGAATTATTTACTAAACAATACTCTCTGATGAGCCATGGGAGGGTTTTCCCTTCATGCGGCAGAGAAAGACAGAATTCACAGAAAATACTGTTTTCCACAAGCAAACCCCACATTTCACCCCAAATAAAGCAGCAGCTGAACCAGAACAAAAGACATCCACAGGGAATATCATCCACAACCTTGCCTGCTCAGCCGAGGCAGAGGCACACACAGGCACACAACCTCATCCACGGACCGGCTTCCTTTCCCTGACGCCCCGATAACATTCCCCCGTTCCCCCGGTGCCCTTTGCCGAGCCGTAAGGGACGGCACTCCCAAGGCTGCCGTTCCTCGGGAATGGCATTCCCGGCGCAGGGCTCTCCTCCCTCCCCTGGCTCAGGGCGCAGCGGGCGCGGGGAGCGGCGGCCGGAGGCAGCGGGACCAAGGTGATCCCAGCCCAGGGATCGCCGCGGCGGCACCGCCACACGTTACGGGAACAGCAGCAGGCAGCCGGCCCCAGCAAGGGGCGCAGCATCGCTCACCGCCCGCCCCGGCCACCACGGGAGGCGAGGCGGAGGACCCAGGCCCTGGCACCGCGACACGCCCGGGCACCGTGAGGGGCTGAGGCGGCGCTGCCCCCCCGCCGGCCTGGGCTGAACCGCTGCCGCTCGCAGCCCGCGCCCCTCGCTGCCCCCGTCCCTCCGGGCCGTACCTCATGTCTGTGCGGGCCCTACTCACAGCCCCGGCCGCGGCCAGGGCACCGAGGGGCCGGAGGGGCCGGAGCGGCGCCCGCAGCCGCCTCCGCCGGACGCGCCATCGCCGCCCTCGCCCCGTCTGAGGGGAGGGGGGAGGAGCCCCTCGCGGCCGCCGTACTGACGCGCGGCCGCGGCCCCCGCGTGACGGACAGGGCATGTCACCAATCATAGCCCGGGAAAGCGACGGAGCCCCGCCCCCTTCGGCCAATCAGGGTTCTGACACCCAGCTCTGACGCGCGGCCTCTGCCCGCCTCTCCCGTGACGAGCAGGGCTCTGCACTAATCAGAAGCCGGCACAGTGGCAGGGCCCCGCCTCCCCGACCAATCACGGTTGTGCCAGGCTGAGGGGCCAGCGCTCAGGGAGCGGTGAGGGGCCTGTACTGTGCATACGGAGTTAACTCATGGGGCAATCGCAGGCGGCGTCTCCTCCCTCTCCCGGGCGGTGTCCCACAGGTCGCGCCGGGCGCCGTAGCCTCCCTCCTCACCTCATTGAATGAGTGACATCGACGCGGGCCAATCGTGCCTCGGATTTCATGATGAATGGCGGCCACTTTGACCAATCGCTAGCACTCAAGGTGCTGCCTGAGGCTGTGATTGGTTGGAGGGCTAGGGGCGGTGCCTGAGGGCGAGACGGAAGTGAGGGAGTGTCATGGCAACCGCGAGCGCGTCGCGGCGCTCGGGAGTCCCGCGGAGCCCCTGAGGGCCGGCCCGCGGCTGTCGGAGCCTCTCGGTGCGGGCCGCGTTCGCTCGGAGCCCCTGAGGGCCGGCCCGCGGCTGTCGGAGCCTCTCGGTGCGGGCCGCGTTCGCTCGGAGCCCCTGAGGGCCGACCCCGGGGTGGCGGGGCGGGCACGGGCCCGACGGGCGGGGGTCTCGGGTGGTCCCTCGGGGATTAGAGCTGCAGTAATGGTGCCATGATTTCCTGCCTCTCTACCCCTGCTTTCCCTTTTCCTTCTTAACTCCATTTTACTGTTTGGTTGCTCGGGTTTTTTTTCCTTTCTAAAGGTTCCTGATCGTTGAGGACGACACGGGAGAGGAGAGGTGGAGTCGGGAGAGGAGACGGGAAAGCCAAGTGGTGATTTTTGGTGAAGTCTCGTGTAATTTTCGCTGTTTTCCTGCCCAGGAGTTCCCTGTGTTCCCTGTGCAGTGCCCCGGTGGGAGCTGTGTGGCAAAGAGCCCCTGCACTGCCCCCCAGTCACTCCTGGGTGCTGCAGGGCCTGTTCTGCTGTGCCTGCATCGGCACCTGAAGGGGCTCCAGGAGAGCTGCAGAGGGACTGGGGACAAGGCAGGGACAGCAGCCAGGGAATGGCTCCCAGTGCCAGAGGGCAGGGCTGGGTGGGATCTTGGCAATGAGGAATTGTTCCCTGGCAGGGAACTGGGGGCAGGGCTGGGATGGAATTCCCAGAGCAGCTGGGGCTGCCCCTGGATCCCTGGCAGTGCCCAAGGCCAGGCTGGACACTGGGGACAGTGGGAGGTGTCCCTGCCATGGCAGGGGTGGCACTGGGTGGGATTTGAGGTCCCTTCCAACCCAAACCAGTCTGGGATTCCGTGATCCTCTGTCCTGAGGATTTTCTCTGTTATGGGCATCTAAACCTGTTATTCTGGTTAGAGCTTCTGTATCACAAAGACTCAAATTGCCTGCAAACAGTGGCTGTATTTCCTATAGAGTGGTTTAGTTTAATTTAATTTAATTTAATGTAATTTAGCAGGGCTTTAGTGCCTTGCTTGCCCACAGCCACTGCAGATGTCACAGTTTGGTTGCTGTGTTTTTCAGGTCACTATGAAGGCCCTGTATGCTCAGCAGAATTCTCCTGGAGAGGAAATGACATTTGTGTTCCAGGAAAGGGTGAGTTCCCTTCAGAACTGCTCTGTCCCTCCGGCAGTGGGACAGGAGAGTTTGGCTGGGTGCCACAGGGGAATTGAGGCACAGAAATCCTGCACAGGCTTGGGGAAGGACTGGTGGGATCCTTGCACACACAGGCAGGGGAAGGGAGCGAGGGGAGGTGTCTTTTGGCATCAGGCAGCACTTCCAAGACCACTGCTCTGCAGTTTTGGTGTCCAGACTTTACAAACAAGCTTTGTAGGCATAAAAAATAAACCCTGGGTTCACATTCGCTGGCTGAATTTTCTAGTCTCTGAAAAAGTAGAAATAGAGCTTGAGGAATCTGTGAGATTTGGGGTGAGAAGAGCAGTTCTTACTGGGGTTGTTCCTTTGACATCATTTTGACCTCATTTGGGACTTGAATATTGACCTCAGTGGGTTTGTCAGGATTTGTGCCTCAGATAAAGTGAAAAAAAAACCTCAACAGAAAAATCATGTCAGTGGCTGATGAGATTTAGTAGGGTCTAGTGGTCAGTTTGCAATAATAATATCCAAATATAGTAATGTAATATAATAATATAGTATAGTAAAATATAATATAATATGATATGATATAATATATATAATATAATATAATATAATATAATATAATATAATATAATATAATATAATATATATAATATAATATAATATAATATAATATAATACCAGTTTGCAATAATAGTATAATAATATAATGCTAATGCTAATAATAATGTACTCAAAATGGTGTTGTAAACCCCTTTTCATTGACAAAACCTTCCTGCTCTCCCCAAAAAACAATCCAAGAAGTGGAGAAGTGCTTTCAGGAGCTGGAGGAGCTCCTGGGGCACATGCAGTGTGTAACAAGGAACTGTAAATCTGTCCTAGGAGAACCTTCCTCCCAGCAGAGCCCACGATGTGAAGGTGCAGGTCAGAGCCTGTGCTCTGAGCTGCGTGGACACAAAGGTATTTGTTTGTGTTGTGTAGGCCTGGGGGTGTCATGGTGGTTCCCATGGCCCTTGGCTGGTGGCTGGCACAAGCTCAGGCTGTGCCTTTGCTGCTGGCAGTGGGCACAGGACGTTTTAGGGGGTCTGCCCATCAGGGGGATCTTTGGAAGGTTTCCACAGGCACAGGACTGGGCTGGGCTTCTTGCGCAGCTCTGATTAAAAAGCATCTGGAATTTGATTCCTAATTTATGGAGACAGATCAGTTGTCAGCTGTGAGATCTCTTGCAGTAAATCCCTTTTATCTTCATCTGACTCTAAGCCACAGGTTGGCTTGGCTGGTAGTAACTCCCTGCTTTTATTTTTTAATATGTTTCTAAATTTAAACCCAGAATTCAGTGCCATGGTTTAATACTGAGGGACGTGTGCACTTCCTTCCCCTGGATAACATTTTGGTAATGGCCCAAGCTTCCTGTGATGATCCAGCCCTGTAAGATGGTAATAGATTTATAAATGCAGAGCTTTAGCAAGAATGCTGCCAGCTTTGTTTTCATTTAGCTCCTGGCAGAAATCAAACTGAAGAAGGAACTTGTGCCTGTTGGGAGAGAAATTTCAGGAGTTGTGCTGGAAGGTGAGTGGCTGTCAGTGCCCAGGGAGGGAGGGAGGGAGCAGGGATTCCCCTCAGAGCCCAGAACTCTCTTTGGGTAGGGCACTCAGGAGCAGGAGCTCTTGGCTTCCTTGGTGCTCCCAGTGCTGGTACCACTCCCTGAGGTGGAGAGTCCAGCCTGGCTCTCAGACACCCCCTGTGTGTTCTGCATGGAGCTCCTCGTGCCAAAGTTTGGCAATTCAACATTTGGGCTTGGCATCAAGAATCAATCAATAATTGTAATCAATAGAATTATGTTTTTTCACAAGAAATGTGTATCTTTAGTTTTGTGAGCTAGTGATTAACAGTGCTTCCAAATGCACATCCCATTCCTGCTCTAAATATTTATCTTCTTCCCTTCTTCCCTCCTTTTCTCCTCTCCATGGTGAGTTGGAAGCAAGGTGACCTTTTTCCAGCCAGATGATGAAGTGGTGGGTAAGTTAATGCCTGTTTGCCTCAACTGACACCAACAGTCATCTCTTTATAATGAATGACTGAGGTTGGAATAATTGGTAAGGCTAAATTGTCCATGTATTTTCCAAATTAAACTGCTGTCACAGGAATAAACTTATAAATAGGAATTCTGTTCTAAGAATGTTCCCTTAGGATTTGAAATATGATGTTGTATTAGCCACCGAATTGTGAGTGATGCCTTAGGAGAGAGGAGTTATTTCTGAGAGCATTCTGTCCCACATGTTTATGTTTTGTGTGCTGGATGAAAGGATTAGAGTTCTGGAAGCAGGACAGAGTGGAGAGTGATGGGGAGAGTGTGTGTTTGGGCACTGTGGCTCTTCCTGCATGATTCTCTCATGGCGCAAGAACTGCTCTAGGCAGCTCCCAGAGCCTGGCTATTCCCTGCAGAAACCTGGGGACAGCTCCAGGTGGGCACAGGCACAATTTAATGGGAACTGGGAAAGACTGGACACAGCAGCCAAATTTGCAAGGCTAAGCCCTGTGCTCTAATTGGAGTGTGAGATTTGTGGGGGAGAGGGAAGAAAAGAATGGTTTTCCCTGGGATAGAGGGGGTGTTAATTCAGGAGATGGAGCCAGAACCTCCTGTTCAGGAGAGTTCTGTGGCCAGTGAAGGTAAAAAGCTCAGTTATAACCAGGATGGAGGGGCTTTTTCTGCCTACCCTGCTTTTGCTTTCTCTGCCTTCCCTGGTTAGTTTGTTTTTCCTGTACTTCCTCTTTCCTATTCCTGCTTTTTAACACTTCCACATTCCTGTGTGTTCATCCTCTGCTGCCTCCTGTGCCCTTGGTGCTGCCTTTGCAAAGCACAGGGTCAGGAATTGGGGGAGGGGAGGGGAGGGGAGGGGAGGGGAGGGCAGGGCAGGGCAGGGCAGGGCAAGGCAGGGCAGGGCAGGGCAGGGGAGGGGGGCTGTGGGTGGCTGCTCTGTGCCTCAGATCCCTGCTCTGTGATCCATGGCCTGGAGTGGAAGGGGAACTCTCAGAGTGTGGAATGAGCTCAGACATCACCAGACAAAAATGACACCTGCCAGTACCAGAGAGCACTCTGTGGTGTCCCCATTCTTTCTCCTTTAATCCCAAAATGCTGTAGAAGCACCCCTGGAACTTCCTTGTGCCCAAGGACACCTCGGGCTGGGACCTGGCCAGGATCTCTTACCTGTCCTAAACCTGCCAAGAGGGCACTGAACACGAACAGGAGCAGGGAATTCCTTTGGGAGAATGCTTTGGTTGGAATGATTGGTAGTGTGAAATTCAAGGTCTGTGTTCCTTCTTTTTCAGGAATTCTGCCCCTGGATTCTGAGGAGTCTGGTGTCTGTGAAGTTATCCTGGTTCATGAGCATTATTTGGGTTTGTAGATTATAAATTTTGCTAATAATTTTTGCTGTAGACTTTGTTTTAGCTTTTCTAAAAGGGATCCCATTACCTTGGAGCTCTGGGCACACTCCTTCCATTCCAACTTTCCAGAATTCCAGCTGCCCCACCAAGTCACAGAAGTGTGAACACTCAGTGCTCTCAAGGGCTTTCTCTTTGCTGTCACCATTTCACTGTTCATGATGGCCTAAACCACATGAGCTGACCCTGATTTTTTCCTTTTCCTTTTATTTTCCTTCTAACTTCCCATTCTGTTGCTTCATTGTTGTTATATCTTTTCCTAACCTGTCAAAAAAATTTAATGAGGAGAAATTTGCTTTTTTCTTCCCTTTGACTCAGTCCAGGAATATCACCTGGCACCAGACTAACAGATGGGGTGAAACAAGGAGACTGAAAATGGAGACTGGAATTTTCAGGGATGAGGGTCAGGGAAAGCCTAGTATTGAAACAATGTTTTCAATTATTGTGAGCTTCCTGTTTCCCTTTCTGGGCATAGATTACTTTAATGAGTAGGATACGAAATGTGGGAGTCCCTGTTCTTCTCCCAACAGTTTGTTACCTTGAACAAGCTATTCTTTTGCTCAAAATTTGCTCTTCCCAAAGAAACTGTGGCTGCCCCATCCCTGGAAATGTCCAGGGCCAGGTTGGACACTGGGGCTGGAGCAGCCTGGGACAGTGGGAGGTGTCCCTGCCATGGCAGGGGTGGCACTGGGTGGGCTTTGAGATCCTTCCAACCCAAACCAGATTCTAAAAGTCTAAGCTTAGGTTGTTATTTCTGTGACTGCCATGAATACCTGAGTAGTTATGAGGTGGCTCCCTTAAACTTGGTTATATCAAAGTTGAATCCCTAATTTAATTGTGTAAAATATGGCAAAATATCCTCTCCATGGATTCTTAATACAAGAGGAAACAGGAGTCAGTGGTGGTGACCTGTCTGCAGGTGGAGCCTTCCTGACTCTCTGTGACAGCTTTTGCTAAATAAGCCCAGAGATTTTGCAGGTGTTTTTACCATCTCTTTGGTGTGTTTGTTGGTGTGTTTGTGGGTGTGTGTGGTGTTACATTTTAGTTAAATGGTATGCTCTGTCTCACCCCTCGAAAATGTAGGGTTTATTCCAAGCCTGTGATCCTCCCTGATCCTGCAGTATCATAGATCTGTAATCCCAAGGCTTTTTCTGTGCCCACTTTGAATCTCCCTGTTGGGCTGTGTAAGGGGGGAGAGGCTCTCTTAGCTCTTGGCTCTCTCTTGTCCCCTTTTCTCCCAAGGATCTCCCTCTCCCTTCCCCCCTTCTCCCCCAGAACCAGGCTGCTCCCAGGGCTGGGACCCCCAATAAACCCTCAGCTAATGAGCTGTGTGGAGTCTCCCTGCCTGCCTGCTGCTACCAGGGAGCACACAGCTTAGGGGCCCCCAGAGGCTGCCTGGGGACCCCCAAAGAGCTGCAGCAGGTGTGTTTGTGTTTGTCCCTCAGCTCACAAGCCGCAGAAGGTGTGCTGGGCAGAGGCTGCCGGGACGCTCCGGGACGGGCTCCGCGCGTACACAGCCCTGCACTACCTGGCCCCGGTGTCCCCTGGCTCCAGTGTCCTCGTCCTGGATGGAGCAAGTGTGGGTAGCAGGGCAGGGGTCACACATTCCCCCTGCACACATCCCCCTCAGCACACAGCCCCTGTGTTTCTGGGGTGCTGGCAGTGCCCTTCCTTTCCTGGCTTTGCAGGAAGGGCTTTCCCGTGTGGGGTCTGACCAGGGGCATTGTACTGCCTGGAGTGGGGGTGCACACAGGGAGGGTGTTCCTGCAGTGACAGGAGTGAGGGGTGCACACAGGGAGGGTGTTCCTGCAGTGACAGGAGTGAGGGGTGCACACAGGGAGGGTGTTCCTGCAGTGACAGGAGTGAGGGGTGCACACAGGGAGGGTGTTCATGCAGTGACAGGAGTGAGGGGTGCACACAGGGAGGGTGTTCATGCAGTGACAGGAGGGGTGGGTGCACACAGGGAGGGTGTTCATGCAGTGACAGGAGTGAGGGGTGCACACAGGGAGGGTGTTCCTGCAGTGACAGGAGGAGGGGGTGCACACAGGGAGGGTGTTCCTGCAGTGACAGGAGTGGGGGGTGCACACAGGGAGGGTGTTCCTGCAGTGACAGGAGTGGGGGGTGCACACAGGGAGGGTGTTCCTGCAGTGACAGGAGGGGGGGGTGCACACAGGGAGGGTGGTCCTGCAGTGACAGGAGGAGGGGGTGCACACAGGGAGGGTGTTCCTGCAGTGACACAGTTTTGTCCTCAGGGGTAACTGCAGGAAAATGCCTTATTTTTTAGTCCTCTCCCACCTCTGCTTTTTACCTTTTCTTGGATAGAAATAATTTGATTTGCATCCCTGCAGTTCTTGGTGCTAATGAAGAT
This sequence comes from Serinus canaria, assembly GCF_022539315.1. Lineage (NCBI taxonomy): Eukaryota > Metazoa > Chordata > Aves > Passeriformes > Fringillidae > Serinus > Serinus canaria. The sequence continues at coordinate 113,976,300 of NC_066313.1, read as the reverse complement.
GTGGGGTCCCCTCAGCCAAGGTTCTGTAATGTAAACATGGCTGGGGCTTTTTTCTTGGAGCTTTTTTCCCTTCAAGCTCTGAGTTCCAGCTGCAGTGAAGGTGGCTGTATTAATTAAAGTACAATCTGAGCTGTTTTGTTGATGACAAGAAGCAGTTACTGACCAAAAGTTCATTCAGAGCTTCCCAGTCACTGAAGAGTTGTTTTGGCCTCACTTAGGACAGAAGCAGATCTCTGAATATTCAATTCTTGGTTCAGCTGTGGGTTTTTTGCAGGAGTAAGTTCATTTCTGGGTATTCTCCTGACTGGCCTTTACAATGTAATTGTTCTTAACATCAAATTGTTGGTGTAAAGAAATGAATGAATAAATTAATCAATGACCCTGCTTTTCCCCTCTCAGCCATTTGGTACCATTGCAATTCAGTTGGCCCAGCACAGAGGGGCCAAAGTCATCTCCACTGCCCACAGCCTGGAGGACAAGCAGTACCTGGAGAGGCTCAGGCCTGCTGGGGGTGAGTTTTATCCTTCAGTGCTGAAGTTTGGCCTAAAGAATGTCAAAAAAGATTCTTTTCTGCCAGGTCTAGAGACTTACTTCTGTAAAAATTAAACACAAAGTGATAAACAGTCTAATTAAATAGTTTTCAGGTTTGTTCTGTACTCCACAGGTGTTTAATTTCTGGTTTAGGTGTACTTAATGGCATTTTAATTCTCCATTTCAGTTGTAATGAGTGGCAGTACCTCCCAGTTGTGCTGAGTGCTGGCTTTTGGCTTCAGTGCTCAGGAAATCTTTCCATGTGCTGAAGGGTTGCTGTGCAAGGAAGGATTGCTGACTCACCACTCCCCCAGTGTGTGCCAGAGCTCACACACCTGACAGCCAGCGCTCAGCACCTCAGATTACTCCTGCCAGGGTTGTATCAAGTGCCAGGTGCTGCCACAGCTGGAGCTGGACATGCACAGGCTCTGCATTCTCCTGCTTTCCAAAGGAGCTTGGCCTCACACACAGCACTTGCCTTCTTCCCTTTCATACTTCAAGTCTGGGGATTTTTCCCTCTGAAAATAACATGAGAAGATACTCTGTGTAGGAGCTACTGGCATCTTTTCTGATCTTTTTGTGGAGGAAAGTGGAATATTCCTTTATTCTGACAGTTTTAAAATAAAGGATGGCTCGTCAGTCTGGCTGGATTGCAGCAAAAGGTTAAAACTGGTGCCTGCCACTTCCTCCTGCAAATACCAAGTGCTGCAGTGTGATTGCCAGGTGGATTTTTCAGAGTATGATTTTTGTTGGCATCCACTGGGGTTACAGAACTGGAAGATGCCTTTGGGGGGAGCCTTGTGCAGCCCCATCTGTGTGGCTACAGCTGCAGCCACCACAGCACCCAGGGCTGCCACTGCAGCACCTGCCAGACTCATTTCCCTGGAGCTTGACAGCAACACTTTTTGTTTTGCAATTTGACCCAAAACCCCCCTATTTTTCCCGATTTCAGCAGCCTTTTTTACTGTCTCTATGTTTATATATTTTACTGCACCAGCAGTCCTGACAGACATCAGAACTGGAAGATTTTTGGGAATGCTGTTGCTGTGCAGAGCCTTGTTGCACCAGCTGTTACAGGGCCAAAGAGGAAATCCTGAAGCCCTAAAACTTCCTTTTGTAACATTTTATGGGTGTATTTTGCTAATTATATGAAAAATTCATGACCTAGGAAAAGATTTAGCAATTTTATTCTCACAGTCCTGAGAACTTTTCACAGCATTTTTAAGTTCTTTGACTGTTAATGTCAAATAGATCCTGAGTTACCCAAGCTCTAATTGGCTTCTTGTGTGTGTGGGTGGAGAATTTTCAGTTTTGTGCTTGTTCAGTGGATTTTTGGTTAGTTTTTGGCAGTTTTCAGTGAGCAGCAGTTTGTGTTATCATTGTTGAGCATACCAAGCTGCTTCCTGGAATGGCTAAGGGGAAAAATGATAACTGCAACTTAATTTCAAATAAAGCAATAGAACCTGGGTATAGCATTAAAGAGAGAACCAGTTTGACTGCAAAAGCAAAAAGCTTTTAAAAGTGTTCAGACTTTCTGATTTGTTTGTTCATTAATGTGATTCCAGTGCCTGAAGTAGAAGTTCTGGTAATGTTTCAGGATTTGAATTTAGACCAACAGGATGGGGCTTTTTTTTTGTCTTTAGTAATCTCTGGAGTAAAAGTTATCATAGAGTGAAGGAGGGGATTTGAACAAATGTTGGCATTTTAGTGCCTGTGTTTCAGGCTGGAGACAGAATCTTCCATAAGCAGTGGGATGAGTTTCTGTTAGAGAACCCAAGGAAAAGCATCTGCACTTGCCCAGATATTTCCTCTCCTCCCCAGGGCACCTCCTGCTTTTCTGTTTGTTTGCTTTGGGAGGTTTTATTCTGTGCCACCAACTCTGAGCTCTTGGGGCAAGCCTCTGCTTAGAACCCCCCAGAGCAAACTCTGGGAGAGGCTGTGGGATCCTGGGGTTTCTGTGCCTCCCAGCAGTGGAGGAGGAGAGAAACTGAAGTTTTTCCAGTCAGAAAAAAGTTATTTTGGAAGCTGTGCAAGTCACAGCAGAAGAAACTGAACTCATTTACCAGCATTTTGTGAGAAATACATAAATGACAAAGGATTAGGGAAGTTATATTACAGTTTGTTGCTTGGCCTTTTCCCTTTTGGGAAAATTCTCCCCAGTGGCAAGAATTTTTCCCAGCATTTTTTTAGGAAGGAAGTTGACCAGGATTTTGACAAGTACTGTTTGAACTATTCTATTGAGTTAAGGAACAAAACTGGACATTTCTGCTAAACAGAAATCAGAAAATAGTCAAACTGGTGGAACTCTGGCCTTTTCTTTTAGATTGCCAGGCTTTGGGCCTATGAAACCAGAATTATTTTCAAAAAGTGAAATTATTTGCAGAAATAGTACCATGTCAAATTGCCCTGGTAAGGAAAACATTTTAACTTCTTGACTGAAGGAAACCAAGAAGAAAAATATGTTATGGAGGTTTATTTGCATAGAGGGAATGTGGCTATCATTAATAATTAATTATCATCTCATCTTTAGTAAATTTTGACTGTGAAATCTCCAGTGAAATCATTTGACTTCACTGAAAAAAAAAGAGGAAATGACCTAAGATTTGAATGCATCCTATGATTAGATTGGGGATTTGAAGGGGCAAAAAGAACCAAACCCAAGGCAATTATTGGTGATTTGTTAATATCCTTAATGACCAGCTCCTTGCATTTTTTCTTCCCTCCCTCTTTCCTCCCCTCCCTGCTGCTGGGATCCCTCTCCAGGAGTCCGGCAGCCTTTGGTGGGTGAGTGCAGGTCTGAGCTCAGGCTCCACATTTGTCTGATGTTCTTTCAGTTCTCATTTGGCTGTGAAGTCCTTGGCCTCTTTAGTTTCTAAATGTTTGTTCTACTTCATAATGATGAAACAAACCCTGGGGCTGCTCCTTCTCTGTGTTATTGTTATAACGTTAAAAATGCCTTTTACCTGAAAGAGGGCGGGGCGGGGTGGGATCTTGGCAATGAGGAATTCTCCCTGGCAGGGTGGGCAGGCCCTGGCCCAGGGTGCCCAGAGCAGCTGGGGCTGCCCCTGGATCCCTGGCAGTGCCCAAGGCCAGGCTGGACACTGGGACTGGAGCAGCCTGGCAAAGTGGGAGGTGTCCCTGCCATGGCAGGGGTGGGATGTGATCCTCAAAGTCCCTTCCAAACCATCCCAGGATTCTCTCATTGCTGATTCTCTGGTTCATCTTTATAACCAGCTATAAACAGGGCGTCATAGATACATGACAGGAAAATGTGTTGGTGGCTTTCAGTTCAGCAGCATTTCAAGAGCAGATGTAAATCCTTCATCTAAACATTTAATTAAAGACCCAGAAAGCCAGGACTTGGACAAGAATAGGGAAAAATGAACTTAGAGAAGGATTTGCCACATTTTATCCTTTCGGGCCAACAAGCTCATGAATTAACTTGCATTCATACTTTTGGTGTTGATTTTGCACTGTGTTGAAAATGAAAAAAGAGACGTGCCAGGTGTTTTGGGTGTAGCTGCAAACCCGTTTGTGGAACCTGCAGAGAGCAGAAACTGTGTGTGCTGCTCAGGATCTGAGCTCTCAGCTTTGAGCACCCAAACTCCCTTTGCACGGATCTGAAGTGGTTTTTGCTGCTGTCCTGCTCTGGCAGCCCGGGTGATCGACGTGTCCCACGGGAAGATTGACCTGGCCGAGAGCTGCCTGGAGGAGACGGGCGGGCTGGGCGTGGACATCGTGCTGGATGCCGGAGGTAAGGGAGCGTTCCTGCCCCTGGCAGTGGCATCCCATTGTCACCCACCGCTGCTGCCAGCACCTCCCAGGCAGCTGCTAACGGGCTGAAATGGTCCTCTCTTTGAAACTGGAAATTAAAAATGGCTCTAGAGAGTAGAGTTACTATTATTATTATTATTATTATTATTATTATTATTATTATTATTATTATTATTATTATTATTATTATTATTATTATTATTTTACTATTTATTACTATAAATAGTAATAAATATATGTTGTATATTTGAAATATAACAATATATAAATATTTGATCTATCAATCAAATTTGATATATATTATAATGTACTGCTGATATGTATTTATATATAATAGAATCTAAATATATAATATTAGGTATTTAGTATCTAATGTATAATAGTATCTAAATGTATAATTTATAAATTATGTAGTACTTTTTATATATGTACTATAATATATTGTATTTTATAGTTGTTATGTATGGTGTTTTATACATTATGCATTAAGTTATATATACTATATATTATATATCTTTTATATCGTATATACTCTCTTATGTATAATATACTGTTATATAGCCTATGTTATATACTATATAATATAGGCTACATTACAGTCTATATTGTTATTATATAGTATTATGAATATGAATATAAACAAAATATTGCTCTGAATAGTAACTTCAGAGCTGTTATAAAATATTATTCTAAGTAAAGTATATAAAATACTCAGGGTATAAGTAAAATAATAAATTCAGAAATTTTCAACCATTTTTAGCTGAAACAATCAAAAACCTTAGAGTTCCACTGAAAGGTGTGGAAATAGATACATCCTGAATTTTCCACATTTTCTGCTGAGCTCAGAGGAGTTTGTTCTCCCTCGCAGTGAGGCTGTACAGTGCTGAGGATGAAGCAGGTTCCAGATGCCAGCTGCTGCCTCACAAGCACGACATCATCACCCTGCTTGGGGTTGGGGGACGCTGGATAACGACGGAAAGGAACCTGCAGGTAAGGGTGCCTGTGGCAGGGAGGAGTTTGTCCCACAGCAGACAGACATACAGACACATACAGCTGTTGTTTCAGTCTGTCAGTGTCACACTGACACTCTCTTTTAAGAGTGGGCAAGGGGTGTTTTTTGTTTGGTTCTACCACCTCTATAAAATAACCATCTAACCTTTATTTTTATTAAGGAAAATGTAACTTAAGAACATTTTTCTTCAATTTGCTTCAGCTGGATCCTCCAGACAGCCATTCCTTGTTCCTTAAGGGAGCCACAGTGTCCTTCCTGAACGAGGAGGTCTGGAACTTGTCCAATGTGCAGCAGGGCAAGTATCTTGATATCCTTTGGTGGTACTGTGGAATTCTCACTGCTCAAAGGAGTGAAAACACAACTGGGAAATCCCACTGAGAGGTTCTGCTCTGCTCAGTGCTGCAACCCAGCTCCAAGGTGGAGATAATGTACGAGAGACACTCAGGTTTTAAGGTATTTTCTGCATTCCTTTTAAATACATCCCAGACTGGTTTGGTGGGAAGGACCTTAAAGCTCATCCCACCCCAGCCCTGCCATGGCAGGGACACCTCCCACTGTCCCAGGCTGCTCCCAGCCCCAGTGTCCAACCCGGCCTTGAAAATGTCTCTACAAGCTTCATTTTAAAAGCAGTGCTGCAAACACCCATTCTGGGGAAAAAAATGCAGTATTTTTGTTCATTATTGAAGCAATTAATTGAAGATTTGATTCTATATGTTCTTATATTATGCAAGTGACGTTTTGGATTTTTTTTTAGTTGTTGTGCTTTTGGGCGTTGAATGCCTCACCTGTAAACTTAATGCACTCATGTTCACTGCAAAAGTGGAAATGGTTTGGCTTCCTAACTTCTCCTTTATTTGCAACGTACAGAAATATTATGTACAGAAAATGTACTGATTTGTTTTGTACATGAAATTTATGGAGGGACAATGTTGGTTGGGAGCAGGAAAAGGAATGTCTCCTACATTTGGGCTGATGCAGCTGGACTGAGCTCCTTGGACAGGACATTTTCAGCCCTGAAAGGTTTGGGTGCTTTTGGCTTTAGGAACTTGTGTATCTTGTGAAATTCTGAAGCGTCTGGCATTACTGTCATCTGAAGAAATCACAAACTGATCAATTTTTTAAAAGAACTAGAGCTTCAAGTATCAGCCTGATTGCCCTTGAAATGAAGGATGAGCCTTGTTGTTTGAGTTTCCTACGAAGACTGAATACAGCCCCATGTGTTGGGCTGTCTTGGCTGGTGGTCATTAAATCACAGACCCCTCTCATGGCAGTGTGCTCCAAGAACTTCCAGCCTCTGCTGTGTTCCCAACTCCATTTTGGCTTTTTATCAGGTGCCTGTATGAACAGTCATGACAGCTACCTGATCCCAAGGTCTGTTCTCTTCATCCTGCATAAAAAATGCCATTGATTAATGATTGATTGATTGATGCTGTACAAGTGCAGGATGCATTGTGTTTCATATTGAAATAGTGAAGATTTTCATATTGAAATAATTGAAATATCCCATATTTCATTTCTGCATCCTATTTCAGGAAAGTAGGTTTCTGATATAAAAACAAGTGCAAAAATCTGATCTAAAGCCTGGAATTAAGGTTCATTTTTATTTTGCCTTGATCTTGCTGAGTTTGTATCAGTACAGGGCTGTGACCAGCACATGTGATTGTAAAGCGATTTCTCTCTAGCTCTGTTGTTCCTTAACAATCCTCTTGGATACCCATCCTGGAAGATATCATGGATAAATTATCAAATGGCATTTTCAGGTGAGAGATGCAGAGATTTCTGTGGGTTTTTAAATTCAGCATTAGAAGTAGAAAACTCTGGCCAGCACTAACACCCCTGAGCAGAGCTTCAGGAAGTTACAGGAAGACTCCCATAATAAGGTGGGAATGGAAGATCCCTTCCCTTAAAGCGGGATAACAACTGCTGCTAAGCAGAACCTCCCCACCAGCCCATTTTCCTCCTGCAAGAAGGATCTCTTTTCATTTATTTTGTCTCCTCTTTGCTCTGGGGCTTTTCCCTTCTGTGCACTGGAGCAAAGCCATAAACCTGTTACTTTGTATGAGGAGGGAGGTTGACACAGTGAAACTAAAGTCTGTCCTGTGATATTTCTGGTGCTCTGTGTGTGCTCACCAGCACTTTTTACTGTTTCATTTCAGGCCTCAACTGGATGAAGCCATCCCATTGTATGAAGCCAAAGTTTCTATGGAAATAGTTCAGAAGAATCAAGCTAGAAAGAGACAAGTGATCCAGTTCTGATGAGACACAACTTCTGATTTCTCAGCCTGGGGAAGATAAAGAAATGTATTTGTGGTATAAATCAGTGTACACTTGGCAGTGAACAGAATTTAAACATTCTTTGTACCTCAGCTCAAATGGTCTCCGAAGCTTCCATGACTTCAGGGTTTTTAAATTCCCTTGAGCAGAATCTTCCTATCAGCAGCTTCTAAAGAAGCAGCCTCGACATAAAAACTTGTCTGCCCTGCCACACTTAAAAATGTCAGAAACATCTACAGGCAAACTCAGTCTCTGTTGGTTTTCAACCCTAAGAAATTAAAGAGGGACAAAAAGATGTTTTTATTAGTCTTTTTGTCTCCAACCTCTACCAGTAGTTACCTTTATAGTTACCTTTTGCTTTTGACTGCACTGAGACTGAATGCTACACTTAAAGATCTTAACCCACATTTAAAATTGTTGTTCAATTAAAGAACAGGCAAAGCTATCGAGGTTGGCAAGGGTGGCAGATGGGAAGGATGTGGTACTGACAGCAGGAGTTTCCCCCAGCTCTTTCCCTTCCTCTCAGCACTAAGGCACCAAACCTGGTAAATCCAGAGTCCCCAAGCTGGTGGAATTGTGTGAGTCAGGTGTTTGAGGCACTTTGGTAGCTTGTTACCTTTGGTATCTCCCTGTGCTGTGCATGTTCATTTCCCCTCTTTTAACCTCAGCACAGCTCAGAGCTGTCTCTCCACCATTATCCACGACTGTGGCCTGTCTGGAAGTCAGCAGTGGGGAAGGAACTGCATTTTGCTTTCCTCAAAGCATGTGCCTCCCGACATGCTGTGATTCGAGAGCAAAAAGTACTTTTTCTCTTCCAGCCGTGTTGCTCATTTTCGCTGTGGATCACTCAAACCATGGACATGGCCACTTCAAAGCTGTGTCAGTGGGAAAATTTGAGCGAAATAGAAGATCCCGAAGCACACCTGATCTGTCTCCTCTCACTGACTGCACTTGGAGGAGGTTCTGGATCAGTGGTGCAGGGCAAGCCTAGGAAATCAGGAGAACTCTGATTTCACTCCTTGTGTGCTGCCATGCAGCCCGGGAAGGGAGAGGGGCTTTTGTGCCCGGCTGAGGCGTGGGAGTCCTCCGGGAGCTCCACACCCATCCTGCAGCCTTGGAGCCGGCTGCTGGGTTTTACCTGGGGCTGCTCAGTTTTGCTTCAATGTTTCCAAAATAAAGAAGATGAAGAAAGATATTAACAAGTTTAAAAAACCAAGCACAAGCAGTGACAAAACTGCGGACGAGAGATCTTTTAACAGTATCGTTTTTCTTTTATTAAATCTTTTGTCAGTAAAATTGTTGCTCCCTCCTTTATGACTTTTGAACCACATATATTTCTAATACTTTTCTAGTATTTGTTATGCCCTTTGATCTCCGTGTTCAACAGACGAGTGCCACCGAGAGTAGTTTTCTCTCCCTAACAGCCACAAGCACTCGTTTCTTTCTCCCCGAGAGGCTGAAGCCCGTGTGGTTCGTGTCCCATTGCACAGCCCGGGCCCCGCTATCAGCACAGGGGATTTTGGCCCGGGGGCAGCCGTGTGGCGATGCTGCCGCAGCCGAGCCCAGCCCCTGGGGCCGCTGTCCGGGAGCATTTGGCAGGGCACGGACACAATCTGAGCTCCGTCTGTCTCTGTGCTCCGTGTTTGTGTGGGCCGTGCGGGCGGAGCGGGACTGGCGGGAGCCGCGCTCCCCTCAGAGCCCCTGAGGGCGGCAGCAATGGCGGCGCCGCTCCCTCAGCACCGCCCCGGGGCGGAGCGGGCGCTCTTTGGCGCCAAGACGGGAGCGCGGCTTCTCCGGACCCCTCTCGGCCATGGCCGAGCCTGCCGAGCCCGGGCACTCGCCCGGCTTCAAGAAGCCGCCGGCGCTGCTGCGGCTGAAGCGCAAACGTCCTGGGCGGAGGAGCGACCCCGCCGTCCCCGCGGAAGCCGCCGCAGCCCCCGCCCCGCGGGGCTCTGCGGCCGCCCGCCGCCGCAACCCCTTCTCCAGCCTGGACAACGCTCCGCGGCGGGCGGCTGCCGCTCCTCAGCCTCCGGCAGCGGCCCCGGCCGGCGGGGATCCATCGGCAGCGCCCTTCTGGCAGGTGGGACCGAGCCCCGGCAGAGGGGTCCTCCGCTCTCAGCCCTCAACCATTGACCTGAGCTCTCAGCCCTGAGCCATCGCCCTACGCCCTACGCCCTCAGCCCTCAGCCATCACCCTCAGCCATGGCCCCAGGCCCCTCAGCCCCTTCCCGATGCAGTCCCGGGCTCGGCCCATCTCCTCCAAAGCCCTGCTGGGCTCGGGCTGTTGCTCAGCGCTGGGTGCGGATCTTGTGCTCGCCCCGACTGGGGTTTGTTTGCAGCCGGGGTGCTGAGGATCACTCGGGAAATGTCACTGCAAGGGCAGTTTTTAAAATGATCAGCTCGGTGCTTCATTTGTGCTGAGCCTTATGCTGCTCTTTCATTCAGTTTTTAGAGCCGGCCTGTGAGGAGAAGCCCCTCGGGAGAGAGGAGCCTGCAGAAAGTTCCGATATCCTCGCCCTAAGCCAGGTACGAAACTGCACACGCTGAAAAGAATCCAGCTGTTGTCAGGGCACACCGAAAGCTGAAACGGTTTCACTTGCTACTTGGTGGCCCATCTCTGCATAAAAGAATGTACTAAAATGTCAGTGATCAAGGAAATTTCTTACATTGATGTTTCCTGTTCTGGTGACAGTCTTCTAAACCCAGCCTTCTGCCTGACCTCACTGCTGTTGAGTTCCGTGGACAGAGATTGTTGTCTTTCAGTTTTCCTGACTATAATTTTACTGTTTCTTAGTTTTATATGTAGTTGAGATGAGGATGTTTTTCACCTCCTGCAGACCTCCTGCAGTCTGGTTTTCAGCTACAGAAATGGAGCACTTCATCAGGCACATAGGAAAGCAAGAATTCCTGAAAACCAGCCCTTGAAATTCAAACAGAGTTTCAGTAGATATTCTCTAATGTTGTCCTAGGTACAGAAACTGAAGTTCAAACTAAATTAGAAGGAAAGAAAAAAGAGAACAAACTGTCTTGGAGGTGCTCAGGGCTTTTTTTTGGCATTTGACCTTACAGTCACCAGGAGAGGATGAAATGAAATAACCATTTTGGCATGGAAATTCTTGTCTTCATACACATCAGGCTGAGGGGTTTTTTTTTGTTTTAATCATGTATCTTTTTATTTGTTCCTAGTTTATACTGTTGCAAGGACTGATGAGTGCAAGCCCTCTCAATGTGGTTTTATAGGCAATAGAATGGAGTATTTTTGTTCAAATCTGGTACTGAGTAAAAAATCAAAATAATAATGCATAAAATAACATATATACATAATAATATAATAAAGAATATATTATAATTATATAAATATATAACAATAGTAATATAATAATATATAAAATAATAACTGTCAGCCTGTGAAGAGGTTTAATTTTCTGCAAGTTAACCGATGCTGTTTCTGCTTGCTCAGGACCTCCATTCACCTCTTGCTGTACCCAAAGCTCCCTCCTCGCCAAGACAGGAATTCCCTGCAGACTGGAGCATTAAAACACGGGTTCTCTTCATGTCCTCCCAGCCCTTCACCTGGGCAGAACACCTGAAAGGCCAGGAGGAGGCGCAGGGGATCGCTCAGCACTGCAGAGCTGCGGAAACCACGCTGCCCCGGAGCGTGCAGGTGAGGGCTGGGCGGGTGCCTGGGGCTGCACCTCTGCTCTCTGCAGCTCTGCTGTGCCCCTCCAACGCTCTGGGCCCCGCAGGAGCCGCGGCTGTGCACGGAGCTGCGCTGTGCCTTCCAGCAGAGCCTGCTCTACTGGCTGCACCCCTCGCTGTCCTGGCTGCCGCTCTTCCCGCGCCTCGGGGCAGACAGGAGCATGGCTGGGAAGGCCTGTCCTTGGGCACAGGACGAGGCCCTGCAGCAAGTGCTCATGAGTGACTGGTAAGTGCAGCCTGATGGGCTGGGTGAGGGTGAGGTGAGGAGGTTTTAATTATTCACAGAGTCGTGGCATGGTTTGGGTTGGAAGGGACCTTAAGGATCAGTACAGTGCCACCCCTGCTATGGCAGGGACACCTCCCACTGTGCCAGGCTGCTCCCAGCCCCAGTGTCCAGCCTGGCCTTGGGCACTGCCAGGGATCCAGGGGCAGCCCCAGCTGCCCATGGAATTCCATCCCAGCCCCTGCCCACCCTGCCAGGGAACAATTCCTCATTGCCAAGATCCTCTCCATCCCTGCCCTCTGGCACTGGGAGCCATTCCCCGTGTCCTGTCCCTCCATCCCTTGTCCCCAGTCCCTCTCCAAGGCATCAGCAGGGAGCCCTGCCAGCCGTGCCAGCGCTGTGTGTTGTTCCCTGGCAGGTCGGTGAGCTTCACCTCCCTGTACCAGCTGCTGCGGGCCCGGCTGTGTCCCTATTTCTACGTGTGCGCGGCGCAGTTCTCGGTGCTGTTCCGCGCCGCGGGGCTGGCGGGCAGCGCCGAGCCCACGGCCGCCATCGCCCCCACCACGCGCGGCCTGCGCCAGGCCATGCGCACCGAGGGTAAGGCCACGGGGCTGGGCACCGGCACGGGCACGGCTGGCACACGGCCCCTCACTGCTGCCTCTCCTCCGCCACAGGCATAGAGTTCTCCTTGCCTCTGCTGGAGGAGAGCAGAGCCAGGAAACAGAAAAACTCTGAGGAGAGTTTGGACACAGAGACCGCCGAGGGCCTCGGAGGGAGCAGCGGTGTGGAGCACTCGGGGTAAGTAACAATGTTGTGTATCATTGGCATAAAGGGATGGGGCCATCATCGATTCATTGCTCACACCAACACCATCTCAGAGCCTGTGAGATTGCAGAGGAGCAGACATTCAGCCATAGATTCATTGCTCAGATAGACACCAACTCAGAGGCTGTGAGATTGTAGAGGAGCAGACATTCAGCCATAGATTCATTGCACAGATAGACACCAACTCAGAGGCTGTGAGATTGTAGAGGAGCAGACATTCAGCCATAGATTCATTGCACAGATAGACACCAACTCAGAGGCTGTGAGATTGTAGAGGAGCAGACATTCAGCCATAGATTCATTGCTCAGATAAACACCATCTCAGAGCCTGTGAGATTGTAGTGGAGCAAGCTTTCGGCCTTAGCTCAAAGTAGTCACAAGTTTCTTCATTACAAGGCAATATAGAAATTTCTAACCCAACAGATAGTTGCCACAGGGTTTATTTTGCATTTCTAACCTATCACCTTTACTTACTTCTGCTGCACTGTGGATACTTTTATCCAATGGGTTTCTAACTCACCTAACACATATGCTTCTGTGATAACTTCTAAACTTAGTTACCCTGTACAACCACACCCTTACATTATAAACCCTTCACCATCTTATCAATACAGTTTCTCAGTTACTTAAGGCATATTTTTACTTACAACTATAGAAAATAACTTTATGGTTTTTCTACTTCATGTCTGTTCTTTGTTCTTAATGTCTGTTATTCTACTTAATAAAATATTTTATTTTTACATCAATCCAAGCTCCTTCCAAGGCTGCAGATCAAACCCTCCTGAATCTGTGGAAGTTTCTGTCTTTCCATTTCCCACATTGTACAGCGCTGGAATTCAGGGGCATCTCCAGGCTCCTGCACAGTCCATTTGGAAAATCTCCCTCAGAGGCACTGCCCTCCTAACATTGATCCTGTGTCTCCAGGGAACCAGCTCCCAGCGATGATGATGATGATGGAAACTTCTCTTGGCTTGAGGAGATGGGAGTCCAAGGCAAGGTGAAGAAACCAGACACTATTTCTATTCAACTGTATCCTTCCTCTGATCTTCCAGATGTGTGACACCAGAAAACCCTGCAGCTTTTACAGTGCTGTGGTTCACATTTAAGTTCTGTAGAAGATTCTGAGAACAGTTTTCCAAATATGAATCCTCACATTCCTGCATGTTATGAGATACTGCACTTTTTTTTTTTTTTTTTTTTTTTAGTTACTTTTCAAGTATTTCTAGGATTTGAAGCCAGGATTAAGATGCTGCTTAATATCTGAAGAGCAGATCTGGGTGGGTGCAAAGCTGTGTGGGGTTTGGGTTGGGGGGTTCTGGTCAGATGGGGTGTGGGGGGGCTCACTGCTCCAGCTCTTTGGCACACGGCTGCTCCCCACTGCGCCGTGGTTTTCCCTTGACTCGGCTCCGCAGGCGCAAGGAGAAGCACGAGGTGCAGGTGGATCACAGGCCCGAGTCGCTGGTGCTGGTGAGAGGCAGCAACACCTTCAGGCTGCTCAACTTCCTGATCAGCTGCCGCAGCCTGGTGGCCGTGGCGGGGCCGCAGGCGGGGCTGCCCCCGACGCTGCTGTCCCCGGTGGCCTTCCGGGGCGGGACCATGCAGACGCTCAAGGTGAGGGGCACGGCTGGCTCCGGGAACCACGGGGAGGAAGCGGTTCCTTACCCAGAGGTCAGACCCTGGCTTGGTGGCCTTTCCCTCAGGCACCGCGGCGGGATTTTTGTGGCTGAAGCCTGAGTCAGCATTTTGTCTGCAGGCACAGCCTGCTCCTGAATCCCTACAACACATCCCTGCGCTGAACTGACATCCCAGCGTTCCCTTCCTCACCTCCCGAGAGACAAGGGGCTCTGCAGAGCTGCCTGAGGGAAAATGGTTGTTAGGATTCTCCCCAGATCTTATGGGGTCTCAGACTATCCCAGCCCCTTGCACGAGGAGCCCCTGAGCCATAGCTCACCTTCTGTTCCTGCAGGGAATGGTTTGGATCGGAGGGACCTTCAGGATCATCCCAGCCCCTGCCATGGCCAGGGACACTTTCCACTATCCCAGGTTGTTCCAAGCCTTGTCCAGCCTGGCCTTGGACACTTCCAGCGATCTAGGGGCAGCCACAGCTGTGCCAGGGCCTCCCCACCCTACAGCCAAGAATTCTTTCCCTATATCTAACCCAAATTGCTTCCCAGTAACAACAGGATCAGTTACTTGTTCCACCAGAGAACTTCATGCTGGTCTTGTGCCCTTCCCAATCCCTACAGCAGTCCTGCAGTGCAGGGGTGCCTTTTAGGAGTTGTTACAGGGACAGTAAAAGCTCGTGCATTGCACAGGGAGAGGACAATACTGAGAACTGTTTCCATATTCATTGGGGCTGTGGCACTGTGGTGTCAGAGCGGTGAGAACTCCTCCTGGCTGCGGTGTGTGCAGCACTAACCGCGGTGTTCTCCCCCTAGGCTCGGACTGTCAGCGGCCGTGCCCGGGTGCAGGGGGGCTTTGAGGACGTGTTCAGCCTGGAGGTGCTCGGGCCCGTTCTGCCGCACGCCCTGCACGCCCTGACGCTGGTGCTGGGGCCGGCGCAGCGCGGCTCCTTTCGCGCCCTGCTCAGCCCCCACGAGCCCAGCGCCGCCTTCAACACCCGCCCCGCCCCGCCCCAGGTGAGGAGGAGCGCACCCCGGGACAGCCCGGCCCTGCCCCGGAGGGGGAGCGCGCACCGGGACAGCCCGGCCCTGCCCCGGAGGGGGAGCGCACACTGGGACAGCCCGGCCCCGCCCGGGACGGGGAGCGCACACCGGGACAGCCCGGCCCTGCCCGGGACGGGGAGCGCACACCGGGACAGCCCGGCCCTGCCCCGGATGGGGAGCGCACACTGGGACAGCCCGGCCCTGCCCCGGAGGGGGAGCGCACACCGGGACAGCCCGGCCCTGCCCGGGACGGGGAGCGCACACCGGGACAGCCCGGCCCTGCCCCGGAGGGGGAGCGCACACAGGGACAGCCCGGCCCCGCCCGGGACGGGGAGCGCGCACCGGGACAGCCCGGCCCTGCCCGGGACGGGGAGCGCGCACCGGGACAGCCCGGCCCTGCCCCGGAGGGGGAGCGCGCACCGGGACAGCCTGGCAGGGCCTGGCACCAGAATACCCGGGAGCAGCACCTGCAGCCCCCGGGGCTCGTCCTGCCCCAGCAGTGGGGGAATGGGGAGCTCCTCTGCGGGATCCCAGCGATTGCTGGAGGCACAGGCACTCCCCGCAGAAAGCCTCATTCCGTGTGTGTGCCCTCCACAGGAGGACGTGCAGCAGGACCTGCCTGCCTGCGGGCTGCATCCCAAGACCCTGGATCAGCTGAGTCAGTGTCCCACTCTGGGGAAATCCTCCCTCCGCCTGCTGGAGATGAAGGATTACACCTACACCTGGAAGGCCTAGGAATGCTTCTGGTCCCTGGAGCAGGACACTCCCTCCCTGGGCTGCAGGTGCTGAGCTTGGGGCAGGGTGGGAGGGACACACCACGCAATTGCTGCACAGGAACACCTCCAAGGGCTTTGAAGGAAAGCAGGGGAAAGGTCTTGGACATCTCCTTTTTTATTGTAGAAAGGGTTTTTAAAATAAAACGTAATTTTATTGGTCTGGTTTGCCCCTGGCAGGTTGGTGTTCCCCACGCACACACAGCTTCTGTTCCAAGCATGGAATTTCTGCTCCTTCTTGGGGCAGGAACTCATAACCAGGTCAGAACTTGAACCCCCCCAGGGCAGGGGATAGGAACCAGATGAACTTAAAGGTCCCTTCCAGCTCAAATCTGGGATCCTATGGATGGGTGGAATGCTTGGCAAAACCCCTTCCCAGACTGTTCACAGCCCCCTGCCAGCCTCAGCAGCTGCACCTTGGCATGTGGCACCTCTTGGGTTGGGGCCATCTTCAAATTCCACAGGGAGGAACAGAGGTCGGGGGGCCCCAGAGCTGCTCAGCAGAGCTCCCACAGCCACCCTGGGCTTAAAGCCACAGCCTGAATGGGAACAAGGGGAGGAATCAAAAGGCTGCAGCACCTGAGCACGAGGAAAGGGTGCTCAGGCCTTGGCACCTCCAGGGAGCTCTTGCAGTGCCCATCCCTGCAGGTGTCCCCTGGAGGTGGCACTGAGTGCTCTGGGCTGGGCACAAGGTGCCCATGGGGCACAGCTGGGACTCCATGGTGGGAGGGCTTGGCCAGCCTCGGGGATTCCATGGATCATAGAGACAGAGGAGCAGGGTCTGACCAGGTGCTCTGAGTGTTTCCCTGCAGGTAGAGGGCTCCCAGGCCTTCTGGGGAGGGTGTTGCTTTTCCACAGCTCTTGGCTGAGCACATTCCAGCATCAGGGAACACCACAGCTGAGAAGGAAGTAGAACCAACTCATGGTTGTGCTCTCCAGCCACGTTTCTACAATCTGGTGTCTGTAACTGGAAATGAAGCCTTGGGCAGCAAAGCTCAGCTTTCCCTGCTGGTTCCCCTGGGCTCTGGGATCATTGAGCAAAGCCCTGCAAACTGAGCACGGGCACAGAGCAGCCCCTGAGCCAACAAAAGCTTCCTGTGCCTCCAGACCCCTTCTGTCTGCAGCAGGGGCAGTGTCCTGCCCCAGGAACCAGCAGGGCTGCAGCTCTGCTGGAGCTCTTGGTGATTCATCATGGCTTTGCAGAACTGCTGTGACCTGTCAGCTCCAGGAGCAAATCCCAGCTGCTCCCAGCCCTGGGATGCAGGGCTGCTCCTGAAGGGAATGTGGCTCCAGGGAACACACAGACCCCTCAGCTTTGGGCCATGAAATCCAGACCTTTCTGAGTAGTTATTTTTCAGATAGAGTCTGTAGTGGGACTGGATTTCTCTGCTGCTGAAAGAGAACTCAGGTCTTTACCTTATGCATGGGAAAGGGATACAGAAAAAGGAAGCAAACAAGTACAGAGGCTTGTTCATTCCCAAATTTGTGTCCAGCTGTGAAGTCTGAGCTGCCATGGAGAGCGTGGATGGCAGAGAATCCTCAGCAGCTGCAAGGTCTGAGCTCTGCCAAGACACTGAGTGTGGAGGGAGCTGCTCCCAGCCCCGGGGTGGAGCCAGACAGCCCCCACCCCCCCAGGGTGCCTCATCCCAGATTTCCTGGGATGTCACACCTCCCAAGTAGTTGCAGGACAAGCTCCACACATTTAGTCAGAGACCGAAGGCAAGATGCCAAAGGGAAAAAAGTTTAATTCAAGACAACAACGTCCATGAAATGAAGATCAACTGAAGCATTTTCGGAGCACTTGGACAGACTCACAGGGGCTTTTGTGTCTCCAAACCAACCCCAGCTCCCTGCTGCACAGGAAACACCAACCCTTGTCCCTGCAGAGCAAGGAGACTCCACATTCTGTGACACTGACAGGATCCACACGGCTCCAGGTACCAGGAATTCCATGGCCAAAGGGTCCCTCACGTGAGGCCTGAGCAGCCTGGCTGGGTTTGTTCTGTCCCCAAACCCAGCTCAGGTTCACACCTCACCAAGACTTGTCTGGGACAAGCACCTGAATGAGCCCAGTGCAGAAATCCTGGCAGCCTGCTCCTAACTCAGATCCCTCAGGAGGGTGCACTGCTCCTTCCAATCCCACGTGCACACAGATCAAAGATTAATGCTTCTTAAATAAAAAATAAAATAAAGAGCAGGAAAAGGTTTCTACATCCTCTCTGCTGTCCAACTGCCTAAACTCTGGATCAGGCTCCTTGAGGGCAGAGGATCCTTATCCTTAACATTTCGTCCCAAGGACTTATTAAGTAAAATTTCAAAACCAACAAAAACCACCAGACCTGTTCCTGCCATCGCAATGGCTGTTGGGAATCCTCACAAAGCCACTTCTGTATCGTGTGTTTCTTGCAGAAGGCATTTTGGCGTGTTAAATTCCTGTTTCCCAGCTTGACATCCATTGGAATTACTGTTTACTGACCAAGGGTGAAGATTATGAACTTGTGCTGCTTTATTGACCAAGTTGGGTACAACAATTGAAGCGTCATTCTACCCCCTCCCTCCCCCCAAATCCAGTTGTAGATTTGTTAAGAGTTTAAAATTCACATGAACCACAAATCCGTACAATCAGCATCAGGCAGTGGATTCACTGGTGGGCAGAGCAGCCCCAGCAGGGGCTGGGCCGGGTCGTGTCCGAGCCCCCCCGTCCCTCTGGCTCGGCTGCCCTGGGGTGGCACCGAGGGGCAGAGCCTGGGCACGGCCCCCGGGTGTCCCCAGCACCTCCCCGAGCCCAGGGAACTCTGCAGCCACTACAAAACTGTATCAAAGGGTCAACGCTCTGACAGGAGAGGAACTGCAGGAGCTTCAGCCAAGGGTCTGGATTTCTGATGCCTCCAGAGTCTGTCTTCTGATTTAGTCGTTTAAGAAATAATTACATCACTAATGTAAACAATATAAACATACCAAAAACTAAGTATGATTTAAATACATTTGGATGGTACAAAAGAAAAACCTGTGGGTGTCTGTACAGTTTTTACAAGGTGGGAATCGCCGATGTATTTACAACATGAGAGGGGCAAATACCATTTCTTGTGCAGAGTAAAATGCTCAGAACCAGTGTCCCAGTAAAGCCAAGCTTAGCGGTGTGAGGCACTCCTGAACATGGTGGTATTGACCATGCTTTCCTTTGGTACGAGTCCCATGGCCTGCAGCGCCGCCGTGGCCGCCGTGGCTTTCGCGTGCTTCTTGTTAAGGCTGGCAAAGGTGGGCCTGTACTCGTTGCCATTGACTCTCACCTGGCACGGGGGAACCAGGGGTTAGCGAGGGGGCCGTGCCTGCCCCAGGCACACTCTGGGCAGCTCCTTTTTAGGGACACAGATCCCACGGCTGCCTGTCAGCAAGGACATTGCAGGGGATCCCACCGTGCTCGGGGCTGGGAGGGACCTCACAGCCCATCCGGTGCCACCCCTGCCATGGCAGGGACACCTTCCACTGTGCAGGGCTGCTCCAAGCCCCAATGGCCTTGGGCCCTGCCAGGGACCCAGGGGCAGCCACAGCTGCCCTGGGCTCCCTGTGCCACGGCCTGCCCACCCTGCCAGGGAATTCCTAATTCCCAAGATCCCATCCAGCCCTGGCCTTTGGCAGAGGGAAGCCATTCCCTGCGTCCTGCCCCTCCAGCCCTTGTCCCCAGTCCCTCTGCAGCTCTGCTGGAGCCCCTTTAGGGCCTGCAAGGAGCTCTGAGGTCTCACTGGAGCCTTCTCTCCTCCAGGTGAGCACCCCCAGCTCTCCAAGCCTGGCCTCAGAGGGGCTCCAGCCCTGGGATCCCAGAATAAAGTGCTCCAGGGACTCGGTTTGGCCTTTCCAGGAACAGGACTTGCACGTTCCAGCACCGAGACGGCTCCACCATCCTCAGCCAGCCCCGTGAGGTGTTTCTATCAAACAGAAACATGGATTTCACCCCTGGCACAGCAAAAGCAGCACAGGGGCAGGCAGCCCAGACCCACCTTGAAGATGAAATGTTTGCGGTGATCAGGCCCACTGTCGTCCACCAGCACGAACTCGGGGGGCGTCCACCTCCTCTTGTTGCAGATCTCCATCAGCGCAGACACCGGGTGCTTCCCTGGCACACAGACATGGCAGGGTCAGTGCCCACCCAGCCTCTAGGAACTGCATCACTCCAGACCACAAACTCACCTGAAAGATCCTTCATCACCACGTAATGGCCGGACCTCTTCTGGGCCTTCTCTCCCACAGCCACCAGCCCTGCAAACAACACAGGCACGCTGACATTCCCCACTCCAGTGACATTCCCCACTGCCCCTGACATTCCCCACTGCCCCTGAGCCCTGAGGCAGCAGCAGAGCACAACCAGGGATCACAGGGGACACCTGGAGACTCCACCCAGCTCTCATCCCTCCACCTTGTTCCATCCATTCCACTGAGCACATTCTTCCCAAAGGCTCCAGGAAGACTCTGAAGCAGCCAGGAGGAGAAAACTCTGAGTGGTCTCACATGAGGCAGAGAACACCTGGTTTTCCATGGAAACCTGGTTTTCCATGCCCTCTTTGGAGAAACAATCAACAAGGGAGACAGTGAAGAACATTCTCCTACTGTTTTGTGCAGCCCAGAGTAACCCCCTGCCTTCAGTCTGCCTCAGACACAGGAGCACAGGAGCCATTCCCATTGTCCAGAGATGTCCCTGTGTCCCCTCCTGCCAGGAGTGACACCACAGACCTGCATTCCTTGTGCCCTCTGAATTTAGAGGGTTCCAGCAGCTTGAGCTGAGACCTCCATCCCACCTGGGAGCAAAGCAGCAGAGGCTGCAACAGCCCAAAGGGCTGCAGGGAGCACAGGCTCTCCTGGAGTCACTGGCAAACACCAAAGCTCAACATTCTCTTCTGAAAACCTTACAAGACCAAGAAATGAACTGAAGAATTGCCAGAAATGTCTGAAATTCCAGTGGCAATCCACCAGAGAAACTCAAGTTTCTCCCCTTGGATTTTGCCACTCTCAGACTTCAACCTTTCAATATTCCTTTGTTTCTTACCTCCAGTTTTTCTGCTGTGGCTTTGGTGAATAAAGACAGGGAGATACTGCAATTGCTTCCAGTGTCTTCCTGTTCCTTCAGCTTTTGTGGGTGGCATTTGGGTTTCTTTTGCTTTACAGGAAAATCCTTCCCTCCTTACCAGATATTCCTCCCAATTTTCCTGCAGCCCCCAAGCAGGGCCTTCCCAAGGGGCACGAAGCCATCAGAGACAATCCCTGAAGGAAAGGCTGAGCGTTTCCCCCCTTTACAGAATTTTAAACCCAAACCTAACAAGGGATTCTCATCCTCCTCATTAAACTCTCTCCCTGCTGCTGAGTCACTGTCACTCCACTCCACCTCCTGTCTCTGGGACCCCAACTGGGAATTTAAACAAGCTGCAGCCTCCTGAGTCACTTCCTGGGACCAGGAATTGTATTTGACTGGGGGCTGGTTTACATTAATAAATACAAATATATATTTATTAAATAATTATTAAAATTAAAATTTTAGTATTTATAAAATAAAATACTGTTTTATACACTGAAAAATGTCTAATAAATTCCTTACAAAACAAATCTGGTGGTGGGTTAATAACAGCCTTCCTGTCAAACAGTGTGGACTTTAAAACTCTACACAGGAGTTTAAAAAAAAAAGGGTATGTTTTACCCATTTAATCACCCAAGAACACAGATGTCTGAGAAACTACTTGTCCTCAATAGATAATCCCTAAATATATAATCCCTTGTCCTAAATATATATTTTATATCTAATATCTAATCGTGTTTCCTGCTTGTCTGTGAGCAGGACACCTCCTGGCCCTCACCTCCCTGTGCCACAGACCTGGGGGGCCCAGGAGCAGAGGGAATTCTGCACCCAGGCACAACTTTGGTGGGAATGATCAGGTGAGGCTGCACTTGAGCAGAAGCATTTGAAACCAGGAAATGCAAAGCCCAGCTGGGCTGTCTGGTTTCAGATGAGTCTCACAGGCCAGGAGGAGCCCTGGGCAATCACTGCCACCAGGCACCTTTGGGGTTGCATTTCTTTCTTTACACAGAAAGGTTGTAAAGAAAAACATGTGAGGAGTTTGGCCAAGCCCAATTCTGAGCAGTGACAAAAGCCAACTCAAGTCCTGAAATCCCAGAATGGTTTGGGTGGGAAGGGACCTTAAAGCCCATCCAGTGTCAGCCCTGCCAAGGGCAGGGACACCTCCCACTGCCCCAGGCTGCTCCAAGCCCCATCCAATGGCCTTGAAATGAAAATGAAATCTTGAACCAGCAGGAATCTGTCCCATGGTCAGTGTGGAGCTGCTGTTTTGTTCCATGCACAGCAGAACAATTCAATTAGAAATCCTGACTCTGAATTTTGGATTTAAGGCAGTCAGACCTTGGAGAGGTGTTTCAGATGGAGAATGTCCAGCAGCACTCAGCTCACAAACCTCAGTGGCCAAGCTGAAGGAGCAGCAGCACTGGATGGTTCTGCTGCACCAGGAGAGTTCTCCCCTGTGGTCATGCACAGGAAACCATGGAAAACAGGGGAGGCTTCCAGGAAAAGGGGAGGCTAAAGCTGCCTCTGGAAGCAGCCTGAGGATGAGCAGAGATGCCTTCAGCAGGACCAGGCTGGAGAT
Source organism: Serinus canaria (assembly GCF_022539315.1). Lineage (NCBI taxonomy): Eukaryota > Metazoa > Chordata > Aves > Passeriformes > Fringillidae > Serinus > Serinus canaria. The sequence continues at coordinate 113,953,879 of NC_066313.1, read as the reverse complement.
GAACAGCAGGGAAATGAGGGACAAAAAAGGACCAGAATCCCCAGGGAAGCCCCAAAGCCCTGAGTGTGAGTCACTGCCAGAGCTCAGCTTTGGGGCTCTCAGCTCTTTCCTCACCCCTCTGTAAAACTGAGCCCACTATTGCATCTTCTACCCCTGCTCCTGCTCCAGCCACTTTCTCCAGAGCCACCACTGCAGCTTTTCCACAAGGACAAAGCTTTGGACTGACCCCAGGCCTTGGCAAACCTGGGGCAAAATCCCAGAATCTGTTGATGTGCCAGTGAAGCCCCCCAGCCCCCCTCCTGCTGCCAGGGGCTCTGCCCTCTGCAGGCAGCTGAGGGCTGAGAAGCCACAGGACATTTCTGAGGCAGGACTCACCTTTTCGATCTGTCTTAAAGTCCACCATGATGGGCTCAACGCTGCCTTCCTTGTTCTTCCCAAGGCCTTCTCCTTCTCTCCAGCCCATCTTCCTCATCAGCTGAGCTCCCATTCCTCCAGTTACAGGGGCTGCTCTTAAGAACTGATCCTATCCAGAAAAAGAGAAGTAAAACAAGGCCTAAAGTTAGTGCTGGGATTTTAAACAAGAAGCGGGAACTTCCAAAAAATGCTTCTAACAACTTTTCACAGACTCAATTAAAAATAAAAGTAAAAAAAAAAAATCCACCTGAGCTCTGTGGATTTTTAGCCCAAACCAGTGCGTGGAACCCGGAATTCACGCGGACACACGAGACACAAATCAATGTTTGGCAAAAAAGAACAACTTAGGAAAAGTCTAAGGTGATCCCAAAGTGGCAGTGACCCTTGGCAGACAGATGTGTTTAACCAAGCAACAACCTAAAGACTCTAAAGGCTCTAAAGACTCTGCTCTGATCCCAGAGATCTCCTCAGCTCGGGAAGTGGGAACTGATCCCGGCACAGCTGTGCCAGGGCACCTCCTCGTCCAACAGAACACAAGCACATTTAGTCATGACATTCACAGGCTGTTTAGGCGGATTTAAATCTAAAAAAAAAACCTCTCCCCACCTGATTCATTACACAGCAGTGGCACATTCAAGTTCTACTCTGAAATTCCACATGGAACAAACAGCTTTTGCTTTCCCCTCTCTTTATTTTAACGGAAAAAGGCGCTGGGCCCCCCAGTTTAGCAGCAGCAGTCGTCACATTCTTTCAAATGAGCATTAACAAAAGTTGTTAAACGGTGAAAGCTTATCAACAGAAAGTTTAAACATCTGCTTTGATGTAAAGAACTGTAAAAACTCCTTAAATGTTACGTACCTAGGCCTCGCTGGCCGCAGTGTTGTGAATAGTAGGGCTGGCACTGACCGTGGCAAGAAGGCGGCTACAAGGATTTGACCCTGAAACAAGTTTCCATATAGAGGGGTGAAAGTTCACAGGTTATTCTGTGAACTATCATCTCTCGTGCCCCCCCGCTGACCCCAGAAGCAAGTCAAGCATTTCCACCAGAGCAGAGCCTGGCTCGCCTGCCCCGCACGCTGAGGCTGAGGCTGAGCCCGGCGGGAGCGGCCCCGGAGGCGGGCAGGGCTGGCTCGCTGCCCGGGCACACCCACACAGCCTCGGGGCTCTGCTGCCCTTGGAGCCGTGCTTGCCAGAGCAGGAGGTCCCCAGAGGTCACAGAGTCACACATGTCCTGAGCTGGAAGGGACCCATCAGCACCACGTTGGCCCTGCATGGACGGCCCAGCGATCCCAGCCTGGGCATCCCTGGGAGCTCCTGGAGCTCAGCACGGGCCTGGAGCTGTCACCAGGGCAGGACTGAGGGCTCCCTGGATCCCCAGGTCCCCAGGGCCTGCGTTCCACGGGCAGGGAGCAAAGCCACGGGGCTTCCTTTGGCAGTCTGTGCGTTTTCAGGGATTCCCAACACACGTCTGTGTCTGCCCCCACGCTGGAGGCTGGCAGAAGTGTGACAGGAAAGCCTTGCTGGAGGCTGTGCCAGGAACGCTCCCAATCTCTGCCTAGGCCAGGAAATCCCTGTCTGGATCCACCTGGATCCACGTGGCTGGAGGAGCAGAGCTGGGGCTGGTGCAGAACCAGCCCCTCAGACACAGTGTCCACAGCCCTCCAGAGCTCTTCCCTCAGTTCCCACTCCCTCCTCCCATCTTCTCCAGGAACATCCTGTAAGAGCAGCTCCCTCCAGGCTCTGGAGCTGGGCTGGCTCCTGCTGGGAGCAGGGTTTGGCTCCCTGGCTGTTCCAGCACCACGGGGTGTGTTCAGTTCACAAAGGACACAGCGCAAGCTCCTGCTGAGGTCACTGCGGCTCACTCGGCTTTCCCAAACACCTGGACACGTCCTGGCTCAGGGCTGGAGCAAGGACAGAGCAGAACCAAAATATCCTGGTCCTGGCCAAAGCCCTGAGCTCCTACAGAGGAATTACCAGAGCCTGAACAAACTCCAGAAACTGGAACTAGGAAGCTCTAGGTTCCCAAGGGCCGTTTGGTAAGGCACCCCTTCCATGGTGAGTCCAGGATCCTGGAGGGGAACTGCAGCAGGAACTCTGTGCTGACTCTTCAATGTGACCAACAGAACCAGCACAACCATAACTTACACACTTATTATTATTATTATTAATTATTATTATTATTAATAATAATAATTATTAGTAATAATTCAATTCCAGAACACACAAGTACTTGTGCAGCCCACTAAAAGGCATGGGGAAGGAATTCTGCTACCAGTGGGAAAGGAGCCAGGAGAAGCCCCCTTGGACTCAGGGCACTGAGGAAGCAAAGGTCTGCAGAGCAAGGAAAAGGCTCCTGCATTTTGATTGTTTGTGTTTGTTTTGTTTTTTTTTAACAATAAAGTGAATGTAAACCTCAAATGCCACCTGTACATGGTATTTTTGTAGTTTAGTAACAGACCACTTCCCTCAGCCCATGATTTAATGAGTGGGGGTGAAACTGGTGCTGGGTTTGGAATTCACTGAAAACCACAGAAGCAACAGAAATGTTCACAAAAGCAGGGAAGCAAGAGGCACAATTCTTCTCATTTTAAAAACCATCCAAGGGTGAGTCTCCCAAAACCCCTGAGCAGTTCTGGACCTTTGCAGATACACATTAAAGGAGATGGAATACAAGAAGCCCCAGGTTTCTGAGCATTTGGTGACTGCTGTCAGAACTAACTCGTTATTTACAAAAGCATTTCTCTTTCATTCACTGATTTAATTTGGGGGAGCCTGCAGGACAATTTGATACTTAATTTTGAGCTCTAAATCCCATGAAATCCCACTTCCATTCTGCCAACACATGGAGACACTCAAGAGCCACATTCTTATGTCAGCACTTGCTTTAAAGAGAAGGTAAAACCTGATTCCTTCTGAGGCTTTGGAGCAGTTTTAATTAACTTTCTTGCTGATTCTTCAGGACTCTTTGGAGCTACAGTTTAGGAAGCAAAGACAACAAAGCCTCGAAGGCAGGGGGTGGCAGTCCAGGGCAGGACTAAAGGCTGAACTCCAAGGAAGTTCCAGTTCCAGGAACATCACTGCTTTGGAAAAACTTGTGCCAGGCAAAATTCTCCATAAATCCCAGCATCCCCTGAGTGGTGGGAAGGGACCCACAAGGACCATCCAAGTTCCCTCCTGGCCCTGTACAGCCCAGCAATCCCAGCCTGGCATCCCTGGCAGCTCCAAACTCTCCTGGAGCTCTGGGCACGATCTGCTCCCTGTGGCACCTGGCAGGGATCCTGAGGAAGGGAATTTGGCCTGGGTGCTGCACTGGAAGATGCTCTGGCCCAATCCTTCCCACAGAGAGCAGCAGGAATCCCTTGCTGAAGAAGCCCAGCAGATGCCTCCCAAGCACTGCAGGTGCTGCTCACAGCTTCTGACAACACAGGGACAAAGGGGTGGCTGGGAAGGAGAGCAGCCAGTCCAACAAACTCACCAACCATGGAATCATGGAATCCCAGACTGGGCTGGGTCAGGAGGGACCTTAAGGATCATCCCAGTGCCAGCCCTGCCATGGCAGGGACACCTCCCACTGTGCCAGGCTGCTCCAAGCCCTGTCCAGCCTGGCCTTGGGCACTGCCAGGGTCGCTTTGGGCACCCTGGGCCAGGGAGGAATTCCTTCCCAATATCCAGTCCCTAGGGAGCACAGAGCTGCTCTGCCCTGCCAGGTGAGCCTGGCTCCCAAGGAAAGCTCCTTGTGCTGCAAGAATGGAAGGGAGGTTTGCACTTTCCAGAACTTTCTGCACTCCAGGGATCAGCACAAGTGAGTGACCCAGCAGCTCCCAAGGGCCACCCCTGAGCACAGCCCTGGGTCTGGGGAGCAAGTTCAGGCTCCAGAATTGAGCTGATAAATCCAGAACCAAGGGGTGAATCTGGGAAAGGGGGAGTAAACAGACCTCAACAGAATTTGCTTGGAGAAACAAGAAATATTTGACCACTTGCTCTGACATTTCTTCAGCAGCACAGTGTGTTTGGAAGGAAAAAGGGAATAAAAATGGAAGCAACCTTCAGGAAAGATGAGTCACATTTGTGAACTGATTACACTGATGGTGCCAAACTGAAACAGCAGCACTTTTTTCAAAGGGAAAGGTGAGATTGTTCATAGATTTTTTATACCTAACACCACATCACTCTTTTATGGACCCTGCTCAGGCCCCTGCACATAAACACCAGGAATTAGTCCAGGAATTAAAACCATAAACCTTATTGCTACTTAGTGTCCCCACCCCAGTGCTGCACATGAAACCCTGCAGTACCCAATTCCCAAACTGAGACACTGAGTCTGGTCTGAGTGCACATTTCCTCTCCAGAGTCACTGGGAAAGGACAAGAAAAGGTGAAATCCACAAAATGCAAAGTGAAGACAGAGCTCAGCAAACAAGTTCCCCAAGTCCCCTGCTGCCCTCCTGAGCCACTCTCCTGTTCCACCTCCCTGGTGTTGTGGTGACCTCTGTCACACCCCGTGCTGTGCTTGCCTTCTTTCCTGAGACCCAAACAGAGAGGCTGCCACAGGCTCAGTCTGTGCTGGACGGTCACAGATTCTCCCATGGCAAAGTCCCAAGGGAAATGCTTTCAGCAAAGAGCCTCAGGCAGAAATGTGCATTCACTCCCAGACACAACATCCCCCAGGAAACCCCACAGCCCACAGCCCTGCTTGCAGATAAAAACCACAGAAACACAGAACATCCCGAGCTGGAAGTGACCCAAAAGGATCAAAGTCCAACTCCTGGCCTGAGTGAAAAATACCACCTTTTTTAATGTTAAGATACAGCTTTTAGGCCAAAAAGGGTGCACAAGCCTGAGTAACTGATCACTGTCACACAATTTCAGGTGTCCAAGTAACACACAACCAGCACTTTGCACTTCATGGGTGCTTTGTGTTCCTGTCCCTGAGAAAGATAACATGGATTCAGAGCCACTCCTTCCTGTGAAAGCCTCCTGCAGCCACAGCAGGACTCCACATGAAGCTGTGTGAGCCTTTCCCAGCCCCACCATTCCTGGAGCCCCAGGGCACTCCTGAGCAGCTCTGGGCCCTCCTGGCAGAGCAGGAGAGCAGCTGAGGAGTGCCAGGGCAGGGACAGGACTTTGTCCTGGCCTCCCTCCAACTCCTGCTGCTGCCAGCAGGAGCCTCCTCTGTGCCCAGCCCCAGAGCCTGCACTGTGACCAGAGCACATTCCCGGCTCTGGGAAGGGCAGGAGAGCTGCTGCTGCCTCACTGCTGCCCAGATCCAACAAAATGTTCCAACATTCCTCTGCTCCTTGCAGCAGTTGTGTCCACAAACACAGACCACAGTTTTCTCCCATTCTCTTCCCTTGAAAAATTTTGTTTGGCTTGTATCTGGTGGTATTTTTTGGCTTTTATTTTGTTCAGTTGGGTTGCTTTAAAGCAGATCCCAGAGTGAAGCTGGAGGACAGGTAAAACACACCTGGCTCTTTCCACTTCACCCCTGTGAGCAGCCCCTCCTGCCACTGCCATCACAGGAGACCCCAGGGAGGAGATTTGGGAAAGAGCTGCTCAGAGCTGCTCCCCTTCCAGGGCCTTGGGAACCCATTCCAGGTGCTGCAGAGAGGGAGAACCCTCCCCTCACAGCCCTGCTGATCTCCTTCCCAAGACCCCCAGTGGAAAAGCTCCTTCCTCACCAACACATCCCTGTGCTTCACAGTTCCCTCTGCCAGGAACAAGGGCTGTCTTCATCAAAGGCAGCATTTTGCTACAATCTCAGTTGTTCATAGTTGTTAAAAGCAGACTTTATCATGCACATTCTGCATTAACACTGGCAAGATCCCAGAAGATTCCCATCTGGCCAGTGACTCAAGTCTGTGTTCCCTGGCTCTCTGCACTGCTTGGCTATATGAAGTGGAAAACCAAGTTAGTGAATCCTGGCAAAAACTGTTTCTATTTTCAGGAAATTGTAATTCCAGACTTTTGTGTTCAGCTGACACCAACTTTATGGAAAATTCCACCTAAGCCTCAAATCTGACCTCCCAGCTTGGAGGGGGTCCCAGCCCAAGCTGATGCAGACTCGGCTGCAGCACTGCCACACTGACCAGCTCAACTCCTTATTTCTGGTGCCTGGAAGGTGGATGCTGCTTGAACTCCTCAGATCTCCTTCCTGACAGAGCACCAGATCAGTGTTCACAGGCAAAGGTGCAGTTTGAGTAACTGAATGTACAAAACACATGGATGGAGGACGCAGCACACCCCAAAATCAGCCAGTGATAATCCACAGTAACAGGGAACTACTGCACTGTATCTAAACAATATCAGAGTGAGAGGAACTTATTCACTGCAACTCCTGCTTTAATCCTCCACATCTCTGGCTCCCAGAAAACCCTGGTGATGCAGAGAGAGGCAAAGGAGCAACCAGAGAGAACCCGAGGGCAGTTTGGGAGGTGATGCCAAAAACCGCTGATTTCAACAGCAGCAGGATCAACCCTGCCTGGCATGTCCCAGGGCCAGGGAGGCATGGAGGGTTGTGCCACTGCCAGCACAGCAGGGAGAGATGTGCCACTGCCAGCACAGCAGCACCAGCAGTGTCCTGGCAGTGGCAGGCTGTGTCTGGCTGGTCACACCTCGCCGGTGACACCGAGGGACAGGGACTGAGCCCAGCCTGCTGCACTGGGCACATGCTCTGCCACAGGTTAGGGCACTCGTGGTGCACTGTGCAATCCTTGACTGCTGTCAAGTGTGGTCACTGCTGGGACAGCAGTGGCTGTGTCACTTCTACCTTTCGGATCCACGCCTGGGGCCCGCTGTTGGTGAGCTCGTCCGAGGACAGGATCTGCGCGCCGGTGCTGCCCGTGAACTGCCCGGGGATGGAGTTGGACTGAGCCCAGGCGTCGATCTGCAACAGCAAAACCCACACTGAGATCAGCACTGACACCTCCACCTTCCCCTCTGCACCCCTCTGCTGCCCCTCAGGAAATTTCACATCCTGTTGTTGGTATTTGGTGTGGTCACTGATGCTCGGATGAAAGCAGGTGCTACCAAAATCCGAGCGTCTGAACGGTCACCCTGAAACCTGAGCTCCAACTCCAGCCAGTTCAGGGTCTCCTCTTCCCCAGAACTGCTGAGTCCACTGTTTTAGAAACAATTACCTACATCTGTGCTGCTGAACTACTTCAAAAGGTAAAGAAAATTACATTTGAAACTATTTTTCAGAGTGACTTGGGTGCAAACATGGAATACACACAGGAGTTTATCAAAACTCAGTGTTAGAAGTGCAGAACTTTCAAACACTGGCTGGGTTTCCAAACTTAAAGAGGAGAGGAAAACCAGCTGCCAACACAGAAAAGCACTGATTTCCCTCAAGCTCCCCCAGATGCTGCTGAAAGGCCCCAGCTCACCTGCTCCTGTGCCCGGTTCAGCATGCACATGGCCTCCAGGTCAAAGGAGTTCTCATTGAGCCTTTTCTGGGCCACTGCTCTGTCGTTCATGGCCGTGGTTATGTCCACACACTAGGAGGAAAAAGAGCATTTGTGAAAACACAGCAGAGCACAACAGTGTCCACTTGAGCTGGAAAAAGCTGCTGGAGGGTCAATGCTACCAAGTGAGGTTACAGAGTGAATTGTTGGGTTGACAAAGAAACAGGCAACGTGATGGAAATCCTGGGACCACTTAAATCCACACAAGATGGGCTTTCCTGAACAAAGACAAATCTGAATTTCAACTGTAACACCCTGGTAATTTAAAATCACCTGTACATACAAAATATCCAATTACTTACTTTCTAAAACTGTTTGTCACAAAAAATTCTGGTGTGTAATAAACAGGGAAGCGTTTTACTGTGCAATGAGATCTTCTTAACCCACAGAATTAAGAGGAATTTTACTAAAAATTCGTGCAGAGCTGTTCACATGAGCACTCTGCTATTAAGTCACACTAAAGCTTGTCTGTATAAAGTAATTCCAGCATGAATCAGATGCATTCCACAATCTTGACTTCAGTGTTTCAAATTTTCATCTCCAGCCTAAACCAGAAAGGAATGAAGATGGGAAAGAGGCTGGAGCCCCAGGAGGGGCTGAGGGAGCTGGGAAGGGGCTGGAGAATTCCTGAGGGAGCTGGGCAGGGGCTGAGCCTGGAGCAAAGGAGGCTCAGGGGGCCCTTGTGGCTCTGCACAAGTCCCTGCCAGGAGGGGACAGCCAGGGGGGTCGGGCTCTGCTCCCAGGGCACAGGGACAGGAGCAGAGGGAACGGCCTCAGGCTGGGCCAGGGCAGGCTCAGCTTGGCCAGCAGCAGGAATTTGCCCATGGAAAGGGGGCTCAGGCCTTGGCAGGGGCTGCCCAGGGAGCTCTGCAGTGCCCATCCCTGCAGGTGTCCCCTGGAGGTGGCACTGAGTGCTCTGGGCTGGGCACAGGGTGGCCATGGGGCACAGCTGGCACTGCCTGGGCTGGGAGGGCTTTGCCAGCCCCAGGGATCCTGTAAAACCAGGCTGTGAGCTCACAGAATCCACTGCTTTGGAAAGCATATCTACATTTGTGCTGCTGAACTACAGTAAAATATAAAGAAAAATATATTTGAAACGACGTGGCAGAGTGACTTGGTGAAAATGTGAAATACACAAAGGAGCTCACTGCAAACCTTCACTCTGGGCAAAGCATGGGAGAGAAACCCACATTTGGGGCTGTCATGAATTCTGGCTGCTGTGCAGCTGCTTTATAAAATCCTTGGGCCCTGCTCCTCAAAGGATGTGCATTATGGATCATTCTGTTTGGAAAGCAGGAAGGGAAGAGTGTGCAAAGGCAAATGGAATTTCTTGAGATGTGACAGAAGCTGGAAGGGCTGCGACTGTTCGAGGCACAGAAGAAACCCAATAATCAGAAATGCAGCTGAGACATACACATCAAGGTGATGGGTTAACATGAACTTGAAGAGAAACTGAAACTCCTCTAAAATTCACTCAGCTGAACAAAACAAACACTGTTACACCATAAACCCCCTCCCAGGAACCTGGTCAAGAATTCAGTAAGTACTGAAAGGAAGAGATCCTACAATGCCATCAAACACAGGAATTGCTTTTGTGCTCTATTCAATCTGCTTTTAAGATGGGGGTTTTTTTGCTGGTGTTTAGGCCAAAAGTGTTTCTATTGGAAAGATGATTGCTGGAATATCTGGCACTGACCAAAACAGAACTAAAATCCCACAGGTCCCAGGTGTCTATGGACTGAGTTCAGTGCTTAATTCTTTTCACACAGAACATTAAAAAGGGACAAGAAGAATTAAAATATTATCTAACAACCCCCTCACACAACAGCAAGGATGTAAAAAAGCCTGTTTCAAATGCACACTGGCTGAGTTTTCAAGTTTCTCTCACATGCATAAAATAATTTTTTAATGTTCTGTTTATGAACCTGGTCCAGGAGATAAGTAAAAGTTCTTCTACTCACCAAAAGTTTCAATCCAGCAATGCACAAAGGCATGGAAGCAGTCCATGAAAGCACAGGGGACCACTGCCATGCCCAAGAGGTGAGTTAGTGCTTTACTGGGGCCTAGCAACACTCCCTGCTGGGTTAATTCCCAAACACTTCTCCATTCTGGAGACCATCAGCTCTGTGTTATGACAACACTCCATGGCAGCTTTGGATCTTGGAAAAAAACCCATCTCTGCTTGAGGTATAGGAAGTTGTTGTTATTCCTGAGTCAAGGGGAAGAGGTGGAAGTGAGGTGCAGCTCTCCCCCAGAGCTCTCCTGCCTGATCCCCCTTCTCAGACTTGCCCCCACAAATCACAGATACTGAAACAAATAAAAAGCAGGTGTTTCACACCCTCTGGAGGTCCATGAATGCTTTGACTGCATCCTCAGATCCCAGCACTCAGCACAAGTCACCTGGGCTAACCCAACCCTGGCACTCTACACTTTCAAACACTCCTTCCTCAGAGGTCTCTGCCTGCTACAGACACGAGCCCTCAGATCACTCCAGACCTTCCCCTCCATCTCCTACTGCCACACACAACTCCTTTAAGGCATCAGGTTTTATTAAAACAAGCTGTAATGTATTAGCAGGGTCATTTCAGACCAAGCCCATAACTAATATGTGAATTAGAACACAGCAACAAAACCAACTGTGTGGGGTTTCATGGCAGGACTTGCACCAGAACTGTCACAGCATTGCAAAATCAGCAACAACAAATGGAGATCAATTCTAGGGGAAACTTCTTAAGTTCCAAGCACCCCCAGCTCTCTACTCCCCCAGCAAGGGAGCTCACCTGCCTCATGTTGCTCCAAGGGAGCCATTTCCACCACAGAGTCCTCCTGAACATGAAAGAGTTAAGCAGAGAAGGAAGCACTGTGTTACCTGTCAGGCTCCCTGGAGAAACACACTGCCATTCTGTGCCTGCACTCCCCAAGCCCCAGGGGATGGATGGAACAGCCTGCTGGGAGCTAACACCCCTGAAATCACCCTTAACACAAACCAAGTTAAGGTAAAGGCAAATAAAAAGATTTATTTACAAAATATAAAAACAGACAACATAGTTACAGGCATTTATAAAGGTACACACAACAGAAAGGAAAGGAACTTATGTTAAATATATTTACTGCAATGAAACTGGGAATGGCATTCAGCACAAACATCTCAGGGTTTTACTGGAGCAGGAGAGCCCAAAGTGCAGCTCCCACCTGTGCTGAGGATCTGGGTGCCCAACCATCAAATTCTGAAGGATTCCATGAAAATGCTGGCTAAGTTATATCCCCTGTGCTTTTGGTGCTGTAGAAGAGCCAGAAGAAAATTGCCTTCTGTGCTTCAGGGAGTGAACTGACCAGTATCAGAAAGGTCTTGAGAAACAAAATGCACCAAGTGCAGAGATGGCTTTGGCAGAAATTGATGGGGAGGTTTTGGGGTTTGGCTTTGGAAGGTGTGAGAACAAGGCTGCAGGTACACTGAGGGAACACACACTTCAAAACAGCAACATCTCTCTTAAATATTTAATTTACTTAATTACAACAGCCCCCAGAAACGTTCTTTAGAAGAAATTTCAAGGGGAAAAACACTTGCTTTGGTGTTTTTAGTTTATTATCCATACAATTAAGATTCTCCTTTGGAAGGCCATGTGCAAGACAGCCATTGGAGAAAACATGACTGGAAAGCTAAAAAAATGAATACACCCAGAGGAAGTGACTTTCAGTTTTTAATGGATTACATTCCAGTGTCATGCTCTTGTTCTAAGACCGGTGGGACAATTTTAATTAGCACTACATACATTACTGTGCAAATCTCAAGGTATTATTAATTAACCTCTGCAAGAAACTGAACAAGGAAGTTTTTTCATCTTCCAGCTACAGTTTAAATTCTGTTGAGACCAAGAAGCCACTAGCTGCCAGAAGCAGGATGGGTGCAGGCTGCTCCACCACTGCCCACGTGAGCATCTCCACGTGCAGAGCTCAGCTCCTCAGTTTAGTGCAGCTTTAGGCACTACCTTTTTAATTGCCTTTTTTTTTTTCCCAGGCTGCAACTGGCTACCAGACTGCCCAGGTGATGGTTTTGGCTTTCTTACATGATATGCTCTCCTTGCCTTCCTTACCTCAATGGCTGGCTTGGGGAAAACATCGTCCTTGCCGTCGTCTTTGCCGTTCTTGTCCACGGGAACCCACTCTCCATACACACTGTCTGCCTCCTTCTTCCTATGCTGAGACCCAGAGGACACAGGGAATTCCTTGGACAGGCTGACCTGGTTTTTTGGTTGGGGTGGTGGTGCTGGTTTTATGCTGGGAGTCTGAAAGAAATAAAATGAGAAAAAGTTCAGGCTTGGAAACACCCATGAGTCATGAAGTGGTTTTGATGGAAACACCTGGGATTTGGTTTTTACTTACTCACAGTAATAAGCCTTCATAATGAATCATTTTGGCACAGCCCTAAAAACACACAAGGGCCCCACAAACTGTGCTATCAGAGAAGATGAAAAACCCCTAAAAACAACTTCAGCAACCCAAAATCCCCAACCCTGCTCTCCCAGATGACCCCATTCACATGGAGAACAACCTCCACCTGCCACACAGGTTACTCTGTATGGAAAGCTCCAGGGTGAAAATCCTGGGCAGCAAAACATTGCCTGTGATCAAAAGCTGCCCATGAGTGGAGAGAAAACAGCTCTCAGCATTTGGGTTTCCACTCTGGCCTATTTTTAGCAGCAGCCTGAGTCTCTGAGCAGATGATGTCTGTGGCCTTGTTTTGCTTGGTGTTGTTAATGTATTAAAAACCTGCAGAAATCCCTGCCAGGTTCCCTTCCAAGAGGCAAACACAGCTGGCAGCACTGGATAATACTGGATAAACTCCTAGGAATATGGATGGGAATGGTTTTAGGAGGGAGAAAGAACAAAACTGATAGGGTCAAAAACAAGACCAAGAGGCAGAGCAGCCCATAACCACTGCAGGGCATTCATTCCTCCTCAGAGCCTGGAAGAATTCCAAGGTTTCTTCAGTTTCCTTGTAGCCTTTTCTAACAATATAATCTAAAATCTAAATCCATTTCTACCTTACAACTCATGTAAACTTGCACTACTGCTTATTTTGTGTACAGCACAAGCTATACATATTTATACACCAAACCAGGAATGTAATTTCTATTATTGCTGAGCATATTAAAGCTTTTTTAGTGCTTTATATCCTGCAAAATCAGAACAGACTTTCATGGGCACAACCCCCCACCCCAAATAAAACTGAAAAAACCCACCCACCACCCCAAAAAACTCCAAATCCCAACAAAATTTAAACAAATTCTAATCCATGCTTCAAAGCATTTGATTTCCAGATGCATTTAAAGAACTGCTCACAATTTTACCACTTACCAATTGGTAAAATTGGATTATCAATTTAATCTTTGATGGAATTGGGAGTTTTCCTTTAAATTGATTAAAACATACTCCCAGTTTCACCAAGATTATCAACCCTTGATAAATTTCTACAGAATTACTTGCATTATTTAAAAAGAACCAGGATTGAAAGCATTGAAAATATAAGTAGCACTCACACTTAAATTGAAGAAAATAGGTTTGGGTTCACTCAGCTTGAAAGGATGGTTATAGAAAGGACGCTCCTCCTCCTCCTCATCAGAAACGTGAGGCTTGTTCACTATCACATCATCAGTGCTCTGAGCAATCTTCTTGCATTTCTGAAAAGTAAACCAGAGGCAAATGTCAGCTCTGAGGAAACCTGAACTTTCAACCCAAACTCACAGAGCACATTTCTATAAAAAAAGTGGTTTTCTTTACTAAACCAGGAGGTGGAAAATCTTTTAGCAGCAGCACCAATAGATGTACTTTGGATATTCTACACAAATTATCCAACCATGGCTTTGCCAGGCACTCCTTGGTTACTGACTCAGTTCTCTGGCAGAGCAGGGACCCTGTCAGAGGTGATGGCTCCAAGAGAGCTCAGATTCTTCTGGAATACTGTGGTGCTGGCCAGCTATGCAAGCCAGCCCCCTCTGATGTGCAGCAGAACTAAAACACAGAGGTGTGATGGTGATACCACAAACTGGAAGGAGCCTCTAAGGGAGGAAAATGAAAGAGAGGAAGAAAAGAGCCGAAGACAAAAAGACTTTCTCAAGGGGCCAGAATTTTATGGTGAAAATGTCTTTACTGATTTCCGACCACCTGCACTGCTTCTGTGGACAGTTCTGAGCCAAAAGAACAGGAACATCATTCAACAGATCCCAAAGCTGGAAAGGGAAGGGAGGTGCAGATCTGGGGCCTGCAGATCAGCATAAGCTATGCTGGATCTTGGTCAGAGTATGAGAAAAACCACCCTGGATGTCACCACAGGGCACCTGCACCAACTCAGCTCTTGCTCAGTACTTCTGCTCCCCCAGGCCAGGCACAACTGCAGATTATCTCTCAGCACCCGGACTTTGCCTTATCTCAGATTATTTCTATAAACCCAAGTTCAGAACTGTCACACTCATTATGCAATTAAAAAACATTAAGGCACTTTTTTATTCTAGATTTTCTCCATTCTGAGGGAAGTCTAAGGCCAGGCTGGACAGGGCTTGGAGCAACCCAGGATAGAGGAAGGTGCCCCTGCCCATGGCAGAGGTGGGACAGGCTGAGCTTTGAAGCTCCTTCCAACTCAAACCATAACTAACACCACCAGAATGAAAAATCAGCAGTGAAAGCTTTGGATTTCACTGACAGGACTGCAAGGACGACCACTGATTTGTACAAAATTAGAACAGAATCAAAACCACAAATAAGAAAAACAAAAATAATTTGATTTCATGCATTTCTAGAGAATTAAAAATTACCAGTTTTGATGACTTAAAAAAACCTGTGGGGAGAGTAAGGGCTCAAAAGGGTGCTCAGGCCTTGGCAGGGGCTGCCCAGGGAGGTCTGGAGGTGTCCAAGGAAGGCCTGGAGGTGACACTGGGGACAAGGTGGGCATGGGGCACAGCTGGGACTCCCTGGGCTGGGAGGGCTTTTCCAGCCTCAGGGATTTGAGGATTCTGAACATGAGGCAGCTCCCAGGTGACAGCAGCACACAGTGACAACCTCCCACAGGTCACCAACCCCAGCGTGGCCATTTCCAGGCTGGATGCTGCTGCTTCCCCTCACCTCAGTGAGCTCCTTCAGGGTGTCCCTCGAGGACTTCTGGTTGGCTTTGTCATCCTTCTTCTGGGACAGCAGAGGCATCAGGCTCGGGGGCAGGGGCACGCCAGACTTCGCACACATGGCGGCTGCATTGGCCTTGGCGATCTCAAGTAGCTGGGCCTTGTCTAAAGAGATTTGGGGTTTTTTCATAGAGAAGTCATTATTTTTGTAGATTCTTGTTTTAATAATAAAGAAATGTTTCTGGCAAACTAAACAATGTTCTACCTGCACTGTGCATTATTTATGTTCTGTGAAAATAACTGAAATTGTACTGAGCTGCTCTAGACTTCAAGCCTGGGCTGTGCAGAAGGCAAGTGAAACTGCAAATGTAACCCAGCAGTCCCACAGCAGCCCCAGCTACAACATCCTCCTGCCACCCTGTTCTGATGTCTCTTACTTCACTGATTCATTCCTGTTCTGGCAATACTGAGTCCTTCCTACACAGCATAAACTCCAGAGTTTCCTCATTATCTATCTCTGAAAAGCTCTCAAACCTCTGGAGGAAGCCTCATCTCCCCAGATGTAGCCCAAAAGCTACTTACAACCACCAAACAGAAAAACAAGCTCTGAGTAAGTCAAACATGCTCTTGCTTAAAATACAATTAGATGCAAAACTGTTAACAGAACAGTATTTTGCTTAAATAAGGAGAAAAAGGAGAGCCCTAACATAGAAATAGCAAATGAAATTAAATTAAGCCTTCTGCCAGTCTGCAAATACCTCCCTAACTGGAAGGCTTCCATGGCAACTCTGAGGCAGGACTGAAAGGTTCAGAACCTCAAGTCCACCACAGGAGGGTTCCTCACAAACTGTGCAAGAGCTGATCTCCCAGATCAAACCTTCTTTCCCCTTATTAACTCATTACCCAAGAAACAGCACAGCCTCTCTTCCTCCAAGCACAGAGAAAAGATGCAGCTCTTCAGATTTTATTTTATTTTCTGACCTGCTGGGTCTGAGAGAATTTTCACAAACAAGTCTCCCTTTCCTTTAAGTTCTTACCATGGGAAAGAGGCAAGACAGAGCTCTGGGAACAGCTGACAACAGAGCCTGGGATTCTTCAACTGGCACCTGAATGACGTTTGTTCTCAGGAGCAGAAATTCTAAATTTTCTTGCACACAAGTACTTGAAGTACTTGGCCTTTATTATTATTCAGAATGTTCCTTGAGGCTGAAACACGCTACTTTTGTACAAAAGCTCCAGAATCAAGGTAAACCTGGCTCTAAGGAGGCTTTCATTCAAATGCTCAGCATTGATTCCTCTCCAACATAAACCTTCCTGCTGGAAGTCAATGCCTGAGATTAATGCAGAGCGACTTCTAAGAAATTACTTATGAATGCTCTAGAGCTAAAATCAGACTGTGCAAACCCACCCACTATCACCTCACCAGGGAACCACTGAAACCAAAGCACTTACCCAGATCTGTAAGACGTTTGGGTGACCTGCTGGAGAACTCCGAGGACCTGGAGCGGCGCCGGTCGGGGGATCTGCTGTAGCGCCTCCTCCCCGAGGAGCGCGAGCGCCGCAGCCGGATCGGGGACCTGCTGGAGCTCCGTCTCCTCCCCCTGGAGCGCGAGCGCCTCTGCCGCAGAGGGGTCCGACTCCTGCTCCGCAACCGGAGCGATATCCTACGGTCCCTGGAGTCGGATCTTCTCCTTCTCCTGTCAGTAGACCTCGACCTGTTTCTCTGAGACCTCTTGCGTCTGTCTCTGGACAAGGAACGCCGCCTTCGTGAGGCCGACCTCGACCTGCTTCTCCTCCTGTGCCTGGAACGTGACAGGGAGCTGGACCGAGATCTGGATGCTCTTCTCCGTGTGGCTGACCTGGAGCGATTCCGCCTGGAGCGCGAGTCCGTGTCGTATCTCTTGGACCTGCGCTGGGAGGACCTGGAGCGCCGGCTCCTGGACCTGCGCGATGACTCCTTGTCTGCTGCTTTCTCCACAGACTTGGACTGGCTCCTCTGGCGAGCAGCCGACCTGGAGCGTCTCCGCCTGGACCTGCGTGAGGACTCCTTGTCTGCTGTTTTCTCCACAGAGGTTGACTGGCTCCTCTGGCGAGCCGTGGACCTGGAGCGTCTCCGTCTGTACCTCCGCACAGACTCTTTGTCGGCTGTTTTTTCCACAGATGTGGATCGACTCTTTTGGTGAGTGGGAGACTTTGAGTGCCTGCTTACAGATCTCTGTGGAGACTCTTTGTCAGATGCTTTATCAACAGATTTGGATCTGGATTTTTCACGCTCGGAAGACTCAGAACGTCTGCTTTCAGGGACAAAGGAAGAGTCCTGTTCCTCTGACTGCTCAAGAGGCATGGAATCCTGCTTTTCCTCATCTGCCAAAGAGGGTTCTGCATCCTCTCCCTCCTCTTCACCACTGGAAGACTCTGACTCATGCTCATCTGACGATGTGGACTCTCTTTGTTCAGCTGTCAAGGAGGGCTCTGCATCCTCTCCTTCTTCTTCAGCAGTGGTAGATCTTGACTCAGCCCCATCAGGGGATGCGGAACGTCTGTGTTCAGCTGTCAGAGGTTCCACATCCTCAGCTTCTTCACCAGCAGTAGACCTCGACTCTTGTTCGTCTGATGAGGTGGAATCTCTTTGTTCAGCTGCCGAGGAGGGTTCCACATCCTCTGCATCTTCACCAGCAGTAGACCTTGACTCCTGTTCATCTGAAGACGTGGAGTGTCTACGCTCAGCTGTCAAAGAGAGCTCCTGGTCCTCTGCTTCCTCACCAACGGTTGACCTTGACTCACGTCCATCAGGAGACACAGAGCGATGTTCAGCTGTCCCATCCTCTGCTTCTTCATCAGCTGAAGACCTCGACTCATGGTCATCAGAAGATGTGGAGTGTCTACGATCAGCTGTCAAGGAGGGCTCCCCATCTTCTACATCTTCCCCAGCAGCAGACCTTGACTCACGGTCATCAGAGGATATAGAGTCTCTTCTTTCAGCTGCCAAGGAGGTCTCTGCATCCTCTGCCTCTTCTCCAGTGGTTGACCTTGACTCATGCTCATCAGAGGACTCAGAGCACCTACGTTCTGTTGTCAAAGGCTGCTCCAGATCCTCTGCTTCTTCACCAATGCTAGATCTTGACTCGTGCTCATCAGGAGAAGTGGAACGCCTCTCCAGATCATCCATTTCTTCATCTGCAATAGACTTCTGGTCATGGCCCTCAGGGGACAGGGACTGTCTATGTTCAGAAGTCACAGAGGACTCCAGACCCTCTTCCTCCATGGGAGACCTTGGCTCGTGACCTTCCTGATAGGAGGATGTGGAGTATCTACGCTCAGATCTCAAAGAGGGCTCCAGATCCCCCGTTTCTTCACCAGGGCCCACACTGCAGTTATCAGGAGACACCGAGCGCCCTTCAGGCACTAAAGAAGGCATTGCATGATCCATTTTTTCAGCAGGGATGGAATTCAAGTCACTGCCATCAGGGGACATGGAGGCTCTATCATTCAGTGTCAAAGGTTCAAGACCATCTACTTTTTCAACAGCGGTGAATCTCAACTCCTGCCCGTCAGGAGAAGCTCCATGTTCATTTTCAGGTGTTGGAGAATGGTCCCGTGTATCTGCTTTCTGAAGGGAGGTGAAACTCACCTCTTGGCTCTCGAAAAAGAGATGGTCACGTTCAGCTGTCACAGCAGAATCCACACCCTCTGTTTCCTCAGCACACACCAATCCTGACTCGCACTCTCCAGGTGACAGAGCATGTTCAGATGTCAGAGAAGGTTCCTTGGCTAGAACTCTTTCAGCAGGGCTGGACTGCAGCTCCTGACATTCAGGAGTCATGGAACATTCACCTTCAGACAAGGACAACTCCTGCCCCTCTGTTTTTCCAGCAACAGCAGGCTGCAACTCCTGGCTATCAGTGGATATTGAACTTTCGCTTTCAGATGCTTCAGAATGCTCCTCCAATTCTTCTTTTTCAACAGGACTGGATCTCAAATGATGCCTTTTGGGGGATGCCTCGTACTCGTTTTCAGACAAAAAAGAACACTCCTGCACCTCTGGTTTTTCGGTGTAAGCACAGAGCACCTCCTGTCCCTTGGGAGATGCAGCGTATTGGTTATCTGGGACCAGCACTGGCTCCTGCACTGCTGTGGGGCCAGACTGCAGTATTTGGCCTTGATGGAAGATGGAACATTCACTGCCACGTGTCAGAGAAGTTTCTTGCACCTCCTTCTCAGCAGGGCTGGCCGTCACCTCCTGGCCCTCAGGAGACTCACAATATTCACTTTCAGGCAGCAGAGAACGCTCCTGCACTTCTGGTTTTCCAGCTAAGAAAGAGGCCAACCTGTGATCTTTAGAAGACACAGCGCTGTCCGGAACCACAGCCTCCTCCTGCATCTCTGCCTTCTCAGGAGAGCTGGACCTCAACTCCTGGCCCACCCAGGACACGGTATGTTCATTTTCAGACACCAGAGCAGGCTGTTGTACCTGTGTCTCTTCAGCAGAGGCTGACTGCAGGTCCCGGCTGTCGATGGACTCCAGACATCTTTCCTCAGGCATCTGATAAAGCTTCCGCAGCTCCGTTTTTTCAGCAGGGGTTGATGTTAACTCCGGGCCATCAAGCCCTATTGTGTACTCATTTTCAGACACTTGAGAAGGCTCCTCAGCTCTTTCAGAAGTGGTGGATGCCAACTCATGACCATCGGAGGCAACAGAATACCTGCTTTCCCGTATCAGAATGGGCTCCTGCACCTGCACTTCTTCACTGTAGGCAGATCTCAGCTTGTGGCCATCAGGGGACGCCAGGTGTTTCAGTTCAGATGAATTCAGCATTTCTGTTTTCTCCACAGGGACGGGTCTCATTTCTCCACATGACTGTCGGGCAAGAGCAGAACCCCACCTTCCGATGGCACAGCAGTCACTGGGGGCTGTAGTTTTTCAGGTGTGCCCACTGATTCACAACCGTCAGCAGACACAGAGAAGCCACTTTCCAGTGAGAGAGAAGGCTTCTGGGTTTCCACTTTTTCAACTGCAGCAGATGTCAATTTATAGCCTTCAGGTAAGATGGAACACCGGAGCTCAGATGCCACTGACAGTTCTGCACTCTCTGTTTGCTCAAAGGAGTTGTACTTTGCTTTGTGGCCATCGTGGCATATGGGAATCCCACTTTTAGACATCACCAAAGATCCTGCACCGTCTATTTTTCCAGTTAGGTATCTCGATTCGTGCATTTCCAAAGATCTGGAGCAGTCGACCTCAAGCACTTGAGGAAGCGTTGGACCGTCTAAAGCTTTGTCGACAGATGACCTGGACTCATGAACTTCAAAAGAAGACACTGAAATGACATTGGCAGACACCTCAACAGAACCACACACAGATGTCAAAGAAACATCTGGAGTCTTGACTTTTTCAACAGATAAAAATCTTTGTTCATTTCCATATGGTGACTTAAAGGACTCGCCTACAGACAATGGATGCTCCTCTATTGGTGCAGCAAAGCTGGATCCTGATCCATGTCCATCAGGAGACACAAAGTGTCCACCAGAGGAAGCCAGAGGAGGCTCCTGCATCTGGCCTGACTCACAGCCATCAGGGATCACAGGGCGGATCATGTCAGGTGGCAGGAAAGGTCTCTGAGCTTCCACTGCTCCAGGGCTGTCAGCCAGCTGGGAAGACTCACGTTCAGGTACTTGCAGGACCTGTGAAAGCTCTTTGTGTTCACCAGGGATATGTTGTGAATCGTGGCCATCAGACAAGTTGGACACCCCACCTTCGGACAGGAGAGATGACTGAACTTCCATGTCTCTTCTAAGTGCTGGAGGAAGCTCTGGACCTTCCACTTCTTTGAGAGGTGCAGTTCTGGACTCCCTTTCACGGGATGCAGAGACCTGAAATTCTGCTACTGAAGAAGTTTCTTGTTCTCCCCTTTTTTCAACAGATGAGGATCTTGACTCGGATGTGGAGTATGGAAGTTCAGGTAGCACTGAAGACTCCAGAGCTGCTGCTCTTTCAGTTGATCCATTTTCAGATGTCATGGACAGCTGTGAATCCTGTGTTTTTTCCACAGATGTGGATCTCAGTTCCTGGTCATCTGGGGTTTTGGAGGTATCCAATTCAGACATGGCAGAATGCTGCAGATCTACTGTTTTTTCAACAGATGAGGACCTTTCCTCAAGGCTCTCTGAAGTTTTGGATAATCCACTTCCAAATGATGGTGGCAGCACTGGGCCATTTACTCCTTCATCAGACAAAGCTACTGATGTGGGACCATTAGAGGATTTACCTTCACTTCCAAAAGAAGATTGAGGAACATCTTCATCAAGACCTTTGGCTGACTCCTGAAGTTCAGAAGACTCATGCTTGCTACTGGACTTTGCTGAGGATAACTTATCTTTTTTTTCTACAGATTTGGACCTTGACTTAACACTGTCAGAGGACTTGGAACGTTTTCGTTTGGATTTTTTTGAAGACTCCTTGCGCTTTTTTTCGACGGACCTAGACCTAGACTTGTAACGTTCAGAAGATTTTGAGCGCCGACGCTTGGATTTTCGTGAGGATTCCTTCTTTTTTTCCACTGATTTGGATCTAGACTTGTAACGGTCAGAGGACTTGGAGCGCTGACGTTTAGACTTCCGCGACGATTGCTTTCGATCCCTTTTTTCTACTGACCTGGATCGAGACTTGTAGCGATCCGAAGACTTTGAGCGCTGACGTTTGGACCTCCGCACAGATGCCTTCCGACCTCTTTTCTCAACAGATCTTGACCTGGATTTTGAACGATCAGAGGAACCAGAGCGATGTCTGAACCTCCAGCCTCCTCCCTTTTCTGAAGACCTAGATCTAGATTTTGAACGGTCAGAGGACCTGGAATGTCTGCGGCGGGATCGCCAGGAGGACAACCTCTTTTCCGCTGACCGTGACTTAGACCTGTAGTGGTCGGATGACCTGGAACGTCTGCGCCCGGACCTTCGGGAGGACAGCCGCTTCTCCACTGACCTGGACTTGGATCTGTAGCGGTCAGAAGACCTGGAACGTCTGCGCCCAGACCTTCGGGAGGACAATCGCTTCTCTGCTGACCTGGACTTGGATCTGTAGCGGTCGGAAGACCTGGAACGTCTGCGCCCGGACCTTCGGGAGGACAGCCCCTTCTCCACTGACCGTGACTTAGACCTGTAGCGGTCGGAAGACCTGGAACGTCTGCGCCCAGATCTTCGGGAGGACAATCTCTTCTCCACGGACCTGGACTTGGATCTGTAGCGGTCAGACGACCTGGAGCGTCTGCGTCTGGACCTTCGGGAGGACAATCGCTTCTCTGCTGACCTGGATTTAGACCTGTAGTGGTCAGACGACCTGGAACGTCTCCGTCTGGACAATCTCTTTTCTGCTGATCTGGATTTAGACCTGTAACGGTCAGATGACCTAGAATGCCTGCGCCTGGACCGCCGGGAAGACATTCGTCTCTCTCTCTTCTCCACAGATCGGGACCTAGATTTGGAATGCTTTTTTCTGGAAACTGAATAGTTTCTGCTCCTAGAACGTGCTCTTTTAGAGGTCAAACGCCTGGAAGTGGAACGTGACCTTGATTTTTTCTTCCGCTTCCTAGACCTGGACTGAGACTTGGAACGGCTCCTTTTCTGTTTCTTTGAATCATGTTTTTTCTCACTGGTTCTATGACTACTTTTTTCAACAACATTCTCCAGCCTCATGAGAGTCTCCTTCATTCGTGCTGCCACATCAGGTTGCACATCGGATGTTTCCGAGTCTCTTTTCTCAGAGTCCTCTTCGGGAGTTGCTTCTTTGACATCTTCAGCCTCTGGAGTGTCTTCCAACTGGCCTTCCTCTATAAGTTCTGAACCTGCTTCTGCATCAGTCTCAGGTGCTGGTCCTGCTTCCAAAACTTTTGTCTCTGCCTCCAACCCTGCAACTGCTTCTGCATCTTTCAGCTCTACATCAGTCCGAGGAGCTGTTTCCAAATCTTGTGTTTCTGCTTCAGGAGTCCCTGCTGAAACTTTTTCCTCAGCTGCATGTGAAGAACTAAAAACTGTTTCTGCTACTAAAGGCTCAGATGTTTGACTCTGCTCAGCATCTTCCTTCTCAATCACCATATCCTCCACCTGTTGACTCTGTATTCCTTCTACATATTGTACCTCGGCTGTCACTTCATGTTCCAGTGTGGTTTCCAGGCCTTTCACATCCCCTGGTTTTGGAACTGCTTCAGAAGATTTTATTTCAGAAACACCCAAGATTTCTGGAGCCTCTTCTGAACTCTTCCATTCTGCAGCAGGTTTTGCTTCTAGAACTACTTGAAGATCTTGTTGCTTTTCAGCATGCAAGTTTTCTGGAACAGCTGCTGAAGCATCACCCATGGGTACCTCAAGCTTTTCACCTGTTTCAGAACCTTTCACCTCTACTGTTGCAGACTCTTTCATACTCTCTAACCACCTCATTCCTCCAGGTTCTGATGCTGGTTCCAGATATTTTGCTTTCTCTATTTCTGAGAGCTCATTTCCTTGGGTGCTGGTCCTCCTTGCTGCAATTTCATGTTCTACAGTAGATCCCTGAGTTTGCATATCTGTCAGTACTCCTGATGCCATACTGTTTTCTTCCACTCTGGGCAAAGACTCCAATACTGCTGCTGAATGACCTACTACTTGTTCCTGAATAGATTTTGAACTGGTTTCTGAAGTTTGCGCAGTTTCTAGGATTGCTTCTCTGCTCCTTGTCTCTGCTTCTGGAACATGTTCCGAATCCTGTCTCTTCCTCAGCACCTCAGTTTGTGAGGGTCCTGTGAGTGTCATGACCTGCGACTGTGCAATGATGGAACTCTCTGTCTGGCTTGCATGGAGAGGTTCTCTCTCTGCTGTGGCTTGCCATGGCATCACCCCTGCTGATGCCTCAGCCTCTCTAACTGGTTCCATGCTTTCACATGCAACCACAGGTTCAGGAGTCCTTTCTAAGGCAGGAAGTCCTGGACTTGCAATAGTCCCACAATGCAGAGCTTCTTCTGAAGCTTTTACACCTTCTACTTGTAAGGACATTGACGCTGTTGGTAAAGTTTTTGCTTCCACCACAGCCACTGGTCTCAGGACTCCTCCTGGACCTTGTGTGCTTTCCTTCTGCAAAGACAGGGAAGGTGCCAAGCCTCTCACATGTGATTCACTCTCAGGTCTTGATTCTCTCAGCAATGAAGTACCTTCTGAATCTTTTGCTCGTGGACTTCTAAAACCCTCTGCCACGTGGACTTCTGGAGCTGTTTGGGGAATGAAGGTCTGTGCAACCGCTGCAGGTTCTGAAGGTACTCCTCTTGTCTCTGCAACCACGTTCATAGCTGTCAATCCTGCTGGAAGTGCAGGTCCCTGGGTTCTGTCCACACCCCTTGTACCTGTCAAGACTCCGTGCTGTACGAATACTCCCGATGCACCCAGTGCTGTTGCAGAACCAGTGGTACCTTCCAAACTTTTGCCTTGCAGACTTTCATGAGCTGCTCTGACATCTTTTGCTACAACAGGTTCCACGGTTGTTTCTAAAGCTTTCACACTCCCCGTAGCTGGTTCCGTATCCTTCATTTTTGTAACAGCTCCTGGTCCTGGAGGTGTTTTGGCACTTATTTCCATGTGGGTCACAGGGGTGGCTGCAGATATTGTCAAAGGATGTTGCAAAGGTACACCTGCTTTCAGAACACTGGAAGTCTCCAGAGGGCTGCCCTGTGTCATGCTCACACTCCCAGATATAACTGAGGGCTGCAGGGATGGCTCCAAAGTTCTGCTAGCACCCCCCAGTTCTGAAGGTCTCTCCACACTTCTCACATTTCCCATGTGCAGAGATTTTTCAGTTGTTTCTGGAATTTTCACTTCTTGCCCAGCCACAGCCATGTGAACTACAGTCACAGCACCTGGATGTGCCAAATTTGCAGGTGTAGGGGTTGTTGTCACACCACTTGCCAAGGACAGGGATTCTGAAGCTGTTTCCAACCCCTGTGCTGCCCTCTGAGACACAGACTGATGAGATGCTTCTGAGTAAGTCAACACCTCCATGGCCTCAGGCTCCAGAGCTGCGTCCAAAGCTTTTACTTCCCCAATGCCTTGAGATTTCAGAGCGACTTCTGTACCTCCCAGTGCTTGTACTGAATCTTTCTGAATCTCTGATTTACTGACAATTCCAGATGGGATGCTGGACCAAGTATTATTTCCAGTATCAACAACACTGGCATTAATAGCTACAGGATAAGTATTTTCATGGGACTGTTGAATTTGTTCTTCGCTAGTGCAAATTCTAGTTTGAGCTATACTAGTATTTTCTGGGATATTAGACTGGGTGCTTTCTAAATTAAATGGAGGATTTGCTGCATACAAAGTCCCCTCCCCACTTCCAAGATTTTCTGCAGATTGCTGAGAATCAGTCACTGAATGAGAAACAAGTCCTAAAGCTTGATTATCAAGCCCCTCAGCTGGTTTGGAGCACAGTTCTGGCTGCACGTGGCCAGCCAGGTTTGCATCTGCAAACACTCCATGCTGTACATTCACTTG
Source organism: Serinus canaria (assembly GCF_022539315.1). Classification (NCBI taxonomy): domain Eukaryota; kingdom Metazoa; phylum Chordata; class Aves; order Passeriformes; family Fringillidae; genus Serinus; species Serinus canaria. The sequence goes on along the minus strand of NC_066313.1, from coordinate 113,928,379 downwards.
GGAGCTGGACTGCTCTGGCACCAAGTGAGGGGCCAGCTGCACGCCTGCAGGCTCTCCGGGACGTGCACTCAGCTTGGATTCCTTTGGTTGCTTTTTATGCTTCTTCTCTTTCTTCCTTTTCTTCTTCTTTTTCTTCTTCTTCTTGCTTTTGTGCTTCTTGTTTTTCTTTGCTTTTTTCCTAGGAATTTCATCTTCACCTGTAGAGCTCCTTTTTGTAGACTGAGTACTATTTTTCACAGTATTTTTGTCTACATCTAGAAAAAATGACATTTACTTTGTAAACATTTCTAAGACTGCATATAAAAATTCTTTCAGATTAGATGTAAAGTACATGGACAGAGGTACAAAACAATTAAACTTGCAAACCATGCCCAATTCACTGAACTACCACACACAAACAGGACACACTCCCTTTCCAGCTCTTTCCTTCCTCTCAGAGTTAAGTAATAAAACAACACTTCTTTTACAACACTTCTTTCCAAAAATTACCCAAATCTTGTAAGTGAGGACAGAGGCCCAGAGGGAACACAGCTCTTTCTGAGTAGTATCATAGTCATGGAATGGTTTAGGTGGGGAAGGACCTCAAAACTCATCTTAAGAGTTCCACCCCCTGCCATGGCAGGGACACCTTCCACTGCCCCAGGCTGCTCCAAATCCCAATGTCCAACCTGGCCTGGGACACTGCCAGGGATCCAGGGGCAGCCCCAGCTGCTCTGGGCACCTGTGCCAGGGCCTCCCCACTCTCATTGGGAAGAATCTTCTCCAAATACATGATCTAACCTTGCCCTATGGCAATGAAAACCCATTCCCTTAAAGAAGGAAAGAGAGGATGTTTCTGGAAGCTACCACCCTGTCAGCCTCACCTCTGTGCTGGGAAGAGCATGGAACAGATCCTCCTAGAAGCTCTGCTAAGGCACATGGAGGACAGGGACATGATTTGAAACAACCAGCATGGCTTCACAAAGGGAAAATCCCGTCTGACCTGTGGTGAACAGGCTACACCAGTGGGCAAGGGAAGAGCTACAGATGGCATTTATCTGGACTTCTGTAAAGTATTTGACCCAGTGCCCCCACAACATTCTTCTCTCCAAACTGGAGTGAAGAATTTGACAAGTGCACCGTCAGGTGCATTAGCACTTGTCTGGATGGTCACATCCAGAGGACAGTGGTCAAAAGCTCAGAGTCCTGATGGACATCAGTCACCAGTGGTGCCCCTCAGGAGTCCGTACTGAGACCAGTGTTACTTAATAGCTTCATTAATGAATCAGTGTTACTTAATATCTTCATTAATGACAGAAGGATCAAGAGGATCCTCAGCAAGTTTGCAGGTAACACCAAGCTGCAGGGGCAGGTGACACTTCTAAAGGATGTGGCCATCCAGAGGGATGTGGACAAACTCAAGAAGTGCCCCATGGGAATCAACTGAGGTTTATCAAGGTCAGGGGCTGCACTTGGGTTGGGACAGCCCAGGATCAATCCAGGCTGGGCTGAGCAGAGGGAGCAGCCCTGAGAGAGCTGGACCTGCCCCAGCCCAGAGCCCCCCGTGCCCTGGGCTGAGCCCCCAGCTGGGATCAGGAAAGGGATTGGGATTGTGTCCCTGTGCCCCACTCAGGTGATTTCCCACCTGCAGAGCTGCCCCAGCCCTGGCCCAGCCCAGGGAGGAGCTGGAGCTGCTGCAGAGAGCCCAGGAGGCTCCTGGATGAGCAGAGGGCTGGAGCAGCTCTGCTGGGAGGAAAGGCTGGCACAACTGGAATAGTTCAGCCTGGAGAGACTTCAGGTGACCTAACCATGACCCTCCAGTACCTGGAAGTACAGTAAAGGTGGTGGAAACCTATTGGCAAGAGCCTGGAGTGACAGGACAAGGGACAGTGGGTGTAAAATGAGGGAGCAGGGTTAGATCAGATATTAGGAACAATTTCCCCTCTGTGAGGGTGGTGAGGCCCTGGCACAGGCTGCCCAGGGAAGCTGTCCCATTCCTGGAGGTGTTCAAGGCCAGTCTTGACAGGGTTTGGAATAAGCCAGGATAGTGGAAGGTGTCCCTGCTCATGTTAGGGGCTTTGGAACGAGAGAACCTACAAGGTCCTCTTCCAACCCAACCCATTTTTTGACTCCCCTGTGTGCTGTCCCAGCATCCCCTGGGAATTGTCTCTCTCCAGCTTTCCTGGGGCTCCTCCAGGCCCTGCAAGGCCACCCTGAGCTCAGCCCAAAGCTTCTCCTGTGCAGGTGAGCAATGCCAGCTGTGCCAGCCTTTCCTCCCAGCAGAGCTGCTCCAGCCCTCTGCCCATCCTGGAGCCTCCTCTGGGCTCTCTGCAGCAGCTCCAGCTCCTCCAGGGCTGGGGCAGCTCTGCAGGTGGACTCTCACCTGAGTGGGGCACAGGGGGTAGATGTCCCTCCACCCACACTCAGTGGGGCAGCACATTCTAACAGCAGCCTGGAGATGTGCTTTCACACCCCCAATGCTGCACATGGAAGATAAAAATTCCCATTTGCCAAACAAATTACCAATGTGGGGATTTATGCTATGAGACCTGACCTACCACTGTCCCCTGCTGTGCTTTAACCCCTGAGTGAGTCCAGTGCTGCTGCTGTGTTAGAAATTCCCTACGTATTTACTGACCAAGTTACTCACTAGGGTCTAACAAATTTGGGAAAAGAGCATCCATGCCCCCAATCCCAAACCCACTTAAAGGCACTGCAGCCTGAACAGCTACTGGGACAGGCAGGATTGCAGCTGCAAAGCTACATGCTCCTCTAAAAGCATTTGCTTCCACCAGAAGAGTAACAAATTGAGATGACTGTGGGGACAAGCAAATCACTGATGGGGAAGGGAAAGAGGGAAACTAGGATGTCCAACACCACCTTTTTATTCTGTACCCCATTTCCCTCGGGATTTAACCTTTGTTAGGTACTTGCCCTTCTGGAGCCCTAGTGCCACGTTTTCAGGAGAAAGGCACTTCATTAAAGGCAACTTGCTGGGATTTCTGAGAAATCTGAGCTGTACACTGGAGTCTGCTTGCATGTTCCTTTCAATGATTCTATTTATACAGGCCAGGGCAGCAACATAGACACTCCAATTAGAATCTGTGATTCCAATGCTCCCTATTTTCTAGTATCCAAAATCTTGCAGAAGCAATTGTTAACTGCAATACTGTTAAATGAATGTGACTTAGGACTCCACAACAAGTACAACAGGTACATATTTACGGGATAAGCAACTTAGAAATAGATTTTGTACCAACATTGCTTTGAATGCATTGAGAGAGAACACTGAAGGAGAGTCAAATTTAGGGACAAAATGTCCAGCCCACAGCTGGAGAACTGCATTACTCAGTGGGTGAGCAACTGGCCCACAGGTTGGGCACCAACGGTGACAGTGACTGGGGTGACATGGGGCTGACACCAGTCACTAGTGGGGTTCTGCAGGGCTCCATTCTCAGGCCAGTTCTCTTCAACATCTTCACTACCAACCTGGGCACAGGACTCAAAGGGATAATTAATCTGCTAAGGGCACTAAACGGTGAGCAGCTGTTTACCCTTCTGAGGGTAGAGAAGCCCTGCAGAAAGACCTCAACAAATCAGAGAGACTGGCAGTCCTCATCTGTGTGGAGTTTAACAGGGGAAGTGCTGGACTGGGCAACCCTGGCTGTGTGGATGGAGAGCAGCTGTGGGAAGGGCCCTGGGGGTCCTGTGGCCAGCTGGAGCTGAGTCAGTAGAGCCCTGGCAACCAGGAGGGACAAGAAAGGGTGGGAAGGCTCTGGAGGGGCCCCCGAGGTGCCTTGGTCAGCTCAGCCTGGAGCAGCCTGAGCTCAGAGCTCCCCAGGGCTGCAGCTCCTCCCGAGGGGCAGCGCAGGGACAGCTCCCAGCTCTGCTCTGGGACAGGGACAGCACCAGGGAGCGCCTGGGGCTGGGCCAGGGCACCTCAGGCTGCAGGGCAGGGCAAGGCTCTTCCCCAGAGGGTGCTGGCACTGCCCAGGCTGCCCAGGGAATGGGCACGGCCCCGAGGCTGCCAGAGCTCCAGGAGCCTTTGGCCAGCGCTGCCAGGGATGCCCAGGCTGGGCGTGGTGGGGTCTGGGCAGGGCAGGGGTGGCACTGGGGGATCCCTGGGGGTCCCTTCAGCTCAGGACATTCTGGGATTCTATAAAATGAATTTTTCTGCGAAGATCATTCATTAGATTCAGATAATCAGATAATTCCTCTTGTCCAACTGTTTTTTAGAGACGGACACTGGGAACGTTTGCCATGGGTAAGTTTATGAACTTCCAAGTTAACACCTCTCACTTCTGTATTACCATGTGACCTTGCCTCAGTCCTCCACACAAGAATGCAACAAAAATAAACAAATAAAAATAAAAATCACATCACCAAACAAAACCAACAAAAACCACCAACCAACCAAGAACCTACCCAAACTTCCCCATGTCAGCCTGACTTGCTGCTCCTACAGCATAAATTAAAAACTTGAAAATGCTCAAGGTACACAAACCACTGAGTAGAGCAATCCCAAACTCCTGCCAGCAGAATCTCTGAAATGAACACTTTTCTGTGCTGCCTCTGGAACTGTACTCACCCAGCACACTGCAGTCACCTGTGTTTGAACTCCCAAAAATGAGAAATGCAGTAATTACAGCTTTCATCACCTCATCAACCCTCCACAGTCAGAAATCTTGCAGCAAGGACCAGTCCCACAAGAAGGAACATTCAGATGTGACCTTTTTACCCTTAAAAAAACTAGTAATTTATTCAAGATCTGAGACTGACACATCGAAATCCCTTTGCAAGACTGCAATATAAGTACCAATACTGTATCAGCATAACAGCAAATCATCTTTTGACTGAACAGTTCATCACAGATCTGTTTTGTAATAAATGTTCTTTCAAAATAATCCTGAAAAGCAACCCAAAGCAGAAACTGCTTCTATCAGCATGAGCTTTGTTACTAAGAACAGGTCAGTGAAACTGGAGTAGATATATGTAAAATAATTCAGAATTTATGGACTCATTTATGCATACATATGGAAAATATTTATCTGTTTCAGCACTGGGAAGAAAAAACATTCCCTCATACCAATGCTTACATACAACCAGCTCAATTTTAAAATAATTTCTTTCTCTGGCCACCTCTGGATGTAAAATCACAGTAAAGAAAATATTTAACTACATTAAACGCACAGCTTGCTAGAGGAGCAGCTCCAGGAAACACATTTTCCTCTCTATAAATCTGATTCCATTTGAGGCACAGTCACAACCTTCTTACCAAGAACAGATTTGCCAGAGGGAGTTTTTATTACCTGGGTTGCACTGCAGCTCTGTCCCAAGGGCTCCGGAGAGTACTTCCTCTATTTTCTGCACTATCTGATCACTCTGACAACTCCCAGCAGCTCCAGAGGCTTCGGAAGGCCCAGCCTGCTCAGCTGGGATTGTGTCACCATTGGGCTGGCCTTCCACATTTGCACTAACCAAAAAAATAATAATAAAAAAAATCAATTTAACACAAGCGATTCTGAGCATTTTTTTGGTACATTTTTTTTGTCGTTCACATACATTTATTAATCCAGCTCTTCAAAGCAGTATTCCAGCCTCCTGAAAAAGGCATGCTCTTAGGGAAAAGTCTGCCTTTGGATTAACTCTCGTTTATTCAGCCCCAACACTCTGTGACTGCTGAGGTTAAGACGCAAGGGGAAAAAAAAACACATTCAGGAATGTGCCACATCCCCCGTGCTCGTACGGCCTTGTAGGGGTTTCCTCCACAAAATAAATACACGCAACGCTCTCTCTTCCAGCTTTTTCTTGCTTTTACCAACGTTTTCCTTATTTTACGAGATAAACTCGGCAAATTTAGTCGTAAATCAGACAAACCATACAGGCGCCCGCCCCGACGGGAGGACAGCACCGAAACCGGTGAGAGAGCGAGTGGACGCATCCCCCCCCAGCGTCTTCTCTCGGCCCCCGGGCCGTGTCTCCCTCAAGGCACCAGCTCGGCCGCGACCCCTCCGGCCCCGCCATGTTGCCGCCGACACGACCCTCAGGCCGCGGCCCGTCTCTCTCCGCCCCGCGCCCTTCCCCACCGCTCCCCACCACCCCGTTACCCGCCATCCTGCTGTTGCTGCTCCTCCTGGATCTCCCGGAATTTGCTGACCACAAAGGACCGAAGGATCTGCTCGATATTCGTCGCCATGACACCCCCCCTTCCTTCCTGCCCCGACGCGAGGCCTCCAGCATCCCACAGTGCACCGCGGGCCAGGGCGCGCGCTGACGTCGCCACGGTAAGCGCCCTTTGCGATTGGCTGCGTTCGCTGTAAGCCCTGTCGCCATTGGCCGAGGCGGCGTGCGGCTGCGAACGGCCGCTCTAGCGCGGCGCACGGGCCATAGAGCAGCGGCGGGTTCCGGCGGGGGGGGAAGGAAGGTCTCGTGTCCCCTCAGCCGCCGCCGCCATGTTGTGGCGCTCCCGCCGCCCCCCCCGCGCGCCGCGCCTGCCTCCGCCGCCACCGGCAAAGCCGCCCCGAGCGTGTCCCCGTCCCCCAGTGAAAGCATTAAACCAGTCCCCGGCGCTCCGCGCCCACACCGCCGCCTCACGCAGACCCCTTCCCCACAGACACACCGCCCCGCCGCCGCCGCTCGCGGCCCCTCTCGCGCCCCGTACGCCGCGTCCGAGCCCCCGCGGCCCCGCGGAGGGCAGGAAAAGGCACCGCGGCGGCCACGACAGCCGGTCCCGTCCCCCCGCGCTCCCGCACGCCCTTCCCCGGCGCCGCTGGAGTCCCCGCGGCGGCCGCTGCTTACCCGGCCGAGGCCATGGCGGGCTGAGGCGCGGCGCCGGCGGCTGCGATCGGGAGCGATTCCATCGGTGCCCATGGAGCGGGGCCGAGCCCCGCGTGTGCTCCGGGCGGGCGGCGGCTCTCAGAGGGCTCTGCCCGCACACGGGCGGTGCTGCGGCTGCTGCTGCATCACCACGGGGCCCTCAGCCCCGGCTCCATGCGAGAGGCGGCCGCCCGCGCTCCCTCCCTCCCCCTCCGCCCGGCAGTGACACGCACATGTGCTCCGGGGGCTGGCAGCGGGGCCGCGAAAATTAAAGGAACAAAGGGGGGGAACCGAAGGGAGGTAGATAAATAAAGTGCGCCTTTTGCCCAACTAGGAAAATTGGAGCTTTTCTGGCGGTGATGGAACGCACCGAAATAAAGTTGTCCAGAGTACACCCACCCTGGGGACCCCTTCAGTTCTGTCCATGATACCTTAATAAAATCAAATTTTAATTATATGGGTGTTCAAACAGGATGTAAAACCGAATAATCCTACGGCTGGAAGACTCTCCCCACACACAGTTTCAGTAGTAGTAACTTAGGGGAGTTAGTTGACCTGAAATAAATTTAAAATACCTCCAAATAAATTTTAAAAACCTCCAAGGGATCTGGTGAGTGGCATCCTTGCCCATGGTAATTACTAAATGGTTTTTAAGGTCCCTTCAAACCCAAGCCATCCTGGCATTTTATGAAAACCCAAGTAAAACTGTTTAATTACCGCCAGGGTCTAAAAATTTTCACCATCATTACTGTATAATAATCACTTGCAAGACCCCTTAAAATCAGCATAATTCTTCACTCTGCCCTGCTGATCTGCCTTAATATTGACTTTGGAGAAAAAAAAAGAATCAGAGACTTGGATCAATCTGCTTACTTTTTTGTCACACTTTATTTATTCCATTTAAAATACAAAGCAGTTACAGTTAAGAAGTCCTTTTACCTGTTCATGCCATGCCCACATTAATATACATTAAATTTACTATTAGAACACTACATAATTTTTGATATCAAATTAAATGCTGAAAATGTTTCAGTTGAATAATTTCAAATATATTTAGGTTCAGCTGATGCAAATGGCCTTGTCTCAACCAGGTGTTATAAATAAGAAGCTTGACTAGGCCAATATTCAAGCAGCAATCAATGTATTAATTAATATGGTAAAGTATGAGCAATACAGCGCTGGGTACAGTGAGGGAAGTTTGCCTCCAACTGCACACTGATAGTTGGGCTTACAGGTATTTATAGGGGTCCTAATAAGCTTTCTCAGCAGTTTTTTCTGCCAAGTTTTACTTGTCAGCAGTTTCTATTCCAAATTTTTACGTCACAATTCTATACACTATTGTGATTTAGTTTTTCTCAGGATGTGTCCCACGGAGTATCCCAGGGGGTGGTGGTTCCGTTTCTGAAAGAAGGAAGGAGTCTCCCAGATAGTGAGGTCCAGTCTCCAGATGTGGCTCCACCTTTTGTTCGCAAGGACTATAAATCTCATAGCAGTGATGTCCAGCTTCCCTTGGTCAAAACCATTAATCCTTGAGATGATGTCCATCTTCTTTTCTCAAGCTGCATGTTTCCTTTTTATATATTCTAAAGCTAGAGTTTCAAAGATCCTTACTACAAGAAATATTCTAAAATTATACTTCAAAAGGTTATTATTGCAAAACTCTTAAAGGCTTAACTACAAGCAGAAAGTTCCTGTCAAAAAACATCCTTAAAGCTTTAATTCAAATGCTCCTAAATCAACTAAAAACTTATAAAGGGTAATTGCAAACCAAGGATAGGTTCAAAGGCCTTCTTCCATGCTTTACTTTTCTCAGTTATTATTAGAATTCATCTTTATACCTGTCCCATGGTCCGTTTCCACACATATCACAATCACAAATACACACGTTGCCTGTTTGTACCTGACATGAAACACAGCCTTGTATTTCACAAACACTACGTAATTTTTGATATCAAACTAAAGGCTGAAAATGTTTCAGTTGAACAATTTCAGATATATTTAGATTCAGCTGATGCAAATGTCCTTGTCTCAACCAGCCATGTCAAAAACATGAAAAAGGTGCCCCAAAAGAGCCAGAGAAGGACTTTAGTGTGTGCTGCATTTTCCCTCTTACTCCTTACAAACAAAACTAATCTGATAATTACAAGAAGTCTCTCTTCATACTCATGAGAATCCACAGCCCTAAGGGAAAATAACTGTTCTTACTCTCCCCATCACTGCTTGCTGAATAAAGTCCCTTTACTCCCTTTATTTAAACTCTTTTATTCAGTTTCAGTGTCAGATGGTTTTCAGATTAATTAAATATTTTACTTTCATTTTGTTAAGACCAGTGATTGTTGCTGGAAATGTTCAATTAGTAAATGAGTAATATATTAGTATTACATTAGTAATAGTAGTTCTGCTACAATTATCAATACTACTTAGAGCATTTATTTGTGCAACTCTTCCCTTTCAAAGTAGGAGTCTGGTCTGGGGTGTGCTTAAATATGCTGAAAAATAACATTAGACCTTATTTCCTAAGGTATTTTACAAAGAACAGTGATGTTCTCACATTATAGCTCTTGAAGAGAGGAAAACTGTGGGTCAAATCTTGTTTTATTAAGAGTATTGTAGCACAACTGTAATGCTAAATTAGACTAAACATTGTCCAATGCTCTATGGTTTCATAAAGCAAAAAGCTCAAACGTGGGACAGTCCAAGGATGTGGTATTTCAGGGGATGTAGAGGCAAACCCCACATTTGCACAGCCCTCACAGACCACCACCCTCAGCCCCTGAGGCGATGGATAAAGTAAAAACAATCCCGCCATCCCTGAGGTCTTTGGGCCGCCGCTCCACCGCCCGCCCCAGATTTGGGGGATTGCTGCGCTAGAGGAAATCCCGTCGAGACATCGCTCTGAGGTCCCTCCTCCCCGTGTGCTCGCTTGGTGTTTTAGTTCCGGCGGACTTCTTCTCACCTTTGAATATTCTCCGAGAACGGTGAGTCTCCCCGCCGCGCTGGAAGGGGCAGCGCTTCCCTCAGGTGCGTGGCTGTCGCCGTCCCGGCGCTGCCGAGGGTCCCGCCACGCCCGCGCCGGGCTGAGGGCGCGGGGGGCGGCGCGGGCCGTGTGCGCCCGTGTCCGAACCGCAAAATGGCGGGACACGCGCCGCGCATCCCCGCTCTTCAGGGCAAATTCTCTCACGGCTTGGGCCTCACTGCACCTCCCTCATGGCATCCCGGGCATGGCTTGGCCCTCATGGCAGTCCCCTCATGGCTTGGCGCTCACAGCATAGCCCCCACAGCAGTACCCTCAGAGCATGGCCCTCACGGCACAGCCCCCACAGCAGTACCCTCAGAGCATGGCCCTCACGGCACAGCCCCCACAGCAGTACCCTCAGAGCATGGCCCTCACGGCACAGCCCCCACAGCAGTACCCTCAGAGCATGGCCCTCACGGCACAGCCCCCACAGCAGTACCCTCAGGGCATGGCTCTCATGGCATCTCCTTCACGGCAAATCCTCTCCTGGCATGGCCCTCACGGCATGGCCCTCTTGGAATCCCCATCACAGCTTGGCCCGGTGAGAAATGCTACTCACTTTCAAAAATTTAAAAGGTTTATTAAAACTTTATCAAAATACATCAGAAGACTGAATAGAGAAAATATTATGGGGCCGGGAATAAAGGATATTTTCCCCGCCATGTGCTTTGAACTCTTTAGCCCCTCCCAAAGCTCTGCCCATTGACTTCTTCCCTGTCCAGTGGTGGAGATCATTTCCTTAAATCTGGATTGGAGGCCAGCTCTTGCCATAGCAACAATGCCACCCTCCCAAATGTCCAAACCCAGGCCACCCCCAATAACAACACAAGGCAGGTAAAACATTACTATAAATCTATAAAAACATAACTATAAATCTATAAAACTTCTCCTAACATATATACATGATACTTGCCTTTGAATTGCGAGAGTCAACCATGGCGTTACTCATCTATCGCAGCCCTTATAGCAATCCCACCACGGCCTGGCCTTCATGGCCAAAGTGGTGAAATATTTACTTGAAGTAAATATTAAACTTCGACATCTCTGGTTTTGGACTTTGATTCACTTAAATTCTTTCCCTGCTGTTTGCAAAGCTGGGGGCTTACCAACTTTTTAAGCATTTTTTAAAATTTATCCAGTAGCTGTTGGAACTAATGAGCATAGTTAATACTTATGCTACTATTTAGGGTATATAGCTGAAAGAATAACACAGGAAGTGCATTTCAAGGGTTATGCTCCTCTGTCATCATGGTACTAAACACTGAGCACTTCCAGCATCCTACATTTCTTGAGGTGTCAAATTTACTATGGGGGTGGTTGTAAAAGTTTATGATCCTGTTTATCTTTAGCACCAAAACTTGAGGGAGTGTTTTGACTAGAAAAATGCCAAATCCAGCTGTTTGGAGGATCCTACCTGGACACAGAGGGCCTGTGTGGCAGAGCTGCAGCTTGGGCCATGAAAGACGCATAATAATGACTTTTTTCCTTCTTTTTTGTTTTCTACACTGCACTGAATGGCAGGAGGTGGAAAGAGATGATCTTTAAGTTTCCTTCCAACCCAAACCTTTCATGATACTATATGGCCAGGTGAGAGCTGGGAGTTTGTCTTTTTAATAAAACACGAGTTAAAAAAAAAACTTATTTAACCCAAAGCTCTAACTAAAAATCATAATTGCCACCAGATTATGGAGGCTTAGAAGCTACTTAAGCAGTTCTTCATGTGTTGAAGTCAGAGGAAGTGAAAAGTTTTCTAAGGCTGTGTTTTTTTCTTTCACGAAAAATTGGTTTTTTCCTTCATTTCCTTCCTGCCCCAAGCTAAACCTGCAGTTCCCCTGTGGGATGCTGACCATTTTGCAGGTTTGGTTGCCATGGCCGTTTTTGTTGTGCCTCAGAGCTGCCTGCACACTTGGCACAGTGAATTCCCTCTGAGAACTGAGCCACACAGGAGAAAAAATGCAGAGAGGTGGATGTCTTCCCTCCACAGCCCCTGTTTCCCTGGTGTCTGTCCCTGGGACCAGGGACAGGCTGGGGCAGGAGGTGGGCATGGGAATGCAAACTTGAGTGTGTCCTGGTCCCTCCATCCATCGTGGTGACCCGAGGGCACAGCTGGGTTTCCTCTTTCACCCTTCCTGGCTGCTGCTTCCCTTGTCCTGGCTGGTGGTGATCCCTCACCCCTTGGGGAGTTAGCTCAGCTCAGCAGCTGGGATTATTTCCTTTATATATCCACACTGACATATTTACTTAGCTGCACTGCTTACCGTCACGGTGTCTGCTCTCCAGCACTGCTCTCCTGATCCGGGTGACCACACTCCCTTGGCACAGGCAGGAGGAGAGGGAAGGAGAGCCTGCAGGGGGAGAGGTTGGGGTGGGACCAATGGGGAGCTGGCCCAGGCAAGGGCAGCTCAGCCCCTGTGCACCCGCAGTCGCTGAACCTGAACGGGGGCCAGACCTGGCACAGATGCCCTGGGGAGGCTGGCTCGGAACTCCCCTCCTGCCTGCCGAGCTCTGGGGGCACTCAGGATGGGCAGAAAGACTCAACTCATGGGGTCATTCAAAGGGCACAAGAGCTGGGTTCAGGTCACGGGGCTTTGGGGCTGCATGGCCTGGCTGTAGGTGAGTTTGGGAGCTGAGTAAAGGATGGCAGGGTGGATCCTAGGATGTCGGAACTCAGGACATCCCTTTGGGAGTCTGGAGCTGCCGGGACCCTGCCAGGGGGCTCAGAGACCCTGGCACACAGCCCAGAACACCAATGGGTTTGATTATGAACCGTGGAGCAAATTGCCACCTTTACATGAAGACCTAAAAGCCACAGCAGTTTAAACAGTGTAAGAATAAAGTTATCACAGGGTGTAAATGTAGGTTTGGGGATTTTTGGTATAGAGAGGGATTTGGGCGTGTCCAGCCTTTCTTCTTCTTCTCTACCTCCATCTCCAGTGGTGATGTTGGCATTTTTAGACTGGTTTAGAGTAGAAGCTCACAGTCTAACATAGGTGATGGGTATTGGAAAATAATTGTAAACATGTTCCATGTAGTTTTTAGTATAAAGATAACACCACCCCGGGGGCAGGCAGAGTGCCTCTGGCTGTCCTGCTCGATGGACCTCAGCTGGGCAGGAGGAAAATTTATAGGTAAGATACAATAAACAATTCCAAGACTGAAAACTGAAGAGCTCTGACTGATCCTTTGAACGCGTGGGCTGAAGCAGAGACTTTTAACACAGGTCAGGGTCGCAAACCCTGTGGCCTTCCGACACTAGGAGAGAGTTGAGAGGAGAAAGTTTCAAGTTTCAAGCTGGGAGGAGGAAGCTGCAAATTTTGGATTCTTCTCCAATCACTTATTTTGATTATTTTTTCCATAACAAGTCTATGAAGAAAACTCTGAAACTGATAAACAGCTCAGACTAGGGTCAGAAACACACAGACCTCAGTGCAGTGGGAACTCCACAGCCTTCCCAATTTGGGCTTTTTTCTATCTCCTGTGAGAATTATTTTTTTTTTCTTCTGCCTAACTGCAAGAGGAAAAATGAACCTTGTCCTTTAGTCCAAAGCCGAGTGATGAGAGCTCCTCTCCAGCTCTGGGAGTTGTGAATTTTAACCTTCATAGTGACACTGGGCTTGGGTCTGTAGTGTTTGGGAAAGTGTTAGGCCATTCTTCATTCTCATCTCCAAGAAGAGTAGGAGTTCTTTGCCTCTCTGGGTGGTCTGGGTTGGAAGAGACCTCAGAACTCATCCAGTTCCAGCTCCTTGCTCTGTTGAGGGACACTCCACTAGACCAGGTTGCTCCAAGCCCTGTCCAGCCTGGCTCTGAGGTTGGACAGGGCTTGGAGCAACCTGGTTGACCATGTCTTTGATCTAAAAAAACTTGGATGCCTACATCAGTTTTCCTGAATCCCAGTGTTGGGAAACAAAGATACAGAGGAGCACAGAGGAAACTAACAGCACTGGAGCTTAATTAGGAAAAAAAAATACACTGTGTGAAGGAGTGAGCTTTGCTGTTTGTGCTGGAGTGCAGATGTCTGATTGTATTTGCACCTTTCCTGCTGTAGTTTGAGGTGAGCTGATAAGGCACTGCCTTATTCAAATACTCCACCCAGCTGAGATTGAATATTTAGGTATCTTGCATCACACCTGCAAATAAATTGCTTAAGGAGTTTATGTTTTCTTCGAGAGTTCTGTTCATAAAGCAGACAAGAAACTGAGTGTAACCCCCAGGTGGGTGCACAGGGGAAGTTTGGTAGGGTCAGTGGCTCCTGTCCCTGGGAAGAGACAGCACCTGAGTAGCCTCATGTCACTGCTCCCTGTGTTTGGAGCCTCCCCGTGCCCTGTGCAGGAATCGGGGTGGGAGGGCTCTCAGGACTGTGGGGCTTGCCTCCCTCACTGGATTTTCTCTGCTCCATAGGCCCTGCTCTCCAGGAAGAGTTCCCTGGTTTGTTGAAGAGCCCCAGCTGCCTTCCTGCAGTGAGGATAAAGGTCTCTGAGCTGATGCTCCTGCCTGCTGACTTTGTCCTGACATCCTCGAGGATAAGCTCTGGGAATCTTCTTGTCTCCATTCTGTCCTTGCCTCCTCTCCTCCTGGACACACGGAGTGATTAAGTCATTTCTTCTTTCCTGTTCTCACTTCATATAAGGATCTAACAAGAGACCCTCTTCTGAAATGTCCCTTATCTTCATTTTAAAGCATCTTTTAAACAAATACCTTCTCCTTCTTTACCAAAGCAGGCAATGGGTGCAGAAGGTAATGGCATCCTGTGGTTTGGAATCGTTAAGGATTTCACACATTGCTTCCAAAAATCCTGGGGTGTGATAATCCTCACAGAGTAAATATCTACCTTGTGAATGACTTTAGAGAACAAATTTTTGACTGCTGGATTAGTGATAAAAATAAAAAAGAATGTTGCCTCTTGGGCTCTTCATTTTTAAAGTGAGGTCCTGTTGGGCAGCAGAGGGGCCTCCATGACATCTTTGAGTGCCAGTGTAAATAAAACAGAGGCTGCTGCATCTGAGCCTCCTAAACTGGCACTGCCACAAGTTCTTCCCAAGCCACATTCCTAAATAAAAGTTGCTAGGATACCGTAGTGGGATGCACAAATAGCACTGAGCTTCAAAACAAACGTGTGAAACCTAATCTTCACTCACATTTTGATATAAAATGATCAACTATTATTTGACATGCAGACATGGCTTGTTCTGTTTACT
This sequence comes from Serinus canaria, assembly GCF_022539315.1. Taxonomy (NCBI): domain Eukaryota; kingdom Metazoa; phylum Chordata; class Aves; order Passeriformes; family Fringillidae; genus Serinus; species Serinus canaria. The sequence goes on along the minus strand of NC_066313.1, from coordinate 113,913,373 downwards.
GCTCCCACAGAAAGCTTTGTCCTGTATGTGATGAGTTCTTTCATCTGACAGTAGTGCCAGAATGTGTTACTTCAGGGAAGAGAAGGAGGCGACTCTTGGAGTGAGTTGCCATCATGGTGAGTCCCTTGAGGTGGCCACAGTGTCACTGGGTCTTCAGGCTGTGCTGATCAGCAGTGTGGGCTTAGTGGAGTGTGAATTTCATAAGGGCCTTAAGATGAAGCAGGGCAGGGCTGGAGGGGATCTAGGGAATGAGGAATTGTTCCCTGGCAGGGTGGGCAGGCCCTGGCCCAGGGTGCCCAGAGCAGCTGGGGCTGCCCCTGGATCCCTGGCAGTGCCCAAGGCCAGGCTGGACACTGGGGCTGGGAGCAGCCTGGCACAGTGGAAGGTGTCCCTGCCATGGCAGGGGTGGGATGGGATGAGCTTTGAGGTCTCCCAACCCAAAGCATTCCATGATAATTTGCATCATATTCCTTATTTATCATGCTGCTTATTACATGGACTAATTTTTATTTATTGCAGAAGTGCAGATCCTAATTTTTAGGTACAAAGAGATTTTTACATACAAAGAGAATATTCACAAGCTGGTTAATGAATAGTTTTTTAACTATAAAAAAAGAATACCTGGGAAGGGACAGAATTTTTTTCTCTGTTTAGAAACAACAGGATGAGCAGCTCCTGTCCTGCAGAGCTTTTGCCTCTCACTCCTAGAGCACTTGTAGGGAAGCTTCTGTCCCCTGTTCCCAGGAATGTCTGGAGGTCCCTTCCATTGGCTGGCTGCAGAGTCATCGGTGGAGTGGGAGTGTTGGGTCAGGGATTTAAACCAGGGGCTGCCAATCTTTGCTCTCTTTGTGCCTCTGAGCTCCTGAGTCCTGCTCTCCTCAGCTTGGTACACGTAGCACACAGTGAGTAGGAGCTCTCTTGGGTTTGAAATCGTCCTGGTTTAAAATCTTAACATTTTTAAATTTAATTTTTAAAAACATTTTAAAAGTTAAAAGTTTTAAACATTCTTTTTTCGGAAAATCATATTGTGTATAGTTCAACTTATTATTGATAAAATTTACCTGAAAAAGTACAATTTAGTGGCCACTGGCTCTGGATACCACTGGCAATGCTTATTTGACTTCAGAGAGACAGCTGCCTGCTGTGTGATCAATGTTCTTCTACCTTACTGTTACATTACTGTATTTATCTATTTCACCCCTTTGTTGTATCCTTCATTCTTTTACCTTCTTGCTTTAGTTGTAATTTAAGAGTTGAGCATCATGATTTCCCAAACATCTATATCATAACTGTTATTTTTAGCCTAGCCTGAACTTTTTTATTGCAAGTAATCATGGAGTTTTATAATTAAAACATGTCTGTAACTTTGCAATATCTACATTTGACCCAACACTGGATTAGAAACATGTTGCTCTCCCCCAGCAAGGAACTACCATTAGATATTAGCTCTGGCCTGTTTAGTTGATAGCAAACAACTCAGTGTTAATTTTCTGTATTTTATCCTTCTATCCACATTTATTTTGATTTAGTCTGTCGGGATGTTTTGCCTAATGCAGATATTTTGCCTCATCAGAGCAGCTTTAGTCAAGTCAAGCTGTAGCAGCTGATGTGAGGGCAAGGCACATCCCTGCCTCATCTGAAAATCTGCTTTGGATCATTTTTGCTTTTCCCTTAGAAATCTCCAGGGTTTTGTTTTGTTTTTATCCCCTTTTCTAAGATATATTTTGTGTTGTTTTTCCCCTTTTCTAAGATATATTTGGTGTTGTTTTTTCCCCTTTTCTAAGATGTATTTTGTGTTGTCATCCCCTCTTCCCCTCCTGCACAGGGGGCTCTGAGCTCACCTGGGCACTGGCCATGTGCGGGTCAGTGACCGGCAGTGTGAAGAGGGTGACGCTGGTTCTGTGTTGTTTGTGCTGGGATTACATCAGGGGCACTCGTGGCTCCTTTTGTCCTCGACTCTTCTCTGGGCTCTGTTCCTCCCCCCAGCAGTGGGAGAATGGGAGCTGATCCCTACAGCCAGGCTGGGAGAGCTGGGGGTGCTCACCTGGAGAGGAGAAGTTCCAGGGAGAGCTCAGAGCCCCTGGCAGGGCCTGAAGGGACTCCAGGAGAGCTGCAGAGGGACTGGGGACAAGGATGGAGGGACAGGAGCCAGGGAATGGCTCCCAGTGCCAGAGGGCAGGGCTGGGTGAGATCTTGGCAATGAGGAATTGTTCCCTGGCAGGGTGGGCAAGGGCTGGGATGGAATTCCCAGAGCAGCTGGGGCTGCCCCTGGATCCCTGGCAGTGCCCAAGGCCAGGCTGGACACTGGGGCTGGAGCAGCCTGGCACAGTGGGAGGTGTCTCTGTCCATGGTAGGCAGGTTGGAATGTGATGAGCATTAAGGTCCCTCCCAACCCAAACCAAACTATTATTTTGGCTCAAAATAAGGACATACATAATCAGTTTATAAATTATGTCCTTCCTTCCGCCACTTCCTTCCTTCCTTCTTCACTGTTTTCAGAATTCGGGTGGATTTTGTCCGTGCAAGTGAGCTCTTCCATCAGTCACTCTGTGGGGAGTACACACTGCAGTGACTCTCAGGGAGCAGAGGTTTCCAGGGCTCTCAGAGAACACGCTGTACTTTTGCTGTGAGCCCCACGTGCGTAAGCTGGCTGTGCACACCCAGGTGATGACGTGGTCACTCATGCTCCCACTGGCCAGCACAATGTCCATGTGTTTTTCCAAACCTCACTGGAATGGGACAGTGCAGTGGATACCCCACTCTACCTTGTGTGAGTGAGCTCCTTTACTAATTCCACCTGTTGCTGGCCTCCTGGTCCTTCTCTTCAAGGAAAGCCAGAGCTGAAAGTTACTTCATTGTCTCATTGCTTGGAGCTGTTCCTTTCCATGAGGTGTTCAGAGCTTTTCAGTCATTGCCTCTAAAGTCTCTTGAACAACCCCATCCAGCTCCAAACACTCTGTGTTCATGCCATGGGTGCATCAGAAGGGCTTTGACCTTTGAAGGTTTGGATTCTCCAAGGAATTGTTGCTCAGAAGGGCTGTGGACTCCCCATCCCTGTCCCAGGCCTGGCTGGACACTGGGGCTTGGAGCAACCTGGGACAGTGGAAGGTGTCCCTGCCATGGCAGGGGTGACACTGGGTGGGCTTTAATGTCCCTTCCAACCCCAAACCATTCTGGCAGTCTGTGATTCTCTAGGTTGCAAATCCCAGCCTGGTCTCTCAGCAGGGTTTTTCCCTCTCTCCCAGATTTCAGTATCAGTGGGAGCAGTTTCCACTCAGACCCAGGATGGTTTTCCTGATGGGTTCCTGCTGTGCTCTGGGTCAGCTCAGCCTTGGAGGTTTAGTGTGTATCACTGATGAAGTTTAGTGTGTATCTGATGAAGTTCTCCAGCACTTCATGGTCCCTGAAGCTGTTGCTTTCCCCACCTTTCCCAGCTGATTCCAGCTGTTTTCCTTTGTCCTGGTGTCCTGCAGGGCCATGGCTGAGCGGGTGCTGGTGATCGGCAGCGGGGGCAGGGAGCACGCCCTGGCCTGGAAGCTGGCCCAGTCCCCCCACGTCAAACACGTGTTTGTGGCTCCAGGAAATGCAGGCACGGCTGACAACGGGAAAATCTCCAATTCAGGTAAACCAAAAAATGCCAATTTTAAATTTGATCATTCAACCAGGATGTTGTTGAGCTGAAATCACAGCTGGTAGTGTGAAAGGATGATGATGATGATGATGATGATGATGATGATGATGATGATGATGATGATGATAATGATAATGAAATCATCATGATGATGATTGTGGTGGTTTTAGTTTGAAGCTGAATGGAAATATTAATTTTGTGTAGTGGTTTTGGTTCACTAATTAAAGCTTTTTCTGAATTTTAAGATTTATTGGTTAATGTATATAACTACAATCCCATAAAAAATTTAAACAAAAAAATCCTATACCCTCCCCCCCAAAAAAAATCTCTATTCCCAAAAAATTACTAATTTTAAAAATAAATAATAAAAACTTTTACCTTTAACCAACTCATCTGTAAAACAACACCCCATAAATCAACATAACCCATAAACAAACTGATGATGGATGATGATGATGGATTACCATTTTTTAAGGTTTTGGGCATGTGAAATAGATTTTAGATGCAGTTAAGAAGAAAAAAAGTATCTGAACAAAGCCTTGTGTAAGTTGTGTAATTAATTTTATAAGATGTCAGCTGTGAAGTTTCATTCTTTAGGTTTGGGTTGGGAGGATTCAGCCAGAGCTGTTCCTCTGGAAATCCAGCTGAGGATAGTTGCTGTGGTTCCACCTAAATTCCCTCTTGTGCTCTCAGAAGTGTGTTGAAACCCCATGATCCCCACAGCCTGTGACAAGAACACTCTGTCACTGTGAGCATAATTCATTCCATTGTCTTAGTGACCTTAAGAAATCAAGGTTATCTTCAAATATTCCTCTGTGTACTGCCTGCTTGGTTGGAGCTCTGACTGGCTGTAATTGAGACTTTTCATAGTTGGTAATTTTGAGAAATCAAGCTTCAGATGTGCAAACTGAGCATCCAGTTTTGGAGCTGCATCTCAAAGAAGCCTGGTCTGAGGAGCTGACACCCAGGGAGCCAGTCCAGACCACAGAGATTCCTGTGTCCTTTACACAACAGGTCCTGATTTGGGGGCTTTAACCTGCATAAAACTTCAGTTTTCCCTTCAGAACATGTGATAAAATGATCAAGGTCCCTCAGGGTGCATGGGAATGTGGATCAGACACATCCATTTGCTGCAGTTCTGTTGCTGTGGGAGTAGCTTTGTGTTGTGTTGTTGTCTTGTGGAAATGTGAGTGCTGCCAGGTCCTTGTACAGCAGGTAATTATTGACTAGAATTCCCTTGGAATGCTTCATTACAGGCCTTTGAAACAACTTTGTCCTGAATTATTTTTGTCCAGTCACAGCAGCATGAGTGAGCTCCTCACTCCAGTTCTTTGCTCTCTTTGGCCTCTGAGGAGAGGCCTGGAAGGAAGAGCTGGACAAGATCAGAAAGTCAAAAAAATCCCCTTTACCCTTGTGCTAAGTGGGGTCAGTTCCAGGCTGCAGGGCCTGTGGAGTAAGAATTCCAAGGGTTTTTTTCAAGCTGTGCCTTTTTAAACACCACCCCTCCCCATTTTTTTCTCTCTTTCATCTCAAAAAAACATTTCACCAGTAGTGGGAATTGCTTGATCTCGAGCCAGGTCTATGAAATTTCCATGTGGAATAAATGGGTTTGTTCTGCACATGGGCTCACCTGTGCTTTGGGAGAGAAATCTTCACCACCCCAGGAAGAACCTAGAATTTATGAAGAGTTTGATTTATATTGGTTTTTAAGGAAAGAATTTGTCTCAACTGTTCAGGAATTCCAGTGCTGTCACTGGGGCCTTGATTTAACTCAGGGTGGAAAATGGGGAATTGCCTGTCAGAAGCACATGAGCCCTGTTATGCTGTGTGAGCAGCACAGGGATATCTGGGAATATCTGGGAAATTCCTTCCCTGGTTTTTGGGGTCTTTTTGGCACAATCAAGATTTGGCTCTGAAAGTTCATCATCCCATCGTGGGTCATGGAATTGCCTTTAATTAGGATTGCAGCTTTGGGTCTTGGGTGATTACTGAAACACGAAAAAGTGAGCTGAAAATTATAAATAACCTTAAATCTTTCAAACTTTGTATTGAAGTAAGAAAAACATTTTTTGTGGTTGATCTGAGCTGGTAATTGTTAAGAGCAGTAAAGTGGGATTTAGGTTGGGTGCCTAAATACAGGTTTATCTTTAATTTAGGTGGATTATCAGGGCAGTTTTGGTGCAGAGGCACAGACAATGGCTTGCTGAATGAATAGGTGTGTCTGTGAATGGATTTCATCATCCTGACACCTCCTTCTGTCACATTGTACCTCTCAGGGTAACTTGTGCCCTGAAATTTAAGCTCCACCCTTGAAAGCCTTGGGCCAGGGTCCTCCTGTCTGGTTCCAAAGGAATGTTCAGCTGTTGATTCAAGCAGTCAAACACAGCCACAGAAATGTCCCCTTTCAGTCAAAAACCTGAGGAAAAGGATATTTGGGAGGAAAGCTAAAATCATGGATAAACAACACGATTTGTTCCTTCCTGTTTGTTGTTAGGACATTTCTCCATCGTGTAAATCTTGTGCCACACTCACTGCTCATACCATGAGATCAGACCTGCAGCAAGAAATCTGGGGTGAATTCCAGGCTCTCTCCTTTTCTGCTTGGAGAGGGACAGGATTGTCTGGAGTGCCAGGACAAGGGGGATGGCTTCCCACTGCCAGAGGGCAGGATTGGATGGGATATTGGGAATTAGGAACTATTCCCTGTGGGGGCAGGCCCTGGCACAGGTGTGTTGTGCTTTTGGGTGAGCCAGAAGTCAGCTGGCATCAGCTGTACACCAATGTCAAATGCCTTTGTTGGGGGACCAAAATAATTGGGCTGTGAAAGAGGTGCCAAGGAGGTGATTTTTATTTGTGTTCTGTCTGGGTGTTCCCACACCCCACCTGAATAGGGTCAATCTATAACAAAATGTAGATTCTGTTGTGGAATCAGGAAATTTTATGGTCAGGGATTGTTCCCTGGCAGGGTGGGCAGGCCCTGGCCTAGGGTGCCCAGAGCAGCTGGGGCTGCCCCTGGATCCCTGGCAGTGCCCAAGGCCAGGCTGGACACTGGGGCTGGGAGCAGTCTGGCACAGTGGGAGGTGTCCCTGCCATGACAGGGGGTGGCACTGGGTGGGCTTTTAGATCCCTCCCAATCCAAACCAGTCTGGAGTTCAATGATTCTATGAATTTATTCGTCCAGGGTAGGGGGAGCACAGTGGGACTGACCAAAATCCTGTCATCCCCTTCCTCTCTCATCATCCCAGCCCAGAAACTGGCTGGAGGAGACCATCAGCCCCAGTGTATTGCTGTGTCCCAAGGGAAAGGACAAGAGAAAATGGCTCTAAATTCCACCAGGGGAGGTCAGATTGGAAAGAATTTTTCCCTGCCAGAGTGGTCAGGCCTTGGAATGAGTTGCCTAGGGAGTGGTGGAGTCACTGTCTGTGGGAGTGTCCTAGAGGTGTCTGGATGTGGCCTTGGGGACAGCGTTTGGGTGCTGCTGGTGATGCTGGATGGTCCTGGAGGGCTCTTCCAGCCCTGCTGATGCTGGGATCCTGTGCTCCCTTTGCCAGCCCCGTGCCCTGGTGGGTGCAGTCTCCTCCCTGCACAAGCAGCCAATCCACACTGGGCTCATCTCTTTCCTGCCATCCCTGCAGACCTTGGCTTTGTTTATTCATGATAAAGGCAGGGCATTGCAGGGCCTTTTGCGTAACTTAGGTCATGGGATTGACATTTCTGTCTTTGGTGCAGGACGTTTCCTTTGTTTGCACAGTTTGGGGCATTCCAAGTGTCATCACATTGAATGTTTGGTTTTGGAAAGATAATGGTTGTAACAGCCCAAGCCCACATATCCTCAGCCATAATGACAGCACAGTGTCCTTCTTAATTAAGTTTAAAATCATGTAAAACAAAAAGTTCTGATTCCCCTTGCTTCCAGAGGGCTCAGTTTAGTGCAAATTTTAGGTAGTACTACAGAAAGAAAGAAAAAAAAAGAAAAAAGATGAGCTGGAATTCTACCACCAGCCATTTGTTTCATCCCCAACACCCTCCTGTCACCGAGATCATAAAATCACAGAATTGTGGAATGGTTTGGGTTGGACGGGACCTTAAAGCCAGGGGCAGGGACACCTTCCACTGTCCCAGGCTGCTCCAAGCCCCATCCAGCCTGGTCTTACCTCTCTAAAGCTCCATGGTGACTCTCCTCAGGCAGGAGACTTGCTGGAAAGAAATGATAAATTTTTTCCTTTAGAGTTTTTTGTTTTCTTGGATTCTTTGTGATGCTGCTTGTGCTGGCCAATGGCTGTGCCTGGGGGTCAGACCAGTTTGCTGGCTGGCAGCAGGGGATCCCAGAGCTTTTTTTTTCACCTTCAAGAGCAAGGTGGGTAGACAGGGCTGTGGAGGTGGGAAGGCTCTGGAGGGGCCCCCGAGGTGCCTTGGTCAGCTCAGCCTGGAGCAGCCTGAGCTCAGAGCTCCCCGGGGCTGCAGCTCCTCCCGAGGGGCAGCGCAGGGACAGCTCCCAGCTCTGCTCTGGGACAGGGACAGCACCAGGGAGCGCCTGGGGCTGGGCCAGGGCACCTCAGGCTGCAGGGCAGGGCAAGGCTCTTCCCCAGAGGGTGCTGGCACTGCCCAGGCTGCCCAGGGAATGGGCACGGCCCCGAGGCTGCCAGAGCTCCAGGAGCCTTTGGCCAGCGCTGCCAGGGATGCCCAGGCTGGGCTTGGTGGGGTCTGGGCAGGGCAGGGGTGGCACTGGGGGATCCCTGGGGGTCCCTTCAGCTCAGGACATTCCATGGTTCTGTGATTTATGACTCTGACAGTGGATGTCCAGCCAGAGCCTTTGCCTGGGGTTCGGGGCTGTGTTTTGGGTGAGTCTCTGTCAGTGTGGGCCTCACTCCTGCAGGTTCCCAGTGACCTGGCAGCCCAGAAGGGAGGCTGGGGAGTGCTCTGGGGCAACTCAGTGCTGAGGAGCACCTGTGGATGGGATTTTTCCCTGTTTTGTGTCTCCAACAGCTGTTCCAGTCAGTGACCATGCTGCTGTTGCCCAGTTCTGCAGGGACCAGGACATCAGGCTGGTGGTGGTGGGTCCTGAGGTTCCTCTTGCTGCTGGTAAGAGACACAAGCTGGAAATCACTGCCTTCAGCATTTAGAAGAAAAGTAAATTTTAGTCCTCATCTGCACATCACTCAGCAGAGTCTGAATGGAAACAAATCCTCTGGAGCAGTTTCCCTGAAATCCAGAGTTGTGCCAAGGTGAAGAGGAATTTCTAAAGGGCAGTGTGTGAGCATGAAAGGCAGTTTTGGTTTTCCTATGGAGTTTTCATGTTTTGAAATAATTATCATTTCAGTCTTGGTAAAAAACCTAATTATAAACATGCTGATAGTTTTTCTGCTTAAACCTTTTGGCATCTTCGCCAAGGACTCATGTTGACTTTGAGCTCAAAGGTGTCATAAACCAAGGGGGGATTGTCATCCCTTCCCAAAGCCAGCACATCCTGAGGCCTGCAGTGGTGCAGGGTTACTGCTCCTGGTTCCAGTGAGGAAAGCAGGCACTGCAGACACAGATGACTTCTATTCCTGGCATTCCTGCTCCAAGGAATCAGTGCAGCCCTGGACTTGGCTGGCCTGACCCCCATAAATCATCTGGAGATTTATGACATGTTTTGTGTTTAGGAATTGTGGATGACTTGACAGCAGCTGGGATCAAGTGTTTTGGCCCCACAGCAAAGGCAGCTCAGCTGGAGTCCAGTAAGAGCTTTACCAAAGCCTTTCTGGATCGTCATGAGATCCCCACTGCCAGATGGAAATCCTTCACTGATCCCAAAGCAGCGTGTGCCTTCATCAACAGGTACAGTTCTGGTCATTTTAGGCATATTCTTCCTGAGTGTGCTGGGTATCCAAACCAATCCAATCATTGCTCAGGTGTCCATACCTTTGGGATAGAACATCTGCAAAGGTTTAAAGGATCACCTACCATGACTCTCTCAAACTGCAGCAAGTCTGAGAGAAATGGTTCCTCCTGCTCTAAAATGGAATGCAAGCTCAGTGTTCAGTTCACAGGAGAATGTAGGACAAGCTGTTATTTTTTTGTCAGCCTGCCTGCTGGGGAAAGGCAGGGAGCAGCCCAGAGCCATCTGTGCTGGCTTCTTATCCCTTTTCTCCACCAAAAAAACCTGGAGAATTACTCTGCAACTGATGATCTGCTCATCACAGTGCAAGCCAGATGACCCTAGATGAAATTCCCAAATGGAAATCAGTAATGAACAGTCAGGGAATTCCCTGTGGGGAGAAGAGGCAGAGCATAACAAGAGGAGCCTGGTGTGATTTGTGTGTTATTCAATAAGGTTGCCATGAAAACTGAGAAGCACTTTGATTTTTCAACTCTTGAAATGTTTAAAAGGTCCTTGCAAGGACTGTTGATGTTGAATGTCTGTCCTGTGCCTTGGCAGTGCCACCTTCCCTGCTTTGGTTGTCAAAGCCAGTGGCCTGGCAGCTGGCAAAGGAGTCATCGTGGCTTCGAGCAAGGAGGAGGCCTGCAAAGCTGTCACTGAAATCATGCAGGTGAGGGGCAATGTCTCACACCAAACCAGTTCTTCACCACCTCACAGCATCACAGATATTCCTTATTTCATGTAATAGGAACGTGGCTGTGAGACATCAAACCTTTACCCTTTTATTTGGCCAGCTGGGAAACTCTATTGCATTTATGGCTTGAGGTGCAGTTCCTGTAGGCTAAAAGAAAACCATTCTTCATGAACCCTCCCTTATTTCACTTATTTATATATGCAATTCCCTTTTTTTCTCTGTATGAGACTCCTGCAATCCATCTGGTCCCACTGTGACCTCCTCAGTGACTGAGGTGGATCTTCACAAGCACCAGTAGGAGCAAGCACAGCACTTCAATGTGTAGTCAAATTCTGCTGGAATTATTTCAAGTGGAGTTCACACTGAGTGTCATGGTTTGACTCTGGCACAATGCCAATTCCCCCCCCCCCCCATGAAAATACTTCTTCCCTGGTGTCTGCTGTGGGATGTGATCAGAAATGGAGCAAAGCAGGCTCCAGCTTAGGAATAAAAGGAAAAAAAAACAACTATAAAAGAAAACACACAGAACTCAGGATGAAAACCTTCCAAAAACATTCCTCCTCCCCCCCACCAAATTTCTAATACATCCACCCCTCAGATCACCAACTCTCAGTCCAGCACCACCCTTCAGACAATCAATTCTCAGTTCATCAAGGAGAGAGGAGTCCCTCTTGCACCATGGGCTTCCCCTGGAAACCTCTCTTCCCCATGGAACCTCTCGTGTTTCCATGTCACACGTGGCACTGCCCGGAGATCATTTTGCCATCGTGACATCTTCCTTCCATGCCCAGTGCTCTCACCACTGCACATGGACCAGAGCTGCTTCTGGGGTTTTCCTTTTTAAAGGGTGCTTTGCCCAGTTCCAAAAAGAGCACAGTCTTTCACCTTTGGGACACCTGTCCCCCCCAGATTTCACCCCCTGGGGCCGAGGGGTCTCGAGAACAGAGATCATCTTCTTCCTCTTCTTCTTCTTCCCTGGAGATGGAGGGCACCACCACCACCCTCCTCACCCACTGTCTCTGTTCACGAACCAGAACCAAGAGAGCTTCCCCCTGGGAGTTCTCAGCTTTTAACCCCCTGTGTTCTCAGAGCTGTATCCATGTCCTCAGTGGCCACACCAGGTGCCAATATTCAAATCTGAGCCCTTATTGGTTTGACCACAGCATCCCAAAAAACTGACTTCCTCTCAAACCACGACAGGAGGAAGGATGTTCCACAGATGTATTTGGAGCATCAAGATTTGAAGTGAGGCCAAGTAAAGTAATTTTATCTGCCCAGTGAGGAACACAGAGCTGAGGCTTCCAGGTCAGGCCCTCAGCTTGTTGTCAGCAGCACAGCACCCTGAAATTCCATGGAGCTCTGCTGATCCATGGGACACATTCTGTGACACACTTGTGTTTCAGGAGTCAGGGCATGGGTGCTGCAGTTCCATTTTGGGGGTCTATGGTCACTGCCCAGTTCATGTCTGAACAGGGCCCAATGTCTTCTACAAAAAACCTGAGTTAGAGATTTCTAGAGACCCCAAAATCACTGTGGCAGTGTGGGTTGGTTGTTCTTAATTTCAGAATATGCACTCAGTGTTCCAACATTGCACTGGCATGTGAGAATCTTACTCCCTTCCCAGGTGTTGTATAAAATTGCACTTTTTTATCCATTGAAAGTGCAGACTGGAGACTTGGCTGTCACTGCTGTTGGGGTGAATTTCAGAAGGCAGAGCATGAGGAATTGCTCAGTAATCACAAATACCCTCTGCCACTGGAAAATATTCACTAATAAACCCTGCATTTATTTAAGGACAAAGAGAGAAGAGGAGTAGGGGTTTCACCAGTGCTGACATCCCTGGGGGGGAGAATGGATTCATCATCTCAAACCTGTGCTGCATTTTTGGCTGTATTAAAAATACCTGTTTCTTGTTGCATTTTCAGTAGTATAAAACTGAAACAGAGCTAAAGAGATTTTGTTTCACTGTAGGATAAGAGTTTTGGCACAGCTGGGGAAACTGTTGTTGTTGAGGAACTTCTTGAAGGAGAAGAAATTTCTGTAAGTGCATCTCCCTGTAACACTTTGGTTCTACCTCTTCTGAATTGTTTGGGATTCACTAAGTGCCCTCACCTACAGAGTGGAGGATTTTATCAGTTAAAACCATTCCCTGCTTATAAATAAAATTAGAGACAGCTGTGAGCTTTATCAGCCAAGAAAAGGAAGTCTTGAAAGGGATGTAATTCCTTCCTTACGGGGCAGGGAGGGGAAAGGAAAAAGTAATTTCTATCATGCAGTATTTTAATTACTTTTTTAAAAACCTTTTGAGTGTTTCTTTTCAGTGCAACTGCTGATGGTATAATTTTTCTAGGTTTTATTGATTTCTGAGGGAAGGTCACACAAAACGAGTCCCTGCTTCCTGAGGAAAAGCCAAATGCTTTGAACCCCATCATTTATTTCATCAGGGAAGCAGAGTTTATCCACTTAAATATCCCTTTGTCACACAGCTCTAATTGCACTGTAATTGTACCCATCCCCAGGAACTTTAACTGCTGTCCTTGTTTCAGTGCCTGTGTTTCAGTGATGGTGTCACCATTGCTCCCATGCCCCCAGCCCAGGACCACAAGAGGCTGATGGATGGAGATGAGGGCCCCAACACAGGAGGGATGGGAGCTTATTCCCCAGCTCCTCAGGTGAGGAAGGGTTGACAAGGAAGGGAAAAGGGACTGGGAGGGGATGCTTCACTGCAGCTCTCACTGAGCCTGTGGGGATGTTTCATTCCAGCATGAGGAGCAGGAGGGAATGGGCTCTGCTGGATGGAAAGAGCTGCCCAAAGCAGACATGGCCAAGTGAACCCCCAGCTCCACAAACCCCTCTAAAGAGGAGGGGGTCTCCACTGAATGACTTGGGGTTCCAAAGTAGGCTGTGTTATTTCTGCAGCTTTGTGTTTGACTGGGATTTAAGTTATGAATTGCTTCTCATCAGAACCAAGGGCCTAACCCCACAGTTTTGATTTGTGCCAGACAAAGCTCATGGTGAATTTTGGCGGTGGCTTAAGGTAGTTTGGAGTTTGTTTGATAGGGAACTTCTGTTGGCAGAAATAGAGAAGAAAACATTCTTAGCTTTCCATTGGAGTGAGCAAGAGACCATCCAAGAATTCTGCTTTGCTCCTAAAAGCACAAAACCAAGCCCTCCCTTTTTGCAAACCCTGGTTTCCAATCCTTTTTTATTAGATTTCTAAAGATCTGCTGCAGAAGATCAGAGAGACCATTCTTCAGAAGACTGTTGATGGCATGAGGAAAGAAGGAATCCCCTATTTGGGTATGTACAAAACTTTGGGATTTTTAATCATAAGGAGAACAACCTTTTATTTTGCTTTTTCCTCTTTGTAGCCTGACTCACACTGGAGGTTAATGGAAACAGCTTTGATTTATTAGGAACTGGGTTTGGTACCAGCCTTGATCCAGAGTCCATGGCAATCAGCAGAGGTCATGAACAGGGGATAATTCCTCAAGTGAGGAGGAGCAGAAAGGAAAGTGTTCCAAAATAAGCTGTGAATTTGTGACAGCTATTTCTGCCTGATTTATTGTTACCATTTCTCAGATTCACTGAGCACAGGTGGCAGCCTTTTAAACCCTGTTATCAACAGATTCAAAACAAGTGAGTTCCTGAGAGATCTTTATGTATCATGTTTTGTTCCAGGTGTGCTTTATGCTGGATTAATGCTCACCAAAGATGGGCCTAAAGTTCTGGAGTTTAACTGCAGATTTGGTGACCCAGAGTGTCAGGTGAGTTATTTTGTACAATTTGGCATTATGGGAGGAGTAAAATCTGTGACCCATCTACTGCTGTTGTTAACCAGATTTGGGTGAATAATCAGAATTTTAAATCACCAAGATTGAAAGTATTTGGGTTGTTTGTTCAAGGCAGAAGGTCTGTAAGGAAATTGTTCCATTCCAGAGAGGATTTCAGTAGGCTGGACTCAAATCTGGGCTTTGCAAAGGTCAGCTTGAGAAGAGCTCAGCACTTCCCTGTCTCTTCTGGAATGGATTCTGGATTTTTCCTTGCTCCCCACTGACAAGTGGAACAAAACTCTAAATTTCTATTCTTCAGAACAAATGAGGTTCTTTGTCCTCACCCTTTCCCCTCCATATGTAGCAATTCCTTTACCCACAGCAATTCTCTGCAAGGACAAGTATTTTGAAGGGCTCTCAGATTATCCACTGCATGTCTGATGTGTGGAAGTACAATATGTGGGCATATTTAATGCTTTTCCAGCTGCATTGGTGTCTTGTCAGGGCCAGGGAAGACAATGACCTGGTTTGATTTGCTGCTGTGTGTTCCTGCAGGTGATCCTGCCCCTGCTCAGGAGTGACCTGTACGAGGTGATGCAGGCAGTGATCAACAGGAGGTTGGCCAGCTCCATGCCAGCCTGGAGAGAGGACAGTGCAGCTGTGACTGTGGTCATGGCTAGTCAAGGCTACCCAGGGGCTTATCCCAAGGGCTTGGAAATAACAGGTAAATAGAGCAGGAGGAGCTGCAGGAGGCTCATTCCCCCCTGGCCTCTCCCTGTTCTCTCCTGCTGCATGAAGGTGAAGCACTGGAACTGAGATTCATAGAAACCCTGGTTCTGGGTCAGCAAGAGCAGCTGAATTTTCACCCATCTCAGTTTATTTTGGTGTATTTTCAGTTCTCCACGTTGCTGTTATTTGATATTGGCACAGCATTGATATTTAATGCCTGCTGCAGTCAGGTGCTTCTGATCAGGGTTCTGGGGTCACGTTGATGCTGATGTTTATGTCACTGAGGCATAAAGCCCCAGCTGGAATCAGATGTTGTGTGCCAGCCAAACACCTCTTCCCACATCCCTGAGCACACAGCCAGACTAGTTTCTCCTCCAGAGGTATTTTTTACAGATTTATTCCCATTTCCCAGCAGGATCACCCTGACTTTGACTGTGGCTTTCAGACCCTAGGGGTTCCATCTCTCCTCACTGAGAGCATTCTAACCAAGAGTTGATGTTTTTCACACCACCCACAGGGCTTGCTAAGGCCAAGCAGCTGGGCCTGGAGGTGTTCCACGCAGGCACAGCCCTGAAGGATGGCAGGGTGGTGACCAGCGGGGGCAGAGTGCTCACAGTCACGGCCATCAAGGAGGACCTGCCCACGGCGCTGCAGGAGGCCAACCTGGGGGTGGCTGCCATCCACTTCCAGGGGGCCATCTTCAGGAGGGACATTGGCCACCGGGCCATAGCCTTCCTCAGGCAATCCAGGTAGATATTCCCAATCCCTGAAATGGCAGTGACGGGGGTCAGAAGGAGCTAAGCACATCCCTGGGTGATATTAACAACTGCTGCTGATATTTGTGTAACTCTGGACAAGTTTGAGCCCCAGCCTTGTACTCAACCTCAGCAAGACCAGCCAAGGCAGGAATATTTCAAGTGCCTGATGTTCTTACTCTCCTAAATCTCAGTTAAACTACAGTGACAAGCACACAGGAGTGATCTGTGTTGCTGCAGTTGTTAGGCCTGGTTTAGGGAAGGTCAGCTTCTGCTTCTTGAACTTTGGATCACAGGTTTGCTCTGGGTTTGTCTTGGATCACAGCTTTTGCTCTGGGTTTGTCTTGGATCACAGCTTTTGCTCTGCATTTGTCTTGTCCAGAAGTCTGATATTTAATATCATGAAGTGAAAAATCATTTAACATCATGAAATGTGGTCCCAGCCCCAGCCTGCCAGAGCTCCAGGGGCATTTGGGCAGGACTGCCAGGGATGCCCAGGGTGGGATTTTTGGGGTGTCTGTGCAGGGCCAGGGCTTGGACTGCATGATTCCTTTGTGTTCCTTCCAGCTCAGGAGATTCTGGGATTTTATATATTAACAAAGTTCAAGCTGGCTTATTGGTTCTTGTTTAGCTTTTAGAAATGGTTAAAATCACCTTGAACCCCCTACCTTCTTGGGATTTACAATTTACTGGCATAGCTGCCTAGCACCAGGGTAGGATTCATCACTTCCTTCCATCCTCATTCCTTTAATTGGCTCAGTATTTACTGTAAGACTCCAGAGATCATATGGGTGTGGGGTTGATTTATTTTTTTTTAATAGCAGGGAGTCTTGTTGCCTCTTTAATGTTCCTGAAAGCTTCTTGTAGTTTTTAAACTCATTTTTACCTAGTAAGAAACTGCTCTGCTCCAATGAGCTCCCACCATGTCTTTTCCCAGGGGGTTATTTTGTAGGCTGGGAAGCACATCAGTGACAGTTCTGTTGCTGCTGGCAGTGTATCCTGATTAGTATTTTGTAAAATTATCATCAATAAACTTCCTAAAAGAACAAGGGTGTTGGTATTTAGTCTTCTTTCTCTCTCAAGTGCTCAGCATCTCTTGACAAATCGATGTGAAAAGGTGGAATTGGGATTTGTAGCAGATAAAAAAACCAGGTCAGTGAGGCAAGAGGAGGCTCTTGGAGCAGTTCCCTCCCACACTGGGCCCCAGCCAGCAGGGCTCCTGCCTGGAATGCCTGTCTGGAGGATCCCTCCTGCACAGGAGGCTCCTGGGGGCTTCTGCAGGCACTGCCCTGCAGGCTGCTCCACCTTCTGCTCCTGAAGGGGCAGCCCAGGGATGCTTCAGCCCCAGAACCCCAGGCTGGGCTGGCTTGGAAAGGACCTTAAAGCTCATCCTGTTCCTGCCATGGCAGGGACACCTTCCACTGTCCCAGGGTGCTCCAAGCCCCAAAGTCCCCTCTGGAAGGAGGATGGCTCTGGAAGTCAGGACTCACCTCCTCTTGGCAGCCTGGCAGGATTCAGTCCTGAGGCATTTCACCTCAGGAAAACAGCCAGACTGCTTCATGAGAACTATTCCAGAAAATGTAAAGAATTAAAGATTCATTTAAAGGATCAAAACAGATAGAAAAAAAATTAACAAGTTTGAAATACTCCTAAAATCATGGTGCAAATCTGGTGGCCATTTATCATATTCAGACTGAAAGGGGCTGACTTTGATCTCTGGTGGTTGCAGGCCAATATTTCCTTGAGTCTTATTCACAGCCTGAGCAGCTGCCTAGAGTAATTCTTGTCTTCTTGCCAGGTTTTGGGCAGGAGTATGCTGTGAGTGCAGACACCTTTGGATTTTCCTGGCAACACTTCTCCTGGGCCAGTTCTTCTGGCACTTGAAGTCTTATCCATTCCAGATATTCCAGCAATGATCTTCACAACAGAAATACCTTTGATCCTAAAAAAAACCTCCCACATCTTAAAATAAGTTTTAATAAGCAGAGTACAAAAATATTTACTTCATTTAGTGCAATTGTAGGCATTTGTGTCTGTCTCTAACTTGTTCAGTGTTTGCTGAATCCTTGACCTGGTTACTGAGGTGGGTTTTGTGGATTAACTGAATTTTCTTGTTCAGCTGAGTCAATTCTAAATGGATTTCAGTTGTTTTGTTGTATTTGTCCTTGTTAATCAACACCCTTAGAATTTAAACTTCAGGCTGAATCCCATCCATAGGAGAGAGAAAACAGGGATGGATCTAAAATAGGGATGCACCTGGTTCATGCCATTGACAGCCTGGGAATAACAACTGCTCAGCTGGCACGAGCTGTGCTTGCTGGACTGAAAAGTCATCAAATCCCTGTCCCCAAAATGGAAAGGTCCTTCTGTAAACATGAGCTGGTGCTTCATGTCCCAGGGAGCTGTGGGGACACACAGGTGACACCAGTTTGTACCAGGGTGTTGCTCTTACATAAACCCCACCCAGAGCTTACAGACATCTCTGGATTGCTGAGCCCCACCTTAGGAACCTGGGTCTTTTGAAGGAAATATATTTTATATTCTTTAATAGAAAGCCCATTGAAGTAAGAAAGGCATGGCTGCTTCTGAGCTGGGATCATGGCAGTGACAAGGAGAGGCAACCTTAAAGCTGCAGCTGTAAAGCCCTGGAAGGATCCTGGGGTTATTGATTCACCTCCTGGGTGGAAAAGTGACTTGAGCTCAGTCCTGCTCTGACCCAGCCGTGCATTTCTGTGCTTGGGTTGGGTTGGAGCTTTCCCACTGACACCTCAAGGCCTGGAGGTGGCACTCAGAGCTCTGGGCTGGGGACAAGGTGGGGATCAGTCACAGCTGGGACTCCATGGGCTGTGTGGAGTCTGTGTGGATTCAAACCCTGCAGAATCAGGTCTATGCTGCCTGTGTTACCTTGTCAGGGGTTTAGTTGTTGGTTTTATTTTGGGATTTGACTGTATGATCCCAATGCTCTGCTAGCATCTTCAAAACTCTGGAATTATCCACCTACTGCTCCTGGCAGTGCCTCCTCAGACAGCAGGATGGGATTCTGCACAGTTCACCCACTCAGGGATGTAAAGAAGTAAATATTATTTGAAAATACATTCAGTAATCAGCTGCCATCCCATTTCTCCCCACTCTTCCAGAGGACTGACTTACAAGAACAGTGGGGTGGACATTGAAGCAGGGAACACTTTGGTGCAGAAGATCAAACCCTTTGCTGCAGCCACATCAAGGTCAGGTAAGACAAGAGCCTTCTGCTCCTGCTTTGGTCACTTCTTGGCAGTGAGGTTTACCAGCTGATCTTGATAAAAAGCTCATATTTATGTGTCCTGCCTGTTTCTAGATGACACAAGAAAACCTGTGGTAAGCAAATGCCTGTGATTTTATTGCAAATGCACAGCTTTTACCCCCAAATGGCTCTAAACTCCATCTCCTGAATGCCAGAAGTGTTAGAGAGCACAGTTCAGCACTGTGTAAGGATAAATGTGAGCAAAAAATGTCACCATTAAGTTCTGAGTTTGATTCCATGGATTATTCTTGCACAGTGAACGCCATCATTTGGGGGATGAATGTTTAGAAAGGTTATGAGATGTAGAATTCCTGAGATAGATGTGGAACTCACCTCTTTTGCTTGTTTGAATCAGCATTGATTCATCCTCAGTTTTGGGGTTCAGGCATATCTTGCTCTAGCAAATCCTTGTAATTCTTCAGACAGATTTAAAATATGCATTTATGAAGTGGCTCTTTTATTTCAAATGAACTGAGAACCTTCTAATGAACTCAGATATACATAGAGGGAAAACTAGAGAGATTCTCACACCAGTACAACAATCTTACCCCAATTCCTCCTGGGTTTCACAGGAACACTGAGTGCAAGGGGGAAATCTCCCAGTTCCAGGACTTACTGACTGCTCAGTCACAAAGTTGGGGATTTTTAGGCTTAGGCTAATGATAAATTAAAAAGGCAAAGCCAACCAAAGCAGATTAGGAGCTCCTCAGTGAAGAGCTTCTAAACGGCAGAGAAAAGTTTCCTGGTGACAAAGCAAAGTCATGTTGCCAAACCTTGGAGAGCCTTTGTGGCTGGAGAAGCCCCTGGGAGTAAAGCTGGGCTGTGTCTCCTTTTCCTGGCTGGCAGGCTGCAATGCAGAGCTTGGAGGGTTTGCTGGGCTCTTTGACCTGAAAGCAGCTGGTTACAGAGATCCCATCCTGGTGTCTGGAACCGACGGCGTCGGCACCAAACTCAAGGTAAGGTGGAAATCCACCCAAAGAAGGAAAAACAGCACAGAAGGGAAAAGGTTCTGTCAGAAAATAGCAGTTGTCTTGGAAAAATACCTATTGGTCTTTCTAAAAGGGATGGAAATTGAAATTGCCCTTCTTCAGGCAAAAGAATAAAATACCTGTAAGTAACCAGATATGCTGATATCTGATAATATCAACTGATATGATATCAACTATCAGAAGTTGATATGATAATATCATCAGTAAATATCAGAAGTTGATAAGATGCCTAAAATAACTGGGTTTTAAATATTAAGAATAAATGAGGAATCTTGTTTCACAAAGGCAGCATCTCCACCCTCAAAAAAGGCTAATTGGTGGGGAGAAACATTTAATCCCAGGTTTGCTGTTGTGTCGGGGTGCAAGGAAACCCTTTTGCAGCACAGTTTCCTCTCAGGGCCTTTTGGGTTTGCCAGTGGAGACAGGAATAATTCCTGCAGAGAGTTAGGAGAGGATAATAAACAAAGCTGCTCCTCAAAGAGCACCTGGAGGGATTCTGGGCCATTGCTCACAGACTCTGCTCCTGATTTCAGTCCCTTGCAGACCCTGCCTGTGCTCCAGGGACCCAGAGCTGATCCCAGGCTTCTCCTGTGTCTTGCAGATTGCTCAGGAGTGCCAGAAACACGACACCATCGGGCAGGACCTGGTGGCCATGTGTGTCAATGACATCCTAGCCCAGGGAGCTGAACCCCTCTTCTTCCTGGATTATTTTGCCTGTGGCAGACTCGACGTGGAAGTGGCTCAGGGTGTCATTGCAGGAATTGCTGATGCCTGCAGGAAAGCTGGATGTGCTCTTTTGGGTAGGAGCACTTCTCAGGGGGATCTGAAAAATCTTCTGCAAGGTCTTTTAGTTGGTTTGAATGTAGCTGGTTTCCTACTCTTGTGGAAAAATCTGGGAGGAGTAAAAAAGCAAAGTGTTCCATGTCTTTGCTTTCAGGGAACTTGGTCAGAATCACAGTGGAAGGAGACAGTACTTTAAAATTTTAGGTTAAATTTAGATTAGTTTTAGAGACAGATTTAGGTTAGATTTTGAGAAAAGGTTCTGTCCTTTTTTCTAAATTTTAGGGAAGTTAGGAACACAAGTCCTTTCTCAGTGGGTGTCATTTTGGGTCTGTTTATAAGCTTTAAACAAGAAACTCTTTATGCCCTGATTTACTTTTTTCCTGCATGAACTGTTGGTCAGCTTTATGTTTGTTTTAAGGTGTTCTCTGCATTTATCAAATATAATCACCCCATTCATGCTGCAGCAAGGTCTGTGTTAGGTGAGACCTTGTGATGAAACCACCAAAATGTCAAGATTTTTATTTCCAGTTCAAGACTTTCAAACTCCACAGGCCTTTCTGCAAGAGCTGAACCTTCAGCTCAACAAATTTAACTCATCACCCCCCTGACAGTGAGGGGGTGAGGGCTCATCTCTTGCCTGGTTTTGCACAATTAACTCTGGATTTAAGTGCTGGGTGACCAAGCACTTCTCCATCCTCCACTTGATCCAGCCCTTATTAAATACAGCTGAAACCCCAGGACTGAAAAAAGCAGATGAAGCTGGAGCACAGGGCAGGGAGTGAAAAGTGGGAAGAGGAGAGAAAAAGGCAGGATTTTACCCAGAGCAGCTGGGGCTGCCCCTGGATCCCTGGCAGTGCCCAAGGCCAGGCTGGACACTGGGGCTGGAGCAGCCTGGCACAGTGGGAGGTGTCCCTGCCAGGCTGCAATGAGATGAGCTTTAAAATCCCTTCCAACCCAAACCATTCTGGGATTCCATGATTAAAGCCAGGCCTTTTCACCTCTTTGCTGTGTTTTTGGTCCCCAGGAGGAGAAACGGCCGAGATGCCGGGGATGTATCCCCCCGGCGAGTACGACCTGGCCGGCTTCGCCGTGGGGGCTGTGGAGAGAGGGCAGATGCTGCCCCAGCTGGACAGGATCACTGAGGGGGACGTGGTCATTGGGGTGGCATCTTCTGGCATCCACAGCAACGGCTTCAGCCTCGTCAGGAAGATCGTGGAGAAGTCCTCCCTGGATTTCTCCTCCCGCGTCGGTGTCTCCGGGGATCAGACTCTGGGTACTGCTTCCTCCTGAGCTTCCTCCCAACAGCTGGCACAGTTATTTTGGCTGGGCCTTTCAAACTTTTCTCAGGCACCAAAAAAAAAAATCTTTCCATCTTTAGTGTGTTTTCATCTTCTTCTTTTCCTGTGAGTCACGTGTGCAGGGAAGAAACAAAGGGAGGGGGATAAATAATTAATTATGGGCTAAAATTAAAAAGGTAGAACTTTGTGTTTCCCCCATTTTGTATTGATTCCCATTTCTCTCCCTGCTTTTTCCCTTTCCCCTGGGCAGGAGAGCTCCTGTTAACCCCAACCAAGCTCTACAGCAAGACCCTGCTGCCTGTGCTGCGCTCGGGCCACGTCAAAGCCTACGCCCACATCACTGGAGGGGGCCTGCTGGAAAACATCCCCAGAGTTCTCCCAAAGTCCTTGGGTGTCGTTTTAGGTGAGAGAGAAGGAAAGCTGTGGAAAAATCCTCACTTTAATGTGCCCTGCTGTGGAAACCTGGGGCCACACCAGCGGATCTGTGCTGTAGGAGTTGGACTTGTCTGTCTAGAAATGTTAGAGTTTTTCCTTGTTGCTGAACCAGAGCCAGTCAAAACTCTTTGCAGTGGAAAGACTGCTCCCCATTGAATTCCTTCCCCTGGGGGTGTTTGGGATTGGATTTCATAGGACACTTGCAAAAAGAAAACAACCTTACCAGCAATCCCAAGTCAGCTGTTACCATTTGCAATTCCCTATGAAATAATTGCTAATTAAATGATACTCATGAAGCTTTCAATTAGCATTCAGAGGTGGTTGTGAGCTCAGGGACAGCTCCTGCTGTTTGGCTTCATTAATCCTCAGCACTCTCCCCTCAGGTGTGCTGGAAAGGGGTTTCACTGCTGGGGAATGTGAGGCATGGAAAGGGAAATGGCTGGCACAGGGTGTGAGAGCTCACGGGGTTGTACAATAAAATTAGGAATTAATAGTGAGTTCTGAACTCATGAACTGCACATAAATCATTTTCCACTTGTCCTCTGATAATTTATGTGTATATGCACCTCTGCTTGGAGCCAGGCTGGGAGAGCTGGGAATGTCCAGCCAGGAGAGGAGCAGCTCCAGGGAGAGCTCCAGGGCCTGAAGGGGCTCCAGGAGAGCTGCAGAGGGACTGGGGACAAGGATGGAGGGACAGGACCAGGGAATGGCTCCCAGTGCCAGAGGGCAGGGCTGGGTGGAACCTTGGGAATGAGGATTTAAGGTCTCTTCCCACCCAAACCATTCTGTGATTCCATGAATCTGTAGAAACTGGGAGAGAACCATTTTCAAAGAGAACATGACAAGAAAGAAATTTCCCGTCCTTGGAATTCCTTTCCAGTGCCGTGTCCAAAAGCATTTTTGTGCTGCTGTAAATCAGCACAAAAATGATGATTTACAGCATTTTTCCAACCTCACTTGGTTGGAACTGGGGCAGTGGGGGATTTTTGTGGCAGATTTTCCCTCTTAACACCCCAACAATTGTAGTCCATTGGTAGCAATTTCCACTCTTGATCTGTATTTCCAATTCTCTTCAGATGCTCTCACCTGGAAGATCCCTGAAATCTTTTGCTGGCTCCACAAGGAAGGGAACCTCTCTGAGGAGGAGATGGCTCGGACCTTCAACTGTGGGGTTGGGGCAGTGCTGGTGGTTCAGAAGGAGATGGCCCAGCAGGTCCTCAGGGACGTCCAGGGACACGAGACCGCCTGGCTCATCGGCAAAGTGGTGCCCCTACAAAAAGGTTCTTGCAGCTTGATCTTCCTTGGGGGGAAATCAGCAGAAAGAAAGAGCAGAGGGGAATTCTCTTGTTTCTGAGTCTTCATGAGGTGAAAACCTCTTCACTGGCACCTCCCTGACTTTTTTGTGGGGGTATTGAACTGACAGTTCATTAATCTTTCCATGGGTGCTTTTCTCCTCTCTCTGTTTCTCCCTTTACTGATACTTGGTTTGATGGGTTTTGGGTTTTTCCTTGTACCTGCTCAGGCTCTGACAGCGTTAAAGTCCTCAATCTCCATCGGGCCCTGCAAGCAAACAGGTCCCTGTGTGTGCAGAGCCACATCCAGGGCAAGATCCAGACAGGCAAAATGAAGGTTGCTGTCCTCATCTCTGGAACAGGTGAGTTCTGCACTTTGCTACCCTGGAATCCAGACTGTGGAGAAGGGAACTTCAGCTTGGATTTAAAATCCCTGCAGTCCTCCATGGGCACTCTGGTAGGCTTCTAGCAGGCAGGAGAGATGTGCTTGGATTGATGTCAGTCACAAACCTCTTTTAACTTCTGCTGCAAACTGAGAATTGCACCTGTGTTCAGCTTATCTCCAAACCTCTGCACGTGTCCAGACTCAGGCTCCCACTCTGGTCCCTGTCGGAACAGCAGCATCATTTCACAGATAGATCAGAATTTCTTCTTGCCATGTAGGCACTCCAACTATTCTGTTTCCAGTATTCCCAATCACTGAGGCCACCAATCCAGTGCTATAAATTGCAGTTTCCAAGTGCAGCTGCCAGGAAAGGCCTTCAGCTGTCTGAATCAGCTCCCAGCAAATCAATTAAAAAAGGATTAATGTTTCATCAGAGCTGTTTGGTTTGGTCTCCCCCACAGGGCTGCTTATTTAAAACTTCTTCCAGCTGTTCCCTCTATTTATTCTCAGTGTCCATGAGCTATTCTCTCTCTCCCAGGCACAAACCTGGAAGCCCTCATCAACAGCACAAAGAAAGACACCAGCTATGCACAGATAGTTCTGGTTATCTCCAACAAACCTGGTGTGGAGGGGCTGAGGAAAGCTGAGAGAGCTGGGATTCCTACAAGGGTGAGCATTTCCTTTTGTAATCAGCCACCACTGGCTGGGACTCCAGCAGGAAGGTGCTGGTGAGTTTTATGGGCTAACACAGGGGCTGGTAGGGAGCCTTGGCTTTTCTTTTTGGTCTGTTGTGAACTTGTGCCTAGGGGCAAAGTGCCTGACAGCAAAATCCTTCCTTTTCTCCTTCTCTGCCAGCAATCCTGATACTTTGGGGGCAGGATTTGGGTTTATGCATTAAACCAGCATAAAACTTTCAGTTACAGCTTAAGCTTTGTCAATTGCTTGACTTTAGGGCATTGACACTGAAGTACCAATCTGTTTTATGTGAATTTAATTTTAAAATGACCTGGTGGTTCATTTGAATGGAATAGAGAGGTCACACTCAGTGGGGCCTTCCTCTGACTCCCTGGGTATTGCCTCAGGCTCTCCAGGAATCATTTCCAGTGCTCCCTGAGCTTCCATGGATTTTGTGTGCCTTGCCTTTGTGTTGCAGACCTGAAATGATCCTGTTGTCACTTAGAAACCTTTTACAGTCACTGTTCACTGCTGAATACAGACCCAGAGAAATTGGGGCCCAGAGTTTTGCTCCTTTATTGGTGCTGGGATCTGTGCTGGTGCTCCAGCTCCTCCTTGGGAGTACACAAAGGGCACATGGGAAATGTGGTGTGAAGAACAAGCAGAGAATCACAGACTGGCTTGGCTGGGAAAGGACCTGAAAGCCCATCCAGTGTCAACCCCAAGGTTTTTATCAGGAAAAAAAACAGTGTGGGAGAGCTGATGGCCCTGGGGGTTCAGCAGGGGAGGGAGGGGTGGGACAGGCACAGGGACAGAGGCTGGTTCAGCCCAGGGCTGGGCTGGGCTCTGTGCCCAGTGCCTGCTGTCCCTGTCACCTGAGCAGCCCTGGCTTTTCCCAAACCACCCCTGTGACTCTGGTGGCCATTAACAGGTGCTTCTGTTGAAGACTGGGTGCTCTAAGTTAGGTAATGCTTAAATCAGGGGATATATCCTGGGTGGAAAACACACAGCTCAGGCTGGGAGAGCTGAGGGTGCTCACCTGGAGAAGGGAGAGCTCAGAGCCCTGCCAGGGCCTGAAGGGGCTCCAGGAGAGCTGCAGAGGGACTGGGGACAAGGATGGAGGGACAGGAGCCAGGGAATGGCTCCCAGTGCCAGAGGGCAGGGCTGGGTGGGATCTTGGCAATGAGGAATTGTTCCCTGGCAGGGTGGGCAGGGGCTGTGATGGAATTCCCAGAGCAGCTGGGGCTGCCCCTGGATCCCTGGCAGTGCCCAAGGCCAGGCTGGACACTGGGGCTGGGAGCAGCCTGGCACAGTGGGAGGTGTCCCTGCCATGGCAGGGGTGGCACTGGGTGGGATTTGAGGTCCCTTCCCACCCAAACCAGTCTGGGATTCTGGGATTCCATGATTATGGAGTAGGGGCTGGTTTAGGAGTTTGTGAGCAGCCCTTTTTCCAAGCTTTGCTGGTACAGTTTTTGCCAAGATTCAACTGCTTATGACTGCCAGAGGCCTCGAAGTGGGTGAAAATCTATGGAAGACTTGAGGATGGCTTAAAGCCCTGCATTTGTAGGGTGTTCCATGGGTCACCCTAGAGATCCATGTAGGGTGATCCATGGGCTTGAGAGCCGTGGCCTTATGAAGCCAAACTTGTTTGTTCCACTGCTCCCTCTCTGTGGGGAGGAGCAGGGGCTCCACTCTGTCTGTCAGCTGGGCACTGAGGAGCTGTTCCTCCTGCTGGAGCTGCCAGCACATCCCTGTTCTGTGTTTTGGGCTGCCCCAGGTGGTGGAGCACACGAGGTACCAGAGCCGCACGGAGTTCGACAGCGCCGTGGACAAAGTCCTGGAGGAGTTCTCGGTGGAGCTGATCTGCCTGGCCGGCTTCATGCGCATCCTCTCGGGTCCTTTTGTCAAGAAATGGGAAGGTGAGCACAGCTGGGGGCTGTGCATGTGCACCAAGGCATTTCAGAGGTTGTCACCAGGAAAAAGAGAGAGGGCACCAGATTAAACACGGTGATCTTCAAGGTCTCCTTCCAACCCTGCCCATCCTGGGGTTCTGTGAAATCATGCTGGGGTTATTCCACCGACTCTTCCCATCTTGCAAGGAAAAGGATGAGAGGGAAAGGCAGTGTACCTGTGCAGAGGCTGAAGGAAGCCAAGGACAAGCACAGGTCTGGTAGCCTTTGATTTCTTAGAAAATATCTTTTAAAAGGCTGTGAAGGCTTTGTGCCTCTGCACACAGGAGCTGCAGGCCAGAGGTAAGCACCCAGCCACTGAGGATTCCTTCCCCTGACAGAGGAACTGCTCTGGGTCCTTGTAAAACCACCAAGCTGGGCAGCATTTTGCAGTTTTGGGTAACAAGCCCTGGCCAGTGCCAGGAGCTGCCTGAGTGTCTGGGTGGGGTGTTCCACAGGCAGATCCAGGCTCTGCTTGCTCAGAATGTTCACAGTGTCTCCACTCTGCTCATTTTTTAGTTTTCCAGCTCTTTGAGAGGCTGGTGACACCTTCTGGGCTGCCCTCCCTCCCCAGCTGTTCCTTTTCTCTCCTCCTGTGTTTCCCAGGGAGTCCTGAGCACACAGAGCAGCTGCTGCTTGCTCTGCTTTGGGGCCAGGGTTACCTAAAGCTACCCAAAACAGGCACAGCCTGACCGGCCTCTGCCTTGCAGCTTTCACTGCTCCTTGGTGACTTTTGCTTTCCCCTGGGTGTGCCAGGAACATTTCACACCTGAACAGTAGTTTCAAACCTCTCTTTAAAATCAGTAGAGCAAAGCAGGCACTCCTGAGAGGCCTTGCTGTGGTTTTGAAGCTGTCAGGTGAAGCCAGTCAGGTGAATTGGTTCTGCTTGTCTCCACTCAGGGCCCAGAGATGGAATTGCCTTGCTGTAGGCAGCTGTCAGGAGGAAACAGAATCTCTGACTCCAAGGGATGTGTTTGGAGCAGACAGCCTCTGTAGAGGACAGAACAGAACTTCCTCTAGTTCAGAATCTTGTACAAATAAAGGATTTTAGTACCTTCTGATTCAGGGACAGAGCACTGATCCTTGTCCTGCACAGTGCAGGATTTGCTTTACCTGCATGACTGGTGTGAGAGAAAAGGAAAGACTTTTTCCAGACAGAAGAGTTAAACTCATTTGTTAAATGTCCAGGACTGGACTGAGCTTGAAAACCTGAGCTGGGACCACGAGATGTGAGCACAGACATTGAGCTCAGCTCAGGGAGCTGGACCAGCTGCAGGACCCTGTCCTGGCCATGCCTGGCCACTGACTCCCCCCAGAATTATCCAAGAAGGATCAATTCCTGCTGCTGCTCCTTTTTCTTTCTCTCACAGTCACAAGGACACTGAGTGGGAGTAATAAAACTCTTTCTTGCTTAACAGCCCTGAAGTGTGAATTATGGCTGTTAACAAAGGACAGGTTAAAGTGTTAATTGTGAATGTTAACAAAGCACAGGTGAAAACAGAACCAAACAAACCCAGGCAAGCAGGAACCCACATCCCATTCTCATGGGAAATGGAGGCAGAGGAGCAGGGTGGTGCTTCCAGCCCACTGTCTCTAAAACTTTTTGGGCTCAAGCTGCAGGGAGGGAGATGCTGATACTTAAAAAGGGTTTTATTTAGATATAAAGTGTATCTGAGACATGTTGGACATCAGATGGGACATTTGCCTCCTGTAACTTGCCCAGATCTCCATGGGCAGGGGGTCCCTGTGTTGCTGCCAGGAAGAGAGAAGAGTAGAATGGAGATAACAGAAAGAATTAAATAAAATAATGGTAATAAAAACACTGGAGTAAAAGAGGCGCAGGGGGGCCCTTGTGGCTCTGCACAAGTCCCTGCCAGGAGGGGACAGCCGGGGGGGTCGGGCTCTGCTCCCAGGGCACAGGGACAGGAGCAGAGGGAACGGCCTCAGGCTGGGCCAGGGCAGGCTCAGCTTGGCCAGCAGCAGGAATTTGCCCATGGAAAGGGGGCTCAGGCCTTGGCAGGGGCTGCCCAGGGAGCTCTGCAGTGCCCATCCCTGCAGGTGTCCCCTGGAGGTGGCACTGAGTGCTCTGGGCTGGGCACAGGGTGGCCATGGGGCACAGCTGGCACTGCCTGGGCTGGGAGGGCTTTGCCAGTCTAAATGATTTTGTGATCAAAGAAGGACAAAGTGCAGAGGGAAGGGACAGCTACATCAGCCAATTAGTCATTATTAATCCCTGGGCAAATGTGTTCAGCCATTAATTGTAACTGCACTCTGCTAATTCAGACACAGACCCCACAGCACTTGGGGCTGACTGGCTGCTGGCATCTTTAAAACTTGTGAAAAATCCTTTTCACAAATGATTTTGTTCCTCTGTTGGTTATGGCCCTTTGAGCAGCCCAAAAGTGCTAAAAGCCAATAACCTCAGCTCTGCTTTCCCAGGGAAAATCCTGAACATCCACCCGTCCCTGCTGCCGTCCTTCAAGGGAGCGCACGCGCACAAGCTGGTGCTGCAGGCTGGGGTCAGGGTCACAGGCTGCACCGTGCACTTCGTGGCTGTGAGTACCCTCCCTGCCCCTCTGCATCCTCCCCTTTCAACATCTGCACCTCCCTGCCCCTCTGCATCCTCCCCTTTTGAACATCTGCACCTCCTGCCCCTCTGCATCCTCCCCTTTGAACATCTGCACCTCCCTGCCCCTCTGCATCCTCCCCTTTGAACATCTGCACCTCCCTGGCTCTCTGCATCCTCCCCTTTCAACATCTGCACCTCCCTGCCCCTCTGCATCCTCCCCTTTTGAACATCTGCACCTCCTGCCCCTCTGCATCCTCCCCTTTGAACATCTGCACCTCCCTGGCTCTCTGCAATCCTTCCCTTTGAACATCTGCACCTCCCTGCCCCTCTGCATCCTCCCCTTTTGAACATCTGCACATCCTGCCCCTCTGCATCCTCCCCTTTTGAACATCTGCACCTCCTGCCCCTCTGCATCCTCCCCTTTGAACATCTGCACCTCCCTGGCTCTCTGCAATCCTTCCCTTTGAACATCTGCACCTCCCTGGCTCTCTGCAATCCTCCCCTTTGAACATCTGCACCTCCCTGGCTCTCTGCAATCCTTGCCTTTGAACATCTGCACATCCTGCCCCTCTGCATCCTCCCCTTTTGAACATCTGCACCTCCTGCCCCTCTGCATCCTTCCCTTTTGAACATCTGCACCTCCTGCCCCTCTGCATCCTCCCCTTTGAACATCTGCACCTCCTGCCCCTCTGCATCCTTCCCTTTGAACATCTGCCCCTCCTGCCCCTCCTGCCCCTCTGCATCCTCCCCTTTGAACATCTGCACCTCCCTGGCTCTCTGCAATCCTTCCCTTTGAACATCTGCACCTCCCTGCCCCTCTGCATCCTCCCCTTTCAACATCTGCACCTCCCTGGCTCTCTGCAATCCTTCCCTTCGAACATCTGCACCTCCTGCCCCTCTGCATCCTTCCCTTTGAACATCTGCACCTCCCTGCCCCTCTGCATCCTCCCCTTTCAACATCTGCACCTCCCTGGCTCTCTGCAATCCTTCCCTTCGAACATCTGCACCTCCTGCCCCTCTGCATCCTCCCCTTTGAACATCTGCACCTCCCTGCCCCTCTGCATCCTCCCCTTTGAACATCTGCACCTCCTGCCCCTCTGCATCCTCCCCTTTCAACATCTGCACCTCCTGCCCCTCTGCATCCTCCCCTTTGAACATCTGCACCTCCTGCCCCTCTGCATCCTCCCCTTTGAACATCTGCACCTCCCTGCCCCTCTGCATCCTCCCCTTTTGAACATCTGCACCTCCCTGGCTCTCTGCAATCCTCCCCTTTCAACATCTGCACCTCCCTGGCTCTCTGCAATCCTTGCCTTTGAACATCTGCACATCCTGCCCCTCTGCATCCTCCCCTTTTGAACATCTGCACCTCCCTGCCCCTCTGCAATCCTCCCCTTTTGAACATTCTCACCTCAGAGCCTGCTGGGAGCACCCTAAACCCTTGTTTTTGATTGCCTGCCCTCTGTGTTCAGAACTTTGTATCCAGTGGAGGTGGAGATTTTATTGTGACCGTACAGTGCTGTAGTTTGCTGGCTCTGGAGAGGGAATGGAAATGGATAATTTGTCCAGGAGTTTAAGCTTTTCCTAAGGGGACTTCTTCCCTAAGCATCCCACTGCTGCCTTCCACCCATTGGAGTGGGGAAAAGTTAAGTAAGGCCTTGGCTAAGCCAAAGGCTTTGTTAAACATGGCCCAAACTTCCTGGGTTTTATCCTAAACCTGCCTTGTTTCTTGCTTTCAAGAAAAGGAAAAGAATAGAAACAAACAAACAAACAAAAACCTCACTGGAAATGGCACAGGATTTGTTAAGAAATTATCTGATGTTCATGGGAACAGAGGAAAAACTTGACAATTTATGCTGGTCAGATCCTAAGTAAAGAAAGAGCAGAGATGTCTCAGCTTCAGAGCCATGTTTTTTTTCAGGCCAGCAATCATTGGTTTCCTTTTGGTCACTTCCCAGGGTTCAAAGGTCTCTCCTCTGGCTCCCCTCTCCCTCTGCTGGAATCTGTCACAGGATTTTTGCTTTCCCTTGGAGAAAGAGAGTGGAATCACTTTTCCCAATAGAGGGGGAAACTGTATTATTCTCTCTATGCCATGCCTTGGGGTTTCTTATGTGGCAGTTGCTGAGGAACAACCCCTGCCCAGCAGGGATCTGCCCCAGCAGTGTTCCAGGGAAGATCTGCTGGGTCCCTGTCCTGGCTCCGTGCAGCCCTTGGCTCATTCCCCTCTGACTGAATGTCCTCCCCACCAGCCGCTCCTGTCCCTGGCTTATGGGCTTTTCTGGGATAGAATTGTTGCTCCCTGCTGTTCTGCCTCCCTCCTGCTCTTCTCTGAACCCTTCCCAGACCACAGCCAGCCCCAGCACCTGCTCCCCCCATCCCACCAGCCCAAATCCCAGTTCCTGCCAGATCCCCGAGGCATCCCCGGCCTCCCCTCCGGTGCCAGCCCTGACCTGGCCGTCGCTGTTGCAGGAGGAGGTGGATGCTGGGGCCATCATCTTCCAGGAGGCGGTGCCGGTGAAGCTGGGGGACACGGAGGCCACGCTGGCCGAGCGGGTGAAGGAGGCCGAGCACCGCGCCTTCCCCGCCGCGCTGCAGCTGGTGGCCAGCGGCGCCGTGCGCGTGGGCGAGGCGGGCAAGATCTACTGGAAATAGAGCTGGGCTCCAGCAGGGCCTGCCACGGGCTCTGCCCCTCACCTGCCTCACACGGTTCAAGGTTCAAATCCCAAGCCACCAGTGGGAATTTCGGGGCCGTTCTCAGAGGGTGCAGCAATGGCTCCTGTAAGTGCTTCCTAATTTTAATCGCTTCCTTGGCCAACTTTTTGGTTCTCTCAGTCGCTTTCCTGACAACCCCAGGGCAGCCAGGGGGGTCTGAGCAGCCCTGGGGTGGACTGGAGACAGCACTGGAGACCCTTCCATGCACAATCACAAGCAATGGTCTGGCAGCTGGGAAGTGTACAAGCCTTTTTCACATGGCCTGTCTCCAGCAGAGGGATTAACTTCCGC
This sequence comes from Serinus canaria, assembly GCF_022539315.1. Lineage (NCBI taxonomy): Eukaryota > Metazoa > Chordata > Aves > Passeriformes > Fringillidae > Serinus > Serinus canaria. The sequence goes on along the minus strand of NC_066313.1, from coordinate 113,881,270 downwards.
TTTTGCCAGGTGGGGAATATGGTGAATATCCAGCTGTGAATGTCCAGCTGTTTGCCAGTCATCAGGGCTGTTCCCTAACAGGGACCCTCCTTGTGTTGGGGAGTGCTGCTCAGGGAAACTGCAATGGAAGAGACAGATGAAGGCAGAAACCTCCACTCTGGAACCTCATCAAAGCAGGAAAAACTGGCCTCCCCAAACACCAGTTACTGGATTTTTCTCTGTTTGCTTCCTGGTGTGATGGTGGTGGATCTCACCCAGCCCAGACCCTTGACACATTCTGTCATTTCCAATTCCCTGACCCTGCTGTCCATCAGATGCCTGCAGCATTCAGTGTCTCCTGCCCCTTTTTTCCTCAGCATTCCCATGTGAAATTCCCACAGAGTCCCCTCAGATTCAGAGGTTTATTTTTTTATATGAGAAGAAAGACCACACACAAAACATGTCCTTGGCTTGTGAAACGTTCCTCAGGAATTCTCAAGTGCCTTTATTCTTGAACCAGTGTTTTCACCTGGAATAACACTGAGGGACACCCAGGAATTACGAACATTTGGAAAACAAGTGGGGTTTTTGTGCAGCTCAACACTTGTGATTTTCTTTTAATATTTTCATATAGTTATGAAACCATTTTAATGTTCTTACTGAAAGGATCAGGTTTCCCACACACAAAGCAGATGAGGTGGTTTGGAGCTCCCCTTTAACACAGAGAAAGCTGATTTTATTCTGGGCTCTGATGTCCTGACTGTACTCCCATGTTGGCATATTCTCCTTTGGGATTTGAAATAAAGCCTAATAAATTAAAATAAAAGTTTCTATCTACAAGTATTTCCTTGGAATTGATTCCCAGGGCTGTAGGGGGGAGGAGGGAAGGGGCTGTACATGGTGTGGGGGCTGTGGGTCAGTGGGGAGGTCACAACTCCAGCCAGGGAAGGCAGAGGAAATGAAGAGCTGGAGGGGTGAAATCACTGCCTGTGCAGGGAATCAATATCCCAGTATTGATCAGAGCAGCTGGATTCCTGCCAGAGAGGCCAGCAGAGAGATCTGTCCCAAATCCAATTTCCATCTCCATCACAGGAACCTTGATCCAGATTCTGATATTTTGCTGTGTGAACCTGATGTGAAATGGGATTTCAGAGTCACACAAGGTTTGAGTTGGGGAGGACCTCAGAGCCCACCCAGTGCCACCCCTGCCATGGCAGGGACACCTCCCACTGTCCCAGGCTGCTCCAGCCCCAGTGTCCAGCCTGGCCTTGGGCACTGCCAGGAATCCAGGGGCAGCCCCAGCTGCTCTGGGCACCCTGGGCCAGGGCCTGCCCACCCTGCCAGGGAACAATTCCTCATTGCCAAGATCCCACCCTCTGCCCTCTGGCACTGGGAGCCATTCCCTGGCTCCTGTCCCTCCATCCTTGTCCCCAGTCCCTCTGCAGCTCTCCTGGAGCCCCTTCAGGCCCTGCCAGGGACTCTGAGCTCTCCCTGGAGCTTCTCCTTTCCAGGTGAGCACCGCCAGCTCTCCCAGCCTGGCTCCAGAGGGGCTGCAGCCCTGGAGCAGCTCTGTGGCTCCTCTGGGCTCGCTCCAGCAGCTCCATGACTTTGTTGTCCCACTCTTGCAGCAGCAGGTCCTGTTTGGGGTTACTCTGGGAAGCTCCTGCTGCTCTGCCACAGAAATGGATCCCTTGGAAGGACGAACTCCCCTTGGAAACACCAGATCAGTTTTACAGCTTAAGCCATCCATGTAACACATTTTCTCCTTTACATGTTGAAAAACAATGAATTCCAAACCTGAAAAGCCAGCCTAGCTCCCACCATGGATTTTCCAAGGGGGTGTAATGAAAGCTGATCTCAGGGAAAAGACTGGGAAGGGAAACTTGAGATACTGAGACATCAAAGAGAAGCACATGGAGGAGAAGGGAAGAGGAGGGAAAATGAGCAGAGCCCGAACCCCTCAAGGACCTGCCCAGAGTCCCTCAAGGACTGGCCCAGAGTCCCTGAAGGACCTGTCCAGAGCCCCTCAAGGACCGGCCCAGAGTCCCTCAGGGACCGGCCCCAGAGCCCCTCAAGGACCGGCCCCAGAGCCCCTCAGGGACCGGCCCCAGAGCCCCTCAAGGACCGGCCCAGAGCCCCTCAAGGACCGGCCCAGAGCCCCTCAAGGACCTGCCCAGAGCCCCTCAGGGACCGGCCCCAGAGCCCCTCAAGGACCGGCCCAGAGCCCCTCAGGGACCGGCCCCAGAGCCCCTCAAGGACCGGCCCCAGAGCCCCTCAGGGACCGGCCCCAGAGCCCCTCAAGGACCTGCCCAGAGCCCCTCAAGGACCGGCCCCAGAGCCCCTCAAGGACCGGCCCAGAGCCCCTCGGGGACCGGCCCCAGAGCCCCTCAGGGACCGGCCCCAGAGCCCCTCGGGGACCGGCCCAGAGCCCCTCAGGGACCGGCCCCAGAGCCCCTCAAGGACCGGCCCCAGAGCCCCTCAGGGACCGGCCCCAGAGCCCCTCAGGGACCTCCCGAGAGCCCCTCAAGGACCGGCCCAGAGTCCCTCAAGGACCGGCCCCAGAGCCCCTCAGGGCCCTCCCCAGAGCCCCTCAGGGACTGGCTCAGAGCCCCTCAGGGACCGGCCCCAGAGCCCCTCAGGGACCGGCCCCAGAGCCCCTCAGGGCCCTCCCCAGAGCCCCTCAGGGACCGGCCCAGAGCCCCTCGGGGACCTCCCGAGAGCCCCTCAGGGACCGGCCCAGAGCCCCTCAGGGCCCTCCCCAGAGCCCCTCGCGTTCCGGAGGCCCCTCTGGAGAGGCCGCTCCGCCTCCCAGCTCCTCCTCCGGGCTCAGCCTCTGGCTCTCCCGCCTCCAGCACGTTCTTCCGTGGGCTCCCAGCCATGCGGCCCCGCTGGCCACGAGCTGCAGGGCCAGGGGGAATGCCCTGAGCTCGGCCTCCTGCAGCCGCTCGCCCAGCGCTGCCTCCGTGTCCCCGGGCCCCGCGGGCAGCGGCTCCCGGCGGATGGCGGCGCCGGCGCCCGGCTCCTCCTGCGGGCACAGAGCGAGGGGGAAGGGGCTGCGGTGGGCTGTGCGGGAAGAAAGGATTTCTTCTCCTCCAGGGAGGAGGAGAAATGGGAAAACCCCACCGCAAAACGCAAGGGAAGAAGACAGGGCTTCAAGAAAGCCCAAGTCTTCCCGGTTTTTACTGGTAACAATCCCAAGGTTCCCACCCCTTCCCACACCTGTTACCTCTGCCTGTTTCTGCCCCCATAAAGAAAAGGAAAAAAGCAAATTCCTAACTTCCAAATTTTCCTAATTTCCCAGTTCTGAGGCCACTCACCAGGACAAAATGCACAGTGCAGCCTGAGATCTTGAACCCACTTTCCAGGGGCTCTTGTTGGGCTTTCCCATCCTTGATGAGTGGAAAAAGTGATGGAGAAGCATTCAAAATTTTCCCTAGGCATCAGTGTGAGAGGAGAAGAAAAAAAAAAAAGGGAAAAAAAAAAAAAAGATAATTTGAACTGCATTTCCTTAAAAATAAAATGAGGTGCAATCATCAGTGCAAATCCTGAGCATCACTGCTCTGCTCTGAGGGAATTCTGCTTTTCCAGGAGCACAGGTGCAGCAACATTCCCAAAGGAGCCTGTCCAGGCTGTCAGTGAGTGAGTAACTCCTGAGCAAGGCCTCAGGAGCTGGCACTAACTCTGTGCTCACCCTTTACTAACTCACTGCTCACCCCTCACTCACTTGAGCCACACATGGAGCTGTGTCAGGGTGTGCAGGGCACCACAGGAGGGAGAAATCCCTCCTGGGAATGGATAAATCCATCTTCCTCCCATTTTTCTCTGAGTGGGAACTGCAGGGGCTGCGTTCAGCAGGACTCCCCAGCACAGCTCCCTGGCAAAGGATGGGACCAAGCTCCTTCCCTGGGGAAGGCACAGAGCCACCCACAGCCCCAGTTTGCCCCTCTCTCACTGCTGAGGCAGCACAAGGGGTTCCTCTGGCAATCCCCAGCCAGAATCCCAACACAGCCCCACTGCCAGAGGGAAGGGAAGCAGAATCCCATATTCAGAATTCCCACACCAGAATTCCCACAGTCCCAGTGCCAGAGGGAAGCACAGGGTTTCCTTCCTGGAATGTCAGCAGTGCCAGCAGGGCTGAGGGACTTAATCAAAGGACAAGGAACTCTGACCGTGGAATCCTGGTGAGACCAGCCACCCCTGCTTTGGTTTCTCCTTTACATTGGATTCCTTACCTTTCCATTTTCGGAGAAAAGGGCTGGACAGAACTCTCCTGAACCCTGACAGACAGATCAGCTCCACAGAGAATTCCTCCAGGACTCGGTCAATGGTGCTGTCGAATTCCGAGCGACTCCCGTACAATTTGTGATCGATCACCTGGGGCAGTGAGACAGCAAAAGGTGGCATTGGGAGCAGCTGCTTGGGCAACAAAGAGGAACAAACCAGATTAATTCCAGGCCAATCCAGGATTTGAGAGGAGGGTGCAGTGAGGCAGGGTCAGTCTTTTCTGCCATGTTCCAGGTGAAAGGGTGAGAGGAAATGGCCCTAAATTGCACAGAGGAGGTTCAGATTGGAGATTAGAAACAATTTTTCCCTTTTAAGAGTAGTCAGGCACTGGAATGAATTGCCCAGGGAGGTGGTGGAGTCAATTGGCCAGATCCTCTGGGTAAGGGGAGGAGGAGTTCCTTTATCTCTACCCCACCTCCCATTTTCAGCCCCCCAGGTGAGTGCTGATTCCTGACTCTCCTGAGGACCTTCAAACAAGGGGCTCACTGAACTTTGTGCTCTTGCCTGTGAAAATGTGAGTGAATTCTGGTATCACTTTTTTTTTAGACAGAAAAATATCTCTTGAATCCAACTCAGGAGCTGAAGAAACTGCTTCAGAGCCCTTTCCATGCAGAGACAGCCTGTAGCAGAGTTTACTCCCATCTGTGCACAGCTGTAAAAACACCTGCTCAAACCCAAGTGATGTCAGAAGGGAGAGTTCCTGCCTTTGACATCCCAAGTAATGGAATGTTCTCAGACAATGCAGGTGGTCCTTGCCAGGGGTTTTTATGGAACAAGCCAGAACAAATTCCTGTCCCAAAGAGCTGCTTTGTGGCCCAAAGGCAGGAGAAAACTTGTATGGGACTGGGCACAAAGTGAGACACAGGTTTTCATCCTGGAGAAGAGAAAGCTCCAGGAGAGCTGCAGAGGGACTGGGGACAAGGCAGGGACAGCACCCAGGGAATGGCTCCCACTGCCAGGGGGCAGGGCTGGGTGGGAGATTGGCAATGAGGAATTGTTCCCTGGCAGGGTGGGCAGGGCTGGGATGGAATTCCATCCCTGGATCCCTGGCAGTGCCCAAGGCCAGGCTGGACACTGGGGCTGGAGCAGCCTGGCACAGTGGGAGGTGTCCCTGCCATGGCAGGGGTGGCACTGGGTGGGATTTCAGGTCCCTCCTACCCAATGCAGTCTGGAATTCTGTGATTCTAAGATTTGTTGTCTAAACCCAGGAGACAACAAATTCCTGTGCTTTAAAGAACCTGAAGTTTGACTGATTTCAGCCAAAGCTTGAGGCTCATGGGCTGCAATCTCAGACCCAAACCATCCATTGAAATCCCTTCTCTGGGATGCAGCACTCACTGCCAAGCTGGAAAAAGCCCCCAGAGCCCAGTGAGGATTCCCAGCTCTGTGCTCCATCCATGGGAGAAGTTTCACATTGAAGTGAAACTTCAGTGCTCAGCAAGAATTTCAGCACTTCCTGACCAGCCACAGGCTCAGCAGCTGGGAATAGAAAGGAGAAGGGGATGTGTCCTCACTGCTAGAAATGGATAACGAGACGATTGGCTCTTGCAATTAAGGGATGAATCCTGTGTGTATATTAAGAGAAGCTTTACTGATGTGCAGTTATGTTATTGTGGTTCAGATGTCCTCTGCTCTCCCCACAGCCCCTTTCCCCCCTCAGTTGCTGCCACCAGCCATCCCGGGCTGTCTAGGACAGGTACAAGAAGCCATGTGCACACACCCCTGGCATGGGAGAGTCAGGAATGGAAGAGCTTGGTGCTGGGGGGGCATGAAAACACCTGACCTCCAATCAAGGTGCAAGAAAGCAGTCTCCACCAAAAAACTGCCAAGAAGAGCTGCCTGACAGACTTTGGGAGGGAGCAGGGCTGGCTGAGGCAACCCCCAGGGCTGTAAAAGGCAAAGCATGCAGCTTGAAGATGAACCCCTGCTCTGGTAGGCAGCCACGAGGGCAGTTCCCAGCGCTGCAGTTTCCCCTTATTTCCTCCTTTTGCTGTAATTCCTGTGAAGGTTTCACACACCCTTTGACCCGGGCAGGGTGAGCCGCGGTTTCTGGCGCTTACCCGGGTGGGGATCCCGGCGCGGGCGGCGCTGCGCAGCTCCTGCACCCCCGGTCTGTTGGAGATGACCAGCACCAGCTGGGCACAGCTGCCCGGCTCCCGGGCAGAGCCGATGAGCGCAGGCAGGGCCGTGCCTCCAGCAGGGAGAGAGAGAGGGGGACAAGTCAGCGCCCACCCTGGGCAATCCTCTGAACCCTTCCCCTCAGGGAAATTCCTTGAGCCCTGCCTCGGAAGAATTTACCACAGAGAGTTTCCCCCACCTGGGTGGACAGAGAGGACTTCCCCATGGACTCTTGCTTGACAATGAACCGCTCCTGTTCCCTTCCCCATATGTCCCAAATTCTCCTTTCCCTGTTCCCTCATTGGTTGTGGTATCCCTGGTGGCTGCCCCATTTTCCCTGTAGGGCAGTGCCCTTTGCCCTGCCCCTTGTGCCACCCCTGTGCCCTCAGACCGTTGGCCACTGACCCCAGACTTAACCTTGTGCTCACCACATGGCTTTGCCTTTTGTCCCTGGTTTCCCTTCAGCCTGCTGAAATAAACCTCGCTGGAACTGACCCTGCAAATGCCCTTCTGCCTCTCTCGGCTGAGCTAGCCGTGCTGAGTGTGGTGTGTGGATGTTATGGATACATATTACAATATTGGCTTTTTGCACATATTGAAATGGATTTTATATGTGTGGTGTTAAAGTAACTTTGTTATAAAGATATGGTTTTTATTCTGTTGTTAATTAAGCTCAGTGCAATGGCTGATCTCAGTGTGCTTGTGTTAAAATGCCTGCTTGGGTGGGATGACACCCAGTGCACACAGGATGAGCTCACCTGGACAGATCTGCCAGCTACCAGCACTCACCCTCTGAAGGCAGCGTGGGCCAGGGCCCAAAAACTAGAGGTGATGATAAAAAAGGACTAAAAGCACATCCAAGGAATACACATGCTCTAAAAAAGTGGACCCAAGAAGAAGATATGCTAAACAGTTCTTGGAAGATGTAAAGTAGTTTGGGGAAAAGTTTACTGTGCATGAGGGTCTGTGAATATGCAAAGGGCTGATGTAATTAAAAGGTATTGAAGGGGTGTCCCCAAGGAGAGCAGGGTGCTCTTGGCTGAGCAATAACCTTTGCTCTGGGCTCCTTGTCTCCTCTTGTCCTTTATCAAACTTTTACATTTTCACAGGAGAGTGAATGTGTTTTTCACTGTGAACTTGACTGCTTTGCTGACTGCCTCCCCAAGCAGCTTTTCCACAGGAGATGTTTATTGGGGATTACAGGTAGCAGCATCCACCATGTAAACCCCACTCTGCTCCACCACAGCCCTGGGAGGGGTTCTCAGCTGCTGCTCAAACAAAGATCTGCTCATCCACAAACAGCACTGAGGGAGGGGACACTGATAAAGCTCAGTTTTTAATCAGTGCAGCACAACTCCTTGACTTAAAGTGAAACCCTGGGCTTTGAGGGGTCTGGAGATTCCACTGGAAGAAAGGCCAGGTGGACACACCTGAACCAGCCTCTCCTGTGCCAGGACAAGTGCCAGCTCACCTGCTCCAGAGACAAGAACAGCCACCTTCACCTTTCTCTTCCTGGGCTGGGGCTGGATCTCGGCAGTGCTGGCGTCCAGCAGCTGCTGGGGGCTGCTCAGCTGCAGGGCCTCTGCAAGGTTCTCCACTTCAATGTGAGAACCTGCTCCAAACACATGAGAGAGGTGTTACATTTTACCTTTCCTTCTAAACTGACTTTGTGTAGTTTATTAATAATGATTCAATGACGAGAAATAGCATCAGCAATGAATTTATTGCTGGCACAGATGGAGCTCCAGAGGGATTCAGTGCTTGAACAGCCCAGGTCCCAGGAGCTCTGTGGTCTCTGGTGTTGCCTGCTCACAGAGTTGTTCACAAGGGCCCAGACATGGCCTTTTTAAGGATTAGTTCCATCTTTTATACCTCCCATGTTGCAAAAGGACACTAAAAACGATGCTGAAAGACCTGAGGTGACATTTTGGCTGCCCAGACTGTTGGGTTTCCAGAGGGATTTTGGTTCATGTCCTGCTGGATGTCAATCAGGGTCACACCAGGATGCAGCCTGACCATCACCACACGTGACTGTACAAAGCTGGGGCCTCTGCTCAGCCTTTACACAGGTCTGTGTGAGCTGGGAAGGGCTGGACAGGAGGGCAGTTGATCACCATGAGTGTGGTAAAATATCCCCTGACTTTTGGAACAATCAGCACAGGGATTCCCTGAAGCCTCAGGGAAGGGGAAGAGGTTATCCAGGTGCTGCTACTCTGAAACAAGAACTCATTTTTCATTTATTTAATACTGAAAGGTAGATGTGGAGGTGTCCAGCAGCCTCCAGCCTAGTGAAACAACAGGAAAGTGGTGGGGACTACACAGACTTTGCAACAGGGAGTCTCTTCAGTCCCATGAGGACACCTGCTCACCTGTGTCATGAGGGGCAACCACCTTCCCAATCAGCCAGGCCTCCTGCTGCCTCTGGATGTCCTGGAGAACGTGCTGGGCCAGCTCCTTCTGCACGACCAAGACAGCCCCAATCCCACAGGGAAGGCTCTGAGCCATCTCCTCTGCAGACAGGTTCCCCTCCTTGTAGAGCCAGCCAAAGATTTCAGGGATCTTCCAGCTGAGAGCATCTGGGGAAGATTGAAATTGCTGTCTGGGCAGCACAAATATTTGTTATTATTTATTATTTACTGTCTGCAATGACAGGGATGTGTCAAAAGAGCTGGCAGAGAGCAATTCTTGCTGCCACAGAATCCCCAAATTCCTGGGGCTGGCCAAGCCCTCCCAGCCCAGGCAGTGCCAGCTGTGCCCCATGGCCACCTTGTGCCCAGCCCAGAGCACTCAGTGCCACCTCCAGGGGACACCTGAGGGGACCTTAAAACCCATCTCAATCCATCCTCTGCCATGGCAGGGACAACTTCCACTACCCCAAGCTGCTTCCAGCCCCAGTGTCCAACCTGGCCTTGGAAATTTCTTTCTTTCCTTTCCAATTTCATTCTAGAGGAACACAACCCAACACACAGACACCTTTCTTTCCCCCTCCCCACTGTATTTTTAGACTCACAGTTTTCTTTAGTATTTCAAACTCCTGAATTCTTTGCCCAATTTTGGCTTCATCAGAAAAAGTTCTGCCTTACTCACAGATGTCAGATGATGTGTGTCGCTCTGATTTTTTAAGATTTTCTAAGCTTTCTGATGTTGACATTATTGTAGAGAACTTTCTCACACACTTCCTGTAAATAATTATTGTTTTGCGTTCTTTTATGGAGGAGGAGAAATTTGATAGACTGTTAGTTTGTCCAGTGTCATTGGAGAGGTGGCACTGTCACCCTCCAATCCACTGTCACTTTTGGAAAACTATAAATGTTAGAGTCAGAAAATAAACTGCCCTTTTGCTCTTCACCTTGAGAACAGCAGCGTGTGCCTGTGTTCTGTCGTGTTCCATAGCAATGGATGTGTGGGAGCTACCAAAAATTCCATTAAATGTGTGTGGAGCAAATCGTGCAAATTTATTGCCCTACCAAACCTCAGGATTTGGTCAAAATGTTTTCTTTGGAGAGGTGTCCTGAGGAACACACAATCTTTTCCCACACCTTTGGTCCTGGAGATGTGCTGCCCTTAATCCCCTCTGGAATTTCCCTTCTCCAAGGAGCAGTGGGGCTCATGACTTGGAACAGGAATGGTTTTGGCAGCCCCTTGGGAAGCAGCTACTCAGGGCCATTCCCCTCTGGGGACATTTCTGAGGATTCCACAGCTGAAGCTGGAAGGTCAAGGCTGTGCTGGACCGGAGCTGTGTGCCACAGGAACCCCCCAGCACTCACCCAGGACGGCGCTGACGTGCTCGGGCAGGAGCCTGGAGATGCCCCCCAGGAGCCCCTCGGCCGTGGGGGCAAAGCCCTTCACATGCCCTGAGCGAAGGATGGGCAGCAGAGCTGGGCTGAACATCTTCCCTGGGGTCAGCAAAACATCTCCTGCAAACAACAGCCTCAGCTCAGTCCCGTTTAAAATCTCAGGAGAGGTTTAGAATCAAAAATCACAGACTGGTTTGGGTTGGGAGGGACCTTAAAGGTTTAGAATCAAAAGTCACAGGATGGTTTGGGATGGAGGGACTTCAAAGCTCATCCAGCCCCACCCCTGCCATGGCAGGGACACCTCCCTCTGTCCCAGGCTGCTCCAGCCCCAGTGTCCAGCCTGGCCTTGGGCACTGCCAGGGATCCAGGGGCAGCCCCAGCTGCTCTGGGAATTCCATCCCTGCCCACCCTGCCAGGGAACAATTCCTCATTCCCAATCTCCACCCCAGCCCTGCCCTCTGGCACTGGGAGCCATTCCCTGGCTCCTGTCCCTTTGTCCTTGTCCCCAGTCCCTCTGCAGCTCTCCTGGAGCCCCTTCAGGCCCTGCCAGGGGCTCTGAGCTCTCCCAGAGCTCTCCATTTCCAGGCTGAATTCAAAGGATTTGTTTCAAAGGCCATGGGGTGGTTTTGGGAATGCTTCCCCGACAGGTCCTCTCCCGGTGCTTGCAGAAGGCCCTGGGAAGGAGGCAGAAGCGCTGCCCGCTCTGGCAGAGCAGTGGGCACCATCCCCACCCCACGGAGTGACCAACCCAGCCCGACGGGAGCGGCCCCGGCCCCGCAAACGCCTGGGGAAGGAGGGGAGCGCACCCAGCGTGGTGTCCCCGCAGCTGCCCGGGGCTGGCGAGGAGCAGCGCAGCGAGGATGTCAGCAGGATCCTCCGCACCAGGCCGAAGCCGCGGCCGTGGATGCCGGGGGAGCCCAGCCCCAGGAGCGCGTCCCCCTCCTGGGCTCGCTGCAGCCCCGGCAGCCGCTGGCCCCGCTCCACCGCGCCCACCGCGAACCCCGCCAGGTCACAGTGCCCCGGGGCACACGGAGCTGCCACCTCGGTCACCTCCTCACCTGCAAGGGGAGAGAGCCGTCAGCGCCTCCTGCTTGTCATTTGAGGCTCACAGAATCCCAGAATGGTTTGGGCTGGGAGGGATCTGAAACCCAGCCGGTGCCACCCGTGCCATGGCAGGGACACCTCCCACTGTGCCAGGCTGCTCCAGCCCCAGTGTCCAGCCTGGCCTTGGGCACTGCCAGGGATCCAGGGGCAGCCCCAGCTGCTCTGGGAATTCCATCCCAGCCCTGCCCACCCTGGCAAGGAACAATTTTTAATTCCCAATATCCCAGCTAACCCTGCCCTCCCTCAGCTCAAAGCCATTATTGTAACACCATTTTAAATTTATGGCATCTCCTAAAGTCAGCAGCACATCCAGGGATACACAGCCTAAGAAGGTTCAGATGCATTTTTAAAATCCTTCTTGGTTTGTTACTTTACCTCAAGGCTCCAACAGAACAAAGCTGCATGAAAGAAGTGATTTTGTCATTATTAATTCTGGTACTCACGTGGCACCTCCCTGGGTATGGGAGAGGGCTTGGAAACATGAACATTGAGCAGTGTGAGGCTTCCAGTTCTGATCTCCTTGGCTCAGGGACAAAGAAGGAAGAACAAGGATCCAAGTGCACAAATACTAAACCCCATCTTTCTGTGCTGACCCATTTTACAGACCAGGAAGAACTGAAGCACAAATTCCCAACTGCTTTTTCCACCAAACAGAAACCAGCAATTCCATGGTCACATTCTGCCTCCACCTCCCAAATCCATTTCTCTGGTGATAAACTCAACCTCAGCCCCTTCACATCTCAGTGGAGAGGAGGGTCCATACCCAGGAAAGCACAGCCTGCACTCCTGCAAGCCTCAGCTATTCCTTCTTTGATGGTTTCCATCACTTCAGCATCGAGTTTGCCACAGGCCAAGTGGCTGAGGAAGAAGAGGGGCTCAGCCCCCTGGGCCAGGAGGTCATTGACACACAGGGCCACCAGGTCCTGCCCGATGGTGTCGTGTCTTTTACAGACCTGGGCCACCTGCAAAACACGGTGGGAAGGAGAAACAGGCAAAACTCAGTTGGTCATCAGTGAAAGCAGCAGAAACCTTTTCTCTGAAAGGAAGCACTACAGGACATCCATGGAAGACAGAGCCTGGTGCTTTACCTGGTTGAAATCAAGAGAAAACAGCTCCTTTTCTTACAGACAGAAAAAGAAAAATCTATTTTGCTTTTCTTTAATTGTCAGTCGAATTTCAGCCAGAGAAATTCTATTTCAGCTTCCTAGAAATTGTCATTTTGAGATTTTTTTTTTGTTTGTTTGCTTTCTGGAATATTATCATAGAAATTCCATGATTATCATAGAATCATGGAATGATTTGGGTTGGGAGGGACCACACAGCCCATCCAGTGCCACCCCTGCCATGGCAGGGACACCTCCCACTGCCTTTCCCTGTGTCCTGTCCCTGCAGGCCTTGTCCCCAGTCCCTCCCCAGCCCTCCTGGAGCCCCTTCAGGCCCTGGCAGGTCTTTAGTAAAGCACAGACAGGCCCCTCAGGGAAGTTGCTGTTTGCTTTTAGAAGGACCCCTCGGGGTCTCTGCACTTCACAAGTGATGAAACCTGGCTCAGGTGTTGTGGCTCCCATGAATTCTGACATTTCCAGCTCTCAGGGGTACCCTGGAGCCTCCTGCTCAGCTCACAGGGCTGCCATGGACAGAGGTTACACAGGGATCACAGAATTCTGAATTCAGAGAATTATTTAGGGTGCAAAAGGCCTTTAAGATCATCAGTGGATAAACTTTCAAGGAGGTTCCTTTCACTGACACAGTTCCACCCGTGCAGCAAAGGCCAGGAGAGAGGGATGGGTGAGGGGACAATGTGGATAAACACCACTGGATTCCCAATGGGGAGGGAGCAGCACCCAAACAGAGCCTGGGCTTGGATTCCTGATTGATTTCCCTGGCTGCTGGACTGGGCAGTGCCATGGAAACGGGCACCCATGGCCTCTGCTGCATGGCAGCACCTCCCTGCCACTGCTCCAGGAGCAATCCTGTCCTTGGCCAAGGAGGAACCTTGGGAACACAGCTGGGGATGTGCCAAGCACTGGAACAAAGGCCCACAGGAGCCTGCACCAATCACTTCTTCATGCTCAGAGGTGTCTGAGGGTGTGAGGCTGCCAAAGGCTGGGGGGTGATTCTGCTCAGTCTCCTGCTGTTTGTTGTGCTGGCATTAAAGGCAGAAACCATTTGAAACAAGGGACATTGCTGTGCTTGACACTGAAAGGAGCTTCAGCTCTCCACTCTCCTGATGGCTGAAAACCTCCTGATTTAATAGATAAATAAATGCCCAGGTCAGCTCATCCTGATTCAATACACAAATATATCCCTGGTTCAATTTACCCCAATTCTCTACATAAATACTTTCCTAACTCAGCTTGTCCTGCCTGTTCTTGGCTAATTAAAATTCTTAATTTCTCAGCTTCTTTCATGTTTATTTCTTCCATCCTTCCTTTCCCCAGTGCCCTGACCTGTTCTCCCTCTCCACACACAATTTATTAGGCTGAGCCTGCCAGTTCTCATCCCAACAACTCCCTGTGCTCCTCCACACAGACCCTCCTCAAAGCCAGTGGAGCCTCCAGTTTACAGAGAAATTCTGGGGTTCAGTGCCTCCAGTTTTCAGCTAAATTTGGGGCTGTTATCATTTCACCACAAAATAGCCTCATCCTCAATTAAATATGCCCAGGCCTTGCACAAATAACAATTTCCAAAGTGCAGGTGCCCGCTGTGGAGGACCCAGGAGTGTTTGTGGAGCTCAGGAGGGGACAGCTGGTGGCACTGGCTGTGGCACTGAAAGAGCCCTGGCAGGTGGTTGGAGCCCTGGTGACTGAGCATTTCAGACTTTCTGTGCTAACAAACACTGACCCCCTGGGCAACACTGCATTTGACCTGAAACTGTGGAGAAGGCTTCCAAAATTAAATGATAAAACTGAAATGATGGGTGTGTAGTTTAAATAGAATTGTGTAATACCACGTGGTAAAAAACTTCAAGTTTTAGAATATAGTAATATATATAAAAAGATTTAGTATATAGTAATATATATAAAACAAGATAAAAGTTTTAAAGCAGAAGCTACTCCTTCTTCTTTACCTTTTTCTTCACCTTCTTCTTCACAGGTTTAAGTACCATTGTGTAATTAGATAAAAAAGTCCACAGGAGTCATGAGTAGTTAGTTACTAAGTTAAAAGTAAAAAGAATTTAAGTGTAATTTCCTTATTAGAGAGTTTATCCTTAAAAACCTTATAGAAAGAGAGATACAACTCCATTTATCACCTTGTTAGTAAAGTACTGTAAAACTCACAACTTGTAAGACTGTAAATAAAAACTAATAAACATCTAAGTCCAAGATGCAACAAGGTACAAACATGTAAAGAAGCAACATAAAGACATCAAAAAGTCAGCAAAGAAAAAGTCAAATCCCAAACAGGGAGGATGAGGAAATGCCTTAATCTAAAGGCTGAAATCCTCTTGCAAAACTATAGAGAAAAACTCTTTTACCCTACAACACATGAAAGTATAAAGAGATGAAAATGTTCAAATTGATACCAAACAAAAGCCTCCACACCAAAGTAAACAAATAGTAAAGCAGTTGTAATCTATAAGAAGTTTTAAACAGAGAAAGAGAGAAAAATGATAAGACCCCCAAAAGAGAGAAGACCTTTATTTCCAGAGATAGATGGAAAGATGATTTTAGAAATAAAAAGATGATTTTAGAAACAAATAATAATTTTTAAAAATCATAAAAAGCAACAGCAGGTGCCATCAGTGGAGCTGCCAGGTAATTACTGCTTACCTGCAGTTTGGGTCCAAGGCCCTTGGTCTGGGACACCAGGATGGGATCATCATAGCCAGATGCCTTCAGGTCAAAGAAAGCAGCAAAGCCTCCTCCTTCTGAGCGAGCTCCTGCTGAGGACAAACACAGCCTGGACTGCATTTGGGGGCAATAAAATACCCAAAACTCTCACCAAGAAAAGAACTGCAAATTATCCCCAAATCCCTGGGGCTGGCACAGCCCTCCCAGCCCAGGCAGTGCCAGCTGTGCCCCATGGCCACCCTGTGCCCAGCCCAGAGCACTCAGTGCCACCTCCAGGGGACACCTGCAGGGATGGGCACTGCAGAGCTCCCTGGGCAGCCCCTGCCAAGGCCTGAGCCCCCTTTCCATGGGCAAATTCCTGCTGCTGGCCAAGCTGAGCCTGCCCTGGCCCAGCCTGAGGCCGTTCCCTCTGCTCCTGTCCCTGTGCCCTGGGAGCAGAGCCCGACCCCCCTGGCTGTCCCCTCCTGGCAGGGACTTGTGCAGAGCCACAAGGGCCCCCTGAGCCTCCTTTGCTCCACGTTTTTATCACTATTATTTATTTATTTCCATTTTATTCCTCCCCATTCTGCACCTCTAAGAAGCACAATCCCCTCCATGGCAAGGCAGGCATTTGTTAATTCATCATAAGAGGAGTGACAAGAAAGAAATTGATTTTCTTTCTTTGTGCTGATCCCAGCCCAATTTCCCAAGCTCAGTTTCAATGCCACGAGTGCATTGCCCAACCCCCAGGGAGAGTAAACCCAAATACTGAGGGAATTCCCAGATTCTTCCCAGTCCTACCTGCCCTGGTGCCTCTCACAGCTGATGTTTGTGGCAGACAGCTCAAAACCTCCCTGGCTCCAGCTCCCACCTGTCTGTCCTTGTACATCAGGGCCCTGTGGGGAGGCAAGGACGAGCTGGCAGCAGCAGTGACCCTTTCTGCAGGCCCAGCAGAGGTGGCCCAGATGTGAGGGGCAGGGGGAACATCTGGGCTGTGCTCACGTACAGGGGCTGGCGCAGCAGCCGCAGGCCCCGGTGCCCGATGTCCCTCCTGAAGGTGGCCCCCTGGAAGTGGATGGTGGCCACCCCCCTGTTGGCTTCTGCCAGGGCTTCCATCAGGTCCTGCCTGACGGCAGTGATGGACAGGACTCTGCCACCCCTGGTCACCACCCTGCCATCCTTCAGCGCTGTGCCCCCGTGGAACACCTGCAGCCCCAGCGCCTCGGCCTGCAGGAGCCCTGCAAAGAAAATGTGGGGATTCTCTGAGGGCTGGGAATTGCATTCTCCATGGACAGGCTCAGAATTAAGGTGGGAAGAGCCCTTCAGGCTCATCCAATTGCGCCCCAGCCCCAGCAGCAGCACCCAAACCCTGTCCCCAAGGCCACATCCAGACTGCTCTGGGACAATCCCAGGGACTCCAAACCTCCCTGAGCAGCTCAGCCCAAGGCCTGACCACTCTGCCAGGGACATTTTCTGTCCCAGTCTCCAACCTGAGCCTGCCCTGGTGCCATCTGAGGCCATTTCCTCTCCTCCTTTCCCTGCCCCTCCTGGCAGGAGCTGTGCAGAGCAGGGAGGTCCCCCCTGAGCCTCCTTTGCTCCAGGCTCAGCCCCCCCAGCTCCCTCAGCTGCCCCTCCCAGGGTGTGTTTTCCAGACCTTTCCCCAGATCCATTACCTTCTGTGGACAAAACACTGAAGATTGAAGTCCTTTATTCAGTCAAGGAAGTACAAGAGAAATTTTCACCTTTGCATTTTTCTGAGAAACAGCATCATCAGTGAAAGGCATCCCACTGCTGGGCACCAGGAATCTCCTTCTGAGCCATTCCATCGTGGAACCCCAGACTGGTTTGGGTTGGGAGGGACCTCAAATCCCACCCAGTGCCACCCCTGCCATGGCAGGGACACCTCCCACTGTGCCAGGCTGCTCCAGCCCCAGTGTCCAGCCTGGCCTTGGGCACTGCCAGGGATCCAGGGATGGAATTCCATCCCAGCCCTGCCCACCCTGCCAGGGAACAATTCCTCATTGCCAAGATCCCAGCCAGCCCTGCCCTCTGGCACTGGGAGCCATTCCCTGGCTGCTGTCCCTGCATCCCCTGGGAATTGTCTCTCTCCAGCTTTCCTGGGGCTCCTCCAGGCCCTGCAAGGCCACCCTGAGCTCAGCCCAAAGCTTCTCCTGTGCAGGTGAGCAATGCCAGCTGTGCCAGCCTTTCCTGCCAGCAGAGCTGCTCCAGCCCTCTGCCCATCCTGGAGCCTCCTCTGGGCTCTCTCCTACAAGTCCACATCTGGGGCACCCCAAAAGTAAAGAAAGAAATCCCACAGGAGCAGAAATGTGGGATCCAGGAGCCCCCAGAGGACACATCCCTGCCCTGTGCCAGGAAAGCTGTGCTCTCTCTGGGAGCTGTGCAGGTTTTCCTGCAGGAAATCACAATCCACAGCCATCTCCTGAGGGATTCTCCCTCTCCCTGACTTTACCATCCGTGCTGATGTTCCCTCTGCTCTCCCCCACTGTTCCATCCTGCCCTCTCCACACAGCTCCTGCAACACCTGGAACTGCTCCACGAACACCCACGGGGGCTGCTCTGACACCGGGGAGCAAAACTGTGCAAGGTTTGGAGTGGTTTAGATTCCTGTTTGGAGGGAGGGATGAGGGAACAGGAGGAACTGCTGCCATCACCTGGGAAATGAGAACCCAGCACAGTTTTCTCCTTGCTACAGGCTCCAGGAATTCCTCCTCCTCCTGGCCCTGCTGCAATGGAAATCCAACCCCTTTCCATCCTGCCTTAAGGAATACTCCAGAATAAAAGGTTTGTCAAGCCATTGAAATCAGAGAATCACAGAACATCCTGGGCTGGAAGCACCCACAGGGATCACCCAGTCCCACCCCTGGCCCTGCACAGGACACCCCAACAATCCCACCCTGGAAGCATCATCCAAAGATATGGAATTCAATGTGAAAAAGAGAATAAAAACCAGTGAACCCCATGAAACTCTGAAGTGGAAGATAACAATGGAATAATTACATAATAATTAAATAGATAACAACAACAATAATATAATTATAATTAATAAAAGAAATAATAAGAAAATTTTAATAAATAAAATAATGATAAAAGAACTGATTGAATTCCATTGGTTTGACTGTCTTGTTTGTGATTAACAAGCAGGGGGTCAGAAACCCTGCCAGGAACAAGCACCAGAGCACAACCTTGTCCCTGGGCAATGGAGAAATGGAGAATCTCTCTTTTCCCCAGAGAGAAAATGCCAAAAATTGAGGCCAAAATTGGGGAGCCCTGGCCAGGAGCTGAGGTGCTGGGCTGGGCTGACACCAGCAGAGGGAGGGACTGGCAGGGCAGGAAATGGTTCTGTAACAGTTCCCTCTGGGTTTAAACACTGCAAACATCTCCATGAGATCCTGAACCAGGAGCACTGGGGCAGAGGAGATGGATATTGAATACCTGCATCAATCCTGAATAGCTATAGCCAATATCCACATGGATATTGATACCTAAGTGAATATTGAATACCTGCATCAATCCTGAATAGCTATAGCCAATATCCACATGGATATTGATACCTAAATGGATATTGAATACCTGCATCAATCCTGAATAGCTATAGCCAATATCCACATGGATATTGATACCTACATGAATATTGAATATCTATAGCCAATATCCACATGGATATTGATACCTAAATGGATATTGAATACCTGCATCAATCCTGAATATCTATAGCCAATATCCACATGGATATTGATACCTAAATGGATATTGAATATCTATAGCCAATATCCACATGGATATTGATACCTACATGATATTGAATATCTATAGCCAATATCCACATGGATATTGATACCTAATGGATATTGAATACCTGCATCAATCCTGAATAGCTATAGCCAATATCCACATGGATATTGATACCTAAATGGATATTGAATATCTATAGCCAATATCCACATGGATATTGATACCTAAATGGATATTGAATACCTGCATCAATCCTGAATAGCTATAGCCAATATCCACATGGATATTGATACCTAAATGGATATTGAATATCTGCATAGCCAATATCCACATGGATATTGATACCTAAATGAATATTGAATATCTATAGCCAATATCCACATGGATATTGATACCTAAATGAATATTGAATATCTATAGCCAATATCCACATGGATATTGATACCTAAATGATATTGAATATCTATAGCCAATATCCACATGGATATTGATACCTAAATGGATATTGAATACCTGCATCAATCCAGATAGCTATAGCCAATATCCACATGGATATTGATACCTAAATGAATATTGAATATCTATAGCCAATATCCACATGGATATTGATACCTAAATGAATATTGAATATCTATAGCCAATATCCACATGGATATTGATACCTAAATGATATTGAATACCTGCATCAATCCTGAATATCTATAGCCAATATCCACATGGATATTGATACCTAAATGAATATTGAATATCTATAGCCAATATCCACATGGATATTGATAGCTACATGAATATTGAATATCTATAGCCAATATCCACATGGATATTGATACCTAAATGAATATTGAATATCTATAGCCAATATCCACATGGATATTGATACCTAAATGAATATTGAATATCTATAGCCAATATCCACATGGATATTGATACCTAAATGGATATTGAATACCTGCATGAATCCTCAATATCTATATCCAATATCCAAATGGTATTGATAGCTAAATGGATATTGAATACCTGCATGAAACCTGAATATCTATAGCCAATATCCGCATGGATATTGATACCTAAATGAATATTGAATCCCTGTATGAATCTTCAATATCCATATCCAATATCCAAATGGTATTGATAGCTAAATGAATATTTATATCCAATATACAAATGAATATTGAATCCCTGTATGAAACCTGAATATCTATATCCAATATCCAAATGGATATTGATACCTAAATGAATACTGAATACCTGTGTGAATCCTGAATATCTCTGTTGAATATCTATATGGATAATGAATATATTAAATATTCATATAAACATTGAATATCTAATCAATATTGAATATCTATGTCTAATATCCAAATGAATATTGAACATCAATATCCAATATATGTATATAGAATATCTATATCAAATATATGAATAGAATATTTGTTCTAATATCTCTATGAATATTGAATACCCACCTGAATATTGAATACCCATCTCTAATATCCAAGTTCATACTAAATACCTGCATGAATTCAGAATATCCCAATGCCCACCTTGCCCAGACCCTGGAGCCCTGTGAGGGAGTAATTAAATAATTAACAGGCTCCCAGAGTTACCTGTTACCTCCTTGCCCTTGTCAGAGTCTCCTGGGTATCCTGGGCTGGCCATGACCACACACACAGCAGTTCTGTTCTCCAGCCAGGCTGGCATGCAGCTGCACAGTTTGCCATCAATTGTGGCTTGAATCACTTCATAAAAATCATTTTTAAGCAGAGGGAGAATCACCTGTAGAAAAGTTTTCAGAGTGATGGAAGTTAATTTTTATTTTGTTGAAATTCACCTTAGGAAGAATTCAATTGGTGGAATACAGTCTGTATGTGCCAAGCCAGTAGAGCTGGAAACTTTGGGCTTTAATTTAATTTGCAGCATCTTTTGGCACCAGTCATAAATTTAGAAACATAAGGTGTGACCTTATGGAGAAGGAACATGAATTTGGGTCTCTCCCATTCTGCTTCTATCCAGAAAAACAAAATCTGAGGAACAGATTTTTTAACTAATAATTCACAGGAGCTGATGAGGCAAAATGTTACCTCAGACATTGTCTAAGATGTTCACATCCAGACCTTCCCTAGAAATAAACTACAACAGGAAAAGGTAAAAAATGGAGCATCTTTAATTTTCCAGTGTGTTCCACTCACCTGGCACTGGGGATCCCCAAATTGGCATTTAAAGTTTAAAATCTTCACCCCCTCCTTGGTCAGCATCAAACCTGTTTGCAGCACACCTGGACACAAAGCCAAGCAAATAACTTAAACTTTTATTTCTTTCTTTCAAGAATGCCTTTAAAAGAAACAGAGAATTTTGGAGCATTCTGCAAATCAAAAGGCCTTAGGAGGAGGAGTTCTGCAAGTGATAATAATTCCCAAATATCCATAAAAGTGACAAGCAGCCACCTGAGGAGCATTTTAAACCCCACAACATTTTAAACCCCTCAAAGCAAAGGTTCTCTGGCAAGGTGCACCCAACTCCACTCTTACTCAACTCCCACTCCACTCTTACTCAGGCATTGTAAAATGGCCCCAAAAAGCAGAATTTGAAGATGGGTGAGAGTCCAACTCTTTAGAGGTCTGAGATCTCAGTGCCAACAGCAGCCCTTGGCACCTGTGGGCACCACCTGCCTTTTCCAAAACAGCCTCTGGATAAAGACCTGGAGAAAATGGACATGGTTGTATGTAGGAGAGATCAGCACTGCAGGACTGAAGCATATGTTCTGCCCTGAATGCAAATAAATCTGGTTTATTTAAAAATATTTAATAAAATCACGCTGTTTTAAGGGAACAAGGCCAAGGTTCTCTCCCAAACAAAGAGCTGTGAACCAAGTTGAGTGAGGCTTAAACACTGCACGAACAATGAGCTGCTGCTGGGTTATTTGTTTAAACAAACACCATCTGGAACTCAGGAGCAGCCCCTGACAATGGAAGTGACCTGCAGGGGGGCTCACCTTGGTTTTCAGGTGCTCACTCACCTACATAGGCTGCTCCTTCTTGCCTCAGGCTGTCCACAACCTGCTGGAGGATGGCACCCCTGATTTGCTCCAGAAGAGCCTCTGGGACCTGACAACCAAAGCAGAGCTTGAGGCAGGTGTCCTAGGTTGACTAGATGATGCTTTTATCCCCAATCATCTTGTTCCATTTATGCTGAACAGTAAGTTTTGCACCTTTAAGATTTGCTCCAAGGATTGAGGGGGGGAGAGGAGGTGCAGTTTGTTCTCAGACACTGAACTCACTCCTACACATTCCTGCTCCTGGACTGCGTTGTCTGCAGATGGACAGACGGCGGGACAGGGCTCTCTTTTTTTTTTTTGCTTTTAGTTAGTTTAGCTAGCTGAGGCAAAGAAGTTCCCTGGACTGTGTTTTTTTTTCCTTCTTTCCCCTTTCTTTGGACCTGTTCACACCTGCTCTGGACTGAACAACCATAAGAGCACCAGCAGCTCGCACCGGTGGCCACCAGGCCAGGCTTGGGCCACGGCATTTCCAGCGCCGGAGGGACTGATAAGGGACTGAGTGAGCTGAACTGGAATCTGGGGAGGGGACTCTCTGGGTTTGTCATCTCTTTTGGAGCAGCAAGGGGTTTTATTGTTTCACATTGTTTAGGTTTTCTTGTTGAATAAACAGTTTTTTTCCACTTTTTCTCCACGGAGGTATTTTCTCTTGGACTGGTTGGGGGGTGGGGTGGTAGAATCCGATTTCCTAGAGGAGCCCTTTGGGGGTTCTCTCCCAAATTTGCCCTGAACCAGGACAGCAGGGGTGGCATCTGCTGCCCTTGCTGGAGGGACTGGGCAGGGCTGAGGAGCTGCCTGAGGGGTTTGCTTTAATCTTTTTCTTTGTTACAGTTTTGTTGCTGTGCCCCCCAAGCCCTGCTCCTTCCCTTGGAGCAGGGAACAGGCAGCAACACCAGCTGGGTGTTCTTACAGAGCAAAACCAGGGAAAAGGTTGGTTTGATTCAAAAAAACCCCAGAGATTCCATGAGTTTATCCCACATGGAGCACTTGCCAGCAAGGACAAGGAGTCTGGGAACAGAACCCACAGGCAGAGAAATGGGGCTGCTCTCCTTTAGTTATGGATATTTGACCAGAACCTTCCAAATCATCCTCAGAGAGCATTTTGCTGGCATCCGTCTGGGTAGAAATGATTCTCAGCCCTTAACTGACAGAAAGATTTGTTGAAATATTTTTCTTGATTACAATTTTTGCTGCTGTCCCCCCAAGCCCTGCTCCTTCCCTTGGGGTGCTGCTGCCTGAGGGGGGGAATCTCAGTGCTGGGCCTCCAGTGGGGGTTTGGGGGCTTCTGAGGGAGGTCTGGGACTGGAACCTGGGCTGAAGCAGCCAGAGTGCCTCTGTGCTTGGAGAAACAGCCCCTGCAGACGGGGTGCAGCCGTGCTGGAAGGACCAGCAAGGACCCCCGGGTTATGCTCAGGGCACACAGGGAATTCTGCAGGGATTCCTGACTCCCTTCCTGCTGAAGGGAGCAGAGAAACACAAAGCTCGGGAAGAACAGAGGGGTAAAAGAGAGGCTGCTCCAGACAATGGGAGCCCAAAGGATGGCAGGTGGGGTGGGCAGGGCAGGGCAGGGCTGGGCTGTGCAGGGCGGGGCAGGGCGGGGCAGGGCTGGGCTGGGGCAGCAGCAGGACTGTGCAGGGCAGGGCGGGGCCGGGCAGGGCGGGGCAGGGCTGGGGCAGCAGCAGGGCTGTGCAGGGCAGGGCTGGGGCAGCAGCAGGGCTGTGCAGGGCAGGGCGGGGCGGGGCGGGGCGGGGCGGGGCAGGGCGGGCTGGGGCAGCAGCAGGGCTGTGCGGGGCAGGGCGGGGCAGGCGGGGCAGGCGGCGGGGCTGGCTGGGGCAGGGCTGTGCGGGCAGGCGGGGCAGAGGCGGGGCGGGGCAGGGCTGGGCAGCAGCAGGCTGTGCGGGGCGGGGCGGGGCGGGGCGGGGCAGGGCGGGGCAGGGCTGGGCAGGGCTGGGGCAGGGCTGGGGCAGGGCGTACGAGGCAGGGGCTGTCCGGGCAGGGCGGTCCTGGGCAGGGGCAGTACTGGGCACGGGCGTCCTGGGCACGGGCTGCCTGGGCGGGCAGTACCTGGGCCGGGGCTGGGGCACGGGCAGTACTGAGGCACGGGTGCCTGAGGCACGGGCAGGCCTGGGCACGGGCTGTCTGAGGCACGGGCAGTACGGGCACGGGGCTGTACCTGAGGCACGGGGCAGTACCTGAGGCACGGGGCAGTACCTGAGGCACGGGGCAGTACCTGAGGCACGGGGCAGTACCTGAGGCACGGGGCAGTAGGCTCCCATCCCCGCCGTGCTGGGACCCTGCTCCCCGTCCAGCAGCCGCTTGTGGGGCTGAGCCGGGGGCACGGAGGCCACGGTGACACCGTCGGTGAAGCAGCAGCACTGCAGGGAGAGACAGGCACAGCTGTGACAGCGGTGACAGCGGCTACAAGGGACAGACAGCACTGCTGAGCCTCAGCTCAGCTCTGCTGGAAAAGGTACAAACTGCAGGAGCCCAGACTGCAAAGTGTCACCGGGATATTTTATGAAAAATCTTCTTTGCTCAGGATTTTTCTCCTGAGAAGCCTCAGAAAAGAAATGGAAAAAAAAAATTATCTGTTTGCTTTGGAATGTGGTCTGGAGGTTGCTCACCAACAGGTGCAGCTTTGATTGGTTCCATGGGAATTGTTTTTAATTAATGGCCAATCCCTGTCATTAATTAAAACCCCTGTGTCGGGGCTCTGGTCAATCACGGGTTTTTATTATTCATTCTTTTCTAGCCTTCTGATGTTTCCTTTATCTTTCTTTAGTATAGTTTTAGTATAGCATATAATTAATGTAATACAATATAATATATAATAACATATAATAAATATAATACAATAAATATAGTATAATAAATATAATACAGTAAATTATATGATATGACATAATAATATAATATCTCAGCCTTCTGAGAACATGGAGTCAAATTCTCATCTCTCACCTCATCCTGGGGACCTCACAACACCACAGCAAAGGATATTCAATCCCACCCAGTGCCACCCCTGCCATGGCAGGGACACCTCCCACTGTGCCAGGCTGCTCCAGCCCCAGTGTCCAGCCTGGCCTTGGGCACTGCCAGGGATCCAGGGGCAGCCCCAGCTGCTCTGGGCACCCTGTGCCAGGGCCTTAGCAGCCTCTGAGTAAAGAATTTCTCAGAATCCATTTGGATCCAATAGGATCCATTTATTCTGCTACAAGCCCATTGACCTGAAGGATTCATTATTTCTTTCTTATGTTTAAATTACCAAGAGAAATGGTGGCTCTCATTACAATTCCCTTGTGATGAAGCAGATTTTGAGTCACGTGGACCATGCCTGTCCTCTGGCATGTCAGCAGCCTAAAGGAGGCTCTCAATGTTAGCACAATGTTACAGATGTGACACCAATCACCAAAAAGCATGTTTTGGGTCACTTTAGAGGAGAAAAAATTCCCCCTAAAATGGCCACTATAAATGCAATGTCATTGTTAATGTAGGAGAAAAATCTACTGACAACATGCATTGGTTAGCATGACACAAGGCTTAGACTGCATGATCTGCAATAGATATTCATTTGTCAAAGTGCAAATGAAACAAAAAATAAAGAAAATTGAAACAATAAAGGTGGGTGTTTATACAGAAGCGCAGCAATAATGCCAAAGAGCAAAGGCACAACACCACACCATCAATACTCACAGAAAGTTCTTCCCCTTGAAGCAGTTCTTCAATAACAACCATTTCTCCAAACATCCTGTCCTGTAAAAGACAGAACAAAACAAAAGAAATCCCCAGTGAGCAGATCTGAATCTGAATCCACTGCCTAATTCCTCTCTTCATTTTCTTCTAACAAAACCCCAATGTATGTGAGAAGTGCCAGCTTGCTTGAATGCCAGTGGGGAAAGCCAGTGGAATTTCATTTGGACATAAGGAGGCAACACTGAAAGATTCCCTGTCAGGCCTGGGAGACAAGGAAAAATTACAATTTGGAGGGGCAGAGAAGTGGGACCCGAGGCTGGAACAGAATTTCAGTCCCAAAAGCTCCTGGCCCTGCCTGGGGCACAGAGGAGGAGTCTGAGGAGACCCAGGGAAACTCTAGAGCGGAATGAACAATTCATCCCAAAAATACTTGCCCCCCCCTGTAGCAGGAATTACAAACTCCCAGGGTAAGGAGCACCCAGATTTGGACTGGCAGGGATTAATTAAGGATTTTCCTACCTGCATAATCTCCTGGACAGCTCTGCAGGCCTCCTCCTTGCTGGCTGCAATGGTCACCTCCTTCCTGGCCGCTGGCCCCCGCGCCCGCACCACCCGTGCAGGGAAATCTGTGCTTTAGGGGGAGCACAGGGGGGGTCAGACATCCCTGCTGCATCCAGGGAAACCTCCACTTTGCTCCTGGATGCCCCCCACACTCCCACTGTGCCTCCAGAATTTCCCCACTTGCCCTGAAACACAAGCTAAATCCAGAATTTAAAAAAGACCAAAGCATCACCCTGGTAGTGAGCGGATTTTACCTGCACCCAGCCAGCCCTGGCTTGGGAACAGCCAAACCTTTTCTGAAGGGCTGAATTTCCTGTTTCCTGGAAGAACACCTCACTCTCCTTCCCACACTGTGATTTCTGTCAGGTTAAAGCTCAGCCCAGCTGACACCACCCAGGCTCCCCTCTCCCCATCTCTCTGGGCACAGCTGGGACAGTTTTCCCTTTGGAGCCCTGCCCTTGCTGACAGAGAAGGTGTTGGCCTTGTCTCTGTGTGGCAGCAACACAAACTGGGAGTTCTTACAGAGCAAAGCAGTGAAAAGGTTGGGTTTATTCCCAACCTTAAAAAAACCCCTTTTAATAAAATAAAAATCCTTTTAATAATTTTTTTTAAAATTAAAAACATCCCAGAGATTCCATGAGTTTATCCCACATGGAGCACTTGCCAGCAAGGACAAGGAGTCTGGGAACAGAATCCACAGGCAGAGAAATGGGGCTGTTCTCCTTTAGTTGTGATATTTGACCAGAACCTTCCAAATCATCCTCAGAGAGCATTTTGCTGGCATCTGTCTGGGTAGAAATGATTCTCAGCCCTTAACTAATAGAAAGATTTGTTGAAATATTTTTCTTGATTACAATTTTTTGTCTTATAAATGGTTTATTGAGCATCCTGAAGGAGCAGATGGAAAAGAACTGGGAATTCAGAACAGAAAAATCAACCTGCTGCAGTTCACAGAACTGTGAATCCCAAAAGGTTGGAAGGGATCACCCAGTGCCACCCCTGCCATGGCAGGGACACCTCCCACTGTGCCAGGCTGCTCCAGCCCCAGTGTCCAGCCTGGCCTTGGGCACTGCCAGGGATCCAGGGATGGAATTCCATCCCAGCCCTGCCCACCCTGCCAGGGAACAATTCCTCATTGCCAAGATCCCACCCAGCCCTGCCCTCTGGCACTGGGAGCCATTCCCTGGCTCCTGTCCCTCCATCCTTGTCCCCAGTCCCTCTGCAGCTCTCCTGGAGCCCCTTCAGGCCCTGCCAGGGGCTCTGAGCTCTCCCTGGAGCTTCTCCTCTCCAGGTGAGCACTCCCAGCACTCCCAGTTCCCCCAGCCTGGCTCCAGCAGCTCCACACCCTCATCAGCAGTCTCTAATTGGAGAGCTGATAATGCAGCAGGAGCGGAGGGGTTCCAGGGGATGCAGAGCAGCCCTGTGTACCTGGAGATGAACCTGCAGGCCTCCTGGGGGGTGCTGAAGGCTGCCCAGCGAGCCGTGGGGAGCCCGTGGCGCTGCAGGAAGGCTCTGCTGGAGCTGCTGCTGGAGGCCAGCTGGGCTGCCCTGGCCCGGGGCCCGAAGCACCGAACTCCTGCTGCCCTCAGGTCATCCACGATCCCTGAGCCAAGAAACAGCACAAGCACCCCGGGGCTCTTTGGGGACATGTGACAAAAGGAGATTCCCGTCCATCATCCCTTTGTCACACCTCCCTTTGTCTCAGGTCATGAATTCACCTTCCAAGTGAGGTTCTGAATACCCACTGACCCTTCTCAGCCTGTGGGTTCAGCTCTCTGCTCTACTGAGCACTCCCACAGTTACCCCCCCATTTTAAAGCAGATTTCAAGTGATAATATAATATATATATAAATAATATAATATAATATATATATAATATAATATAATATAGATAATAAATAATGTAATATAGAATGTATTAATGTATGTAATATAATGTATGTAATATATGTATATAATGTATATAAGTATATATGTATCTCTGTATATTATTACTTAATTATTATATATTAATATACTATATATATATATTTCCTATATATTATATTTTATATTATATTATGCTTTTTATTTTATATTATAGCTTTATTATATTATAGCTATTATATTATAGCTTTATTATATTATAGCTTTATTATATTTATGCTTTATATTATTAGCTTTATTATATTACATTGTATATTATATTATATTATATTATATTATATTATATTATATTATAGCTTTATTATATTATATTATTATATTATTATATTTATTATATTATAGCTTTATTATATTATATTATAGCTTATTATATTACATGTATTATATTATATAATTATATTATATTATATTATATTATTATATTATAGTTTTATTATATTATAGCTTATTATATTATATATTATATTTATTCTATTATATTATATTATATTATATTATATTATATTATAGCTTTATTATATTATAGCTTTATTATAGCTTTATTATATTATATTATAGCTTTATTATATTGTATTATATTATAGCTTTATTATTGTATTGAATTGTAGTACCAGCTTTATTTTATTATATTGTATTAGCTATATTATATCTTTATTTCATTATATTATAGCTATTACATTATAACTTATTTTTATTATAATTTTATTTCTTATATTATAATTATATTTATAGTATAATTATATTTACAACATAATTATATTACATTCATTCAGTTTATATCTTTTTTCTGTCAAATTACGGTTATTTAATTATTTTGTTAACTTACCAGCTGCCAGAAGAGCTTCTGGGCCGACTACCACAAGCCCAATGTTGTGATCTTTGCAGAACTGGGTGACAATAGTGTGATTGCTCACTAATACAGCTGAAAAGGAAAAATAATTAACTGGTGAATGCAAAGCCTAAATAAGAGACAGGAGATGAGAATGTCTTTTTTCTACCTCCTAAAAGTGTGATTAAAATCATGAAGCAGCCCAGTAAGGGCAAAGTGGAATATCAGTGTAATAATAGCAGAGTCCAAAAGGAGCTGGGAACAACTCCAATTTGCACTCCTGTGTTTGATAGACATCTGCTAACTGACTATATCTCTTTTACTTGCCATGTGCAATCAAGATCTATTTTTAAAAGCTGCTTATCACAACAGTAACAACTTTGAAAAATATCAACTTAAGGTTGGGAAAGAAACTCAGTTTCAACAGCTGTGTAAAGAGTTACTCAAAGCACTGGATGATGCAGTAAATTTCACTGAGCAGCCTGGGCAGACACTGAGATGTTTCTGTTCCGAATTAGGAGCTTGGAGCCCTCTGCTCCTGGGTTAAGTTTCACTGGAATTGGTCACTGAATTAAAGAACAAGAGTGGAAGAGATGAGGTGTCGAAATGCAGTCTCATATAAGCCTCACTAGCTTAGGCAGCAAGGCTAAAAACAAACAGAGCAGGGGGTGTCAGGAGGCAGCTCTGGAATTCAGAACCAAAGCACAAAATAAAGCAGAAATCTGTGCCTTCAATCATTTGTGCACCTGTAAAAGATGAGCAGCTGGCACCTGCCTGTGGGACTCACATTCCCTGAACCCCAGAGAAGCAGAGAAAGGAATGATCAAAATAATTCTTATCTCACTTGTTGTGCCAAAGGGAAATGCACTGTGAGGATTGTTCACCTGAAGGGAATTGGGAATTGGGAATTGGATTCTGGTGTGAGTGTTGTGATCCACTGGCCAGTTGAATCCAGGTCTGTGAGCTGGGACTGGCAGCTGACAGTCACGAGATTCTGGGCAGCTGAGTGAGTTGGGTGCTTGGGCAGATTCAGTTCAGATGAAATGTAATATAGAATATTTAAGTAATTAATTAGCCTGCTGATAAGATGGAGTCAGGTGCATCATTTTCTCCCCCTCATTGGGGCTGCCCTGCATTTACTATACCTGCCTGTCTCCATCATATTTCCTGAAAAATCCTCTTTGCCCAGGATTCTTCTCCTGGGAAGCTGAGAAGCCTCAGAGAAAAGGGAAAACAATATTACCTCATTTGCTTTTCCTGTGTTTTGCTGCCTTGGAATGTGGTTGTAGATTGTTTATCCAGCAAGGGAATTGTTTTGACTTAATGACCAATCATGGTCAGGCTGTGTCAGACTCTGGAAGGAGTCACAAGCTTTCATTGTCATTCTTGTAGCCTTCTGTCTGTATCCTTTCTCTATTCTTTAGTCTAGTTTAGTACAGTATTCTGTAATATCATATCATAATAAATTAACCTTCCAAGAACATGGAGTGAGAGTCACCATTTTCCTCCTTCGTCCTGGGGACCCAGCAAACACCACACCTGCCCAGTTGGTTTGTCTCAGTTGGTTTGTTGCAGTGCTGATTGCTTGGATGGGGATTTTTCTCCCCCCTTTTTACCTGAATTGGAGATTTTCCCGTTGTCAGCCGTGCCTGCATTTCCTGGAGCCACAAACACGTGTTTGACGTGGGGGGACTGAGCCAGCTTCCAGGCCAGGGCGTGCTCCCTGCCCCCGCTGCCGATCACCAGCACCCGCTCAGCCATGGCCCTGCAGGACACAGCTGTGGAGATCCTTCAGCCAAGGAAAAACAGAGACAATTCCTCCCAGGCTGAGCCTGGGAATCTTAGAGGAAAGAATTCAAACAATTATTATCTCTCTTTCTGTAACCGTTGTTTATAGTTATGGTTCTCCAGGGTGTGCTATTCACAGTCACCAACAGTGGGAGATTCACATTCTCTGAACAATCCCCTCACCCAGGATTTCTCTCCTGGGAAGCTGAGAAGCCTCAGAGAAAAGGAAAACAATTCTGATCTCCTTTGCTTCTCCTGTGCTGTGCCCATGTGGAATGTGTTTGGGGATTGTTCACCCCCAGGTGATTGTTCCAGTGCATTCTGCTGGGAGCTGTTTTCACTCTTTGCCCAGTCAGGGCCAGGCTGGGTCAGGGCTCTGGAGAGAGTCACCAGTTTGCATTATTGTCTTTTTAGCCTTCTGTCTGTGTCCTTTCTGTATTCTTTAGTATAGTATTCTTTAATGTAATATAGTATCATAAAATAATGAATTAGCCTTCTGAGAACACAGAGTCAGTTCATCCTTCCTGCCTTCATTGGGGCACCCCACAAATACAATACACCTTAGTGAGTCCCATCATAAAAGACTCTCTACTTTCACTGAACGCAGCCTTCTGATCCACCTGGAGACTGGAGTCTTTCTTTCCATCCCTGACTCAACAGCAGCACCCCTGCCCTCAGCCAACAGCACAGGGATTCCATCCCACTGCTGCAGCCTTTGGGTGACATTCACCCAGTTTGGGGCACAAAGGGCTCGTAGGCTGCGGGACACGGTGGCTGTGCCAGCAGTGCCCCTGGATGGGCACATTGGTCACATCTGGTTGAAATGTGGACAACAAATGCACTGGGAACTGTCCCCACCTCTTCCAGCAGAGTCATGATTTCATCTCTTAAGCACCCACAGACAGGAAAGAATCATGCCTTGAGTAGGTCTCATCAGGTCCTTTGCACAGCTGCGCAGGACAGGACTAAAACTGTCATACAAATGCTCTAAAAATGTGTTTTAATATATTTTACACATATGTTTTATCATAATATGTTTATATACATATTTTATATATACATATATATACATATATGTATATAAATATATATTATTTATTATGTACATATTTTATGTTATATACGTATTTATTCCTAAATAAAAGTAAAGAAATCTGTATCTAATAAACAAATTATAATAAAATATGAGACAGAACTAAGCAATGAATATCTGTATAATAAATAACTATACAATAAACAGATATACAAAAATAAAAATGTAATTGTTCATCTCCTTTTCACATTTAATAAACATATTTCAGTCTGAATGCTGTGATTGGTCTAGAAGCTTTTAAGAGTGCAATCCTGCTCAGCAGTAAATGGCAAAGGCAGATTTCAGGAGAGATTTTATCCACGGACAATTGCTTGGAGGACACTTCAGCAGAGCAGCACATTCAGTAAAAGACAACTGTTCATCTCACTGGCACACTGACATTTCGAGCAGCTCCTCAGCAATAGTTCGTGGCAGATTAGTTTGGATTTGTTTCAGAAATGTTATCATAGGTCACATCTGCAAACTTAATTTCTCCCCACGTGCTGCATGTGGACAAATGTCAGAGAGAAAAATGCACCCCAGAAGGTGACCTTTAAAGGGGTGCTAATGGAGAAACCAGCCCTTAGCTTGGAGAGGGATCGTAAATTAAAGGTACCACAGACAGCAGCAAGTGGTGCTGCTGCCTTCTCCCAAGGAATGACAGCCCCTGGGTTTAATTCATTCTGCAGCTCCCAAGGCAAACAGGAGCTAAATGGGGACACTGAGGGAGAATATTCCAGGCAAGATGTTCATGGAGCTGTGATACACCAAGAATTCTGCTCGGAGCTGCTGAGACAGGATTACACTGCCTTTGCTCCCTACTAAACCCAGTTTAACTCTCTCTATTTCATCCTTCCTGAATTGCCCGAGTACAAAGTAAGGAATTCTCAGAGCCCAGCCCTGGGAACTGCAGAGTTTTGGGGGTTATTTGCTTTTACATGTCAGCTGTTGTGCTCTAGGTGTACAAACAGAGCACGTGCCTCATGCTCTACCAGGACTGATTTCCTTGAAAAAGACTTTTCTCAGCCTTTTTGTGGGGTAACAATCCAGAGTGTCAGGCTTTCTCCTTCCTTTTGTCACTGCCTGAGAAATAATCCCTGGAAGTGGCTGTGAATGTGAAGATGAGTTACCAACTGCTCTGTCTCTAACAAGGGCACCAACGCTCTCTGCCAGGCTCCAGAATGGTACAACAGTTAGCAATGAAAAGGAAAGTGGTTTTAAAAGCAATTCCACACCCACACCCCCCCGCCCTGCCAATAATCTCACAATTCTGTGAAGTTTCTAAAGCAGAATGAATGAAAGTTCTGAACTGGGAAGAGAGTGAAAGCAAGCAGTGCCTCCAGCCCTTTGGGAAAACTTCACTTTCCCATTCCACCTCCCCGTGAGGACACTAAGGATGTTTTTTACAAAGCCAAGCAAAAGCATGCTGGAAGAGAGGAACTTTGGTGAGTGAGTTGGTCCAGGAGGGAAGGCTGGGGTGAGGGACAGAGGTGCTGGAGGAAAAGAGAGCTGCAAGGACTCCTGGTGCTGGGAGGAAGGCTGTGGAGAGGGACTTCTCAATGGAATTATTTTCCCTTACCGTGTCAGACCCAGCTCTTAGCCCGCACAAAAGGAGTCCTCCAGAAGGATCTTCCTGCAGTTCCTGCTTCAGCTCCAAATGATTTCTGATCTCCTAGAGCACAGGATAAGAGGTGGAAGAGGCAGCCAGACCTGTGCCTGCCCTGCCCCCCTTGATCCTCCACCCTCACCGGAGGATCCCCAGCAGCATCCCCTCAGTGCCTCCCACCCTTCAAGCCCTCTCCACACCCTCAGCACTGTGGACCCTCCTCTCTCTCCATCTTCCTTGGTTAAGGTCACAAACAGCTCCTCCTACCAGCCTGTCTGACCATGGAAATAGGATTCAGTCAGCCCCGGAGGAGAAAAAACCCAGCTCCAATGTGCCACAAAGCTGAGCTCGGCACTCAGATCCCAAGCAAGAACAACTTAATATCATCTGCCAGGGGAAGGATCTCAGAGAGGAAGACAAAAAACTATGCTAGAAAATCTGAACAGTTTTGTCACTTGTTGTTCGTGTAATTATAAACTTTTAAATTTGTTTCCTGTGATCGTCTTTATTTTGGAAACATTGAAGCAAAACTGAGCAGCCCCAGGTAAAACCCAGCAGCCGGCTCCAAGGCTGCAGGATGGGTGTGGAGCTCCCGGAGGACTCCCACGCCTCAGCCGGGCACAAAAGCCCCTCTCCCTTCCCGGGCTGCATGGCAGCACACAAGGAGTGAAATCAGAGTTCTCCTGATTTCCTAGGCTTGCCCTGCACCACTGATCCAGAACCTCCTCCAAGTGCAGTCAGTGAGAGCAGACAGATCAGGTGTGCTTCTGGATCTTCTGTTTTTGCTCAAATCTTCCCATTCCTGGCATGGCACTGAAGTGTCGACCTGCAGGTGGGATCACACCTGATGTCCCCCAGGCCTCTCCTCTGGGCTGGAGCCCTGCAGGGCAGCTCCACCATGAACAATTCCTATTCCCATTGCAGGAGTCTCCTTTGGTGTGGAAAAGACAGAAAGAAAGGAGAATTCCTGCCTTCCCCTCTCTCAGAAGTCCTCAAACTTCCCTCCTTCTGCTCCCACAGAGAGAACACTGCCCTAGGAACTCTCTGCTGCTGGATTTTGGGCAAGGGAGGAGGGGGACACTTGGCTGTCTCTGTGGACAGAAGAAATGGGGGACATCCAGGCCCAAATACTCATGTGGGATTTGTAATCCTTCAGTGATTCTTATTTCGTTTTGGAAAGCAGAGAGGAGGAGGAGGAGAGGGCCTAAGAAAGGAACAATCCTTCTGTACCCCCTGACAGGAGGGGATGGCCAGGTGGGGATTGGGCTCTGCTCCCAGGGAACAGGGACAGGACAAGGGGAACCAGCCTCAAGCTGTGCTAGGGGAGGTTCAGCTTGGCCAGCAGCAGGAATTCCCCATGGAAAGGGGGCTCAGGCCTTGGCAGGGGCTGCCCAGGGAGCTCTGCAGTGCCCATCCCTGCAGGTGTCCCCTGGAGGTGGCACTGAGTGCTCTGGGCTGGGCACAAGGTGGCCATGGGGCACAGCCGGCACTCCCTGGGCTGGGAGGGCTTTGCCAGCCTCAGGGATTTGGGCATTTTGTGAGAGTTATCCCAGAAGAAAGAAAAGCTAATGCCGGAGAAAGGCCCTGCCCTGGGGCAGCACAGGAGCAGCCCCGAGGCTGGAGGTGCCCAGAGCAGGCTCCAGCCACGGCTGCTCAGCCCTGAGCCCTGTGGGGCAGCCCAGCAGGAGCAGCAGAGCCCCAGAGCTGCTGCTCCAGGCCTGGCTGTGCCGATTTGGGCTCGGGGGCTGCACAGCCCCGTGCAGCTGCTGCCACAGGGATCTGTCTGAGCAGCACAGAGCTGCTGCTGCTGCTGCTGCCTGGGCTGGGGCTGCAGCGGGGGAAGCCCTCCCGCCTGGCACAGGGCTGCTCCAGGCAGGCAGCGCTGCTGGGGAACAGCCCCAGCTCGGCTCCCGGGCCAGGGGCAGCGTCCCAGCGGGGCTGTGCTGGCTCCGCTGGGGCGGCTGCTCAGCCCTGCTGCCAAGGGCTCTCTCCCAGCACGCCTCTCTCCCAGCCGGGCTCAACGTGCGCCTTCAGTTCGCCTGCAGAGAGCAGCGCCAGCCCTGCCCTGCCCCCCCGGCCGGGAACTCTCCCGCTGGGCTGGGGCTGAGCACTCCCTGCTCACAGGGGACTCCGTGGGGCCGGCTGTGGAAATCCATCGGCACCGCTGAGACACTGGAAATGAAACCCGGGGACTCTGTTCATGTGCCTTTTTGGAAACTTTATTAGAAAACTTTATTAAAAATTCTTCAAGAACGGGAACAGTGTTGGGACATTAGAATGTATTGTAACTACAGCATTTGGTATATTAATATTTTATGTCATAGATCGTAATATAAATATACAATATGAAATAAAAAGAAATTATTTTCTACTTTTATTTATCAATTCAACTTTCTCTTCATTTTTCTTATGCATCTGGATATTATTCTTCTTCTTTGTATTACACTTTCTTACTACTCTTCTTCATCATGCTACTTCTATGTATTCTTAAATTCTTATCCTATTCCTATTCTTAGTCCTCTTGATATTCTTCTTTTCCTTCTTCTCCTACATATTTTAAAATTCTTATTCCTATTCCTAGTACTCTTCTACTTCAAAGTATTTCTAAATTCTTATTCCTATTCATCTTCTATCAATTCTGAAATAAGCCTTCTCTGACTTGTCTTCTTCGTCTTTAACTTGTCTTCTTCCTCTTTGTTTTCTTCTTCTTCGTCTCCTTTGTCTTCTCTGTCATTGTCTTCTGGTGGTTTGTGCTGAGAGTCCGTTCCAGGAGCCTGTGCTTTGTGCCCAAGAAATGGTTGCTGCACCTTCCAGGCCCGGGGCCGGGTGTGTGCGGGGTGGGGATGGAGGGAGCTTTGGGCTCTTTGGGTGGCCATTTTCCAAGCCTCACTGCCCAGGCCTTCGTGGCACTGCCTGGTTCAGTTTGGCTTGGC
This sequence comes from Serinus canaria, assembly GCF_022539315.1. NCBI lineage: Eukaryota > Metazoa > Chordata > Aves > Passeriformes > Fringillidae > Serinus > Serinus canaria. Next base: position 113,845,008 of record NC_066313.1, on the reverse strand, counting down.
TTGCTTGGCTTTGCTGGCCCATCCAAAGCCTTTTCCCTTGCCTGCCTTGGAGGAGCTGCAGCAGCAATCTTTCAGCCCCCCCAGCTGAACCCAACAGCTGCTGCTCCCACACCAGAGCAGCGGGACCTGCAGGAGGGGTCATCTTCATCTTTTTCACCTTCTTTACCTTCTTTCTCTTCATGTTCTTCATCTTTCCCTCGCCTGTTTTACTCCTCGGGCCGTGGCCTCAGGCAGGGACAGCAGAACAGCCCCCGCAGCGCCCGCAGCGCCCGCCTGAAGCGGGAGGGACGTTTCCTGGGGGCAGCCGGCGTCCCGCGGAGGGCCTGGGCTCCCAGCCGGGCGGGCCGGGGGCTGGGGGGGCTGTGCGGGGCAGGCGCCGGCCCTCGGCTGCACGGCTCCTGTGCCGGGCACTCAGCCCAGGCCTCCCGAGGGAAAGGCACTGGGAGCCTGTCTGCCCCAAAACCTTTCCATGTTTGGTCTCTGTCCTCCTCTGGGAGCAGCTCCAGGATGCTCACCTCGTCCCAGCCATCATCCTCCTCGGCCAAGAGCTTGGTCCCGATGCCGTGCTCGGTCTCATCCTCACAGGTCTCCTGTACGAGCCCTGTGTCACTGTCATTGTCCCAACTGGAGTGTCCTGAGGGTCTGCTGCCATTCCCTCTGGACATGTCCTGGCCAATGCAGGCTTCCTCTTGGGAAAGGTCTTGGCCAACGTCTTCTTCCCTGTCGGAAAGTTCCGTATGGCTGATGGCATCTCCTCTGGGAAGCACTTCCTCAATGTAATCTTCCCAGAAAGAGGCATCTTGGGAGTTGCTGATTTCTCCCTGGGACAGTTCTTGGTCCAAATATTGTTCCCAGCCAGAGAGTTGGTGGTAACTTGTGACTTCCCTGTGGGGCAGATCTTCCCCCATGCAACATTCACAGTCAGTCACTTCCTGGCACAGGTCTGGGTCTCCAACAACGAAAGGCTCCAGGTCATCCAAGAATTGCCAGAATTTCATTTCCTCATTGGAGCCGTTCATCCTCCTGGGCACTGCCAGCACTGACCCCGCTGCTGCCTCCTCAGCAGCTCCGGCCGGGGCAGCAGCTGCCAGCTCGGCCTCCGTGGGATGGCCTGGGGCAGGAGAGGCACTGGGCAGGGCAGGAGCTGCCCCTGCTGCCTCCTCTGTGCCCACGGGGCTGGCAGAGCTGGGCCCCTCTGGGGGAAGAGCCGTGCTGTCCTCTGGATCAAGCTGGATGGCCTCTTCCACTTTGGGCAGCTCCTCATCAGTCGGGTTGCCCCCTAAAACCACCACCATGTTCTCTTCCAGAAGGGACAGCTTCTCCAAACTTGTGCTGTCCCCTGGAAAAACTTCAATGACCTCTTCCACTGAGGACAGCTCCTGGTCACTTGTGCTGTCCTCTGGAATGTCCTCGATGTCCTCTTCAACTGAGGAGAGCTCCTGGTCATTTGTGCTGTCCTCTGAAATGTCCTCGATGTCCTCTTCTACTGAGGACAGCTCCTCATCATTCCTGCTGTCCTCCGCAATGTCCTCGATGTCCTCTTCCACTGAGGACACCTCCTGGGCACTTGCGCTGTCCCCTGGAACAACCTCGATGGCCTCTTCTGCTGAAGACAGCTCCTCATCATTCCTGCTGTCCTCCACAATGTTCTCAATGTCCTCTTCTACTGAGGACAGCTCCTCATCTCTTCTGCTGTCCTCTGGAGAGACTTCAGTGTCCTCTTCAACTGAGGACCTCTCCTGGTTACTTGTGCTGTCCTCAGGAGGGACCTCGATGTCCTCTTCCACTGAGGACAGCTCCTCATCCCTTTTGCTCTCTCCAGGAACAACCTCAATGACCTCTTCCACTGAGGACAGCTCCTGGTCACTTGTGCTGTCCTCTGGAATGTCCTCAATGTCCTCTTCAACTGAGGACAGCTCCTCATCCATTCTGCTGACCTTTGGAGAGACTTCAATGTGCTTTTCCACTGAGGACAGCTCTTGGTCACTTGTACCTTCCCCTGCAACAACCTGGATATCCTCTTCCACTAAGGACAGCTCCTGGTCACTCCGGCTGTCCTCTGGAATGTCCTTGATGTCCTCTTCCAGTGAGGACAGCTCCTGGTCACTCGTGATGTCCTCTGGAATGTCCTCGATGTCCTCTTCCACTGAGGACAGCTCCCTGTCACTTGCCATGTCCCTTGGAGCGACCTCGAGGTGCTCTTCCATGGAGGACAGCTCCCCGTCACTTGCCGTGTCCCTTGGAGTGACCTCGAGGTGCTCTTCCATGGAGGACAGCTCCTGGTCACTTGTGCTGTCGTCATGAATGTCCTCGATTGCCTCTTCCACTGAGGACATCTCAGGCTCAGAGTTGTTGTCACCTGGAGAGAGCTGGATGGCCTCTTCTACCTGGGACAGCTCCTCATCGCAGGATGAAGGACAAGGCTGGGTGTTCTCCTCGTCCTTCACTGGGCCCAGAGGCTTCTCCCCAGAACGGGAGCTCACATCATCCTCCCCTGGGAACAGCTCTTGGGCTCCCAAATCTTCCCCTTGGGACAGGAGAAGCTCTGGGGGCTCCTCCTCCTCAGCAGCTCCCGCTGGGGCAGCAGCTGCCGGCTCGGCCTCCCTGGGACTCTGTAGGGAAGGAGAGGCGCTGGTTAGGGCAGGCACTGCCTCTGCTGCCACCTCTGTGCCCACGGGGCTGCCACAGCTGGGCCCATCTGGGGGACAAGGCTGAGGCTCCTCCTCACTCACTGATAGCAAGGACCTGTCCCAAATCTCAGAGCTGATGTCATTTCTCCACTGGGACAGCTCCTGCCTGCTCACATGTTCCTCCCACGGGGACAGCTTTCGCCCACTCCCATCGTCCCACCAGGGCAGCTCTGGGGCTGCAGCGTCTGCTCCTTGGGACAGCTCCTTGTCACTGCTGGCTCTCACCTGGGACAATTCCAGCTCTCTCCTGTCTTCCCATGGGGACATGTGACAATGCACACCTTGTCCCCAATGTCAGAGGTCTTGGTACCTCTCACCTACCCTCTGGGAAAGCTCTTGGGCACCGTCCCACTGGGAATCCTCTGGGACACTCCCATCTCTCTGCAGGGACTGCTCATGAGATCTTTCATCTTCTCCCTATCACAACTCCTGCTGCCCATTACATGTATTTCCCACTGGGATATCTCTTGGATTGTCACACATTCTTCTCACTCGCACACCTCTTGGTACATATCACTGAGGACTCTCCCCACTGCTACAGCTCCCGGACTGTGACAGTTTCTTCCCCTTCTGAGAGCTCATGGTGTGTCCCACCTCTGTACTGGGAAACTTCCCCAACTCTCACACCTACCTGGCATTGGTACAGCTCTTGACTGCTCCTGGACCTCTGCTGGGACATTTCTTGGACTCTCAGTTCTTCTCTTGGATACGTCTCCTATACAGATTCCCACTGGGAAAGTTCCTTTGCACTGTCACCTTCCCACTGGGTAAGCTTGTGCTCCACTCCGGTAAAGGGCCTCTCCTCCTCCTCCTCAGTCTGTGACAGTGGCAGGACTGACCTGCCCACTGTCCCCAACCACTGCCCGCTGGGGGCCTCCAGCCAGCTGGGCAAGAGGCTGGTGACCGGGAGTTGGAGTTTCCTTTGTACTTCTCACTGTCCTTGTCTGTCGCTGTCGGCCTCTGTGGCTGTGGGCGTCCAGCGCAGACAGACACAGGGAGCTGCTTCCTGCACAGAGAGCGGCTCTCCTGTGACTGGGCACCCCAGGGCTCTGCGCCCCTTAGACACCCTCAGCCAGGGCATGGGCTCCCTGATGTCACAAGGCTCTCTGGCCACCACCACGTCCCACATCACAAAGGGCCCCGACACCGTGTGCCTGTGTCACCAAGGGCCACAGCCCGCAGCCCAGCATCAGTGGAGCAGCCAGGAACTGGTTGGCAGCAGCCCCGCACTTGTGGCCTTGTGGCCCCTGCTGTGCCCAGAGCCCTGAGAGGTTTTGGCCACGCTGCCACAGGACAGCCCCAGCCTCACAGGGCACAGCCCTGGCTTTGCCGGCTGCGCTGCCCAGGGCACGGGGAATTGGCCGCACGGACGGGCCGGGCACTCGTGGGCAGCGGCTCCAGGAGTCCGTGCACGGGCACCCGGCCGGGCTGGAGAAGCGGCAGCACGAGAGCCTCCTGCGCTGCCACAAGGCCGGGCCCGGCTGCTGCAGCTGCCTCGGGGCAGCGCCTGAGGCACCGACTCCTGCAGCTCTGCCCCGGCCCCTGCGGCGCCACGGGCACCGAGGCCGGGCCGGGGCTCGCTCCCTGCTGCCCGCAGGGCGCTGCCGAGGGCTCCCCGCCTGCCGGGGCCGGGGCCGGGCGCTGAGGGAGCGGCGCCGCCATTGCTGCCGCCCTCAGGGGCTCTGAGGGGAGCGCGGCTCCCTGTCGTCCCTTCCCTCTGTTGGGGCAGTGCTGACTGACCCCCTGAGTTCTCCGGGGAGCCTGGCAGACCCTCCCCACAGCACTGACCCCATTCATCAGCTCCACCAGGGCTCTTTCAATGTCCTTCCCCACAACCTTCCCCAGGGTGAGCCCCATTTTCAAGCCATGCCATGAATTTTCAGCCACAGCTACAGAAACTCAGGGGAGCTTCAGCATCTTCCTCCCTCAGTGCTGTGCTTCCCCATCCAAAACACTGGGCACCATCTCCACGAGAAGGAAGAATTTTATTGTTTCCATAAGACAGCTTTCCCTGGGAACCACCAGGACAGTTCTCTAGACAGTCTCTCTCATGATTTTGGTGAGTTTCTGGATCTTGCTCCTTGTTGACATGTCCACGTACTTCTCCCCAATATTGACAATCATGCCACCAAGGATTGCTGGGTCAGTCTAAGGAAGGAACATTAAACAGAAAGTTGATTCGGAGCAGTTTGTTATCATAGGACACAAGTTTTACAGTAGCAAAGAAAAAAAAAATAAAGCCTTTCAAAGAGCCTTTTTTGAGATGATTTTGCTGTCATTGCATTCCAAAGTGAAGATTTTATAAATTAAAACATCATCATGTCTATAAAAAAGCAAAGAACTATGTAACAAAGCAACTGGAGTCAGCAAAATCTTTTTGTTTTCATAAAAATCGGAGACACAGAAGCCCTTAACAGGAACTTAGTGACCCGTATTTTTAAGTCAAAAATCCAGACCTTAGTCTCCAGTTTCAACACCTCTCCTTTGGCCAAGAACCCATTCAGAGCACTTTTCAGCTCACTGAGGTTAGCCTCATCCAAGGGCTGAAAAAAAAAAAGAACAGAAGAGCAGAAAAATTAAGAACTTAAAAATACTCAAATGATATGACAAATTATATAATAATATACACTCAAATTATGTAAATTATATAAATTTTCTCCTCAGGTCCCTTTGAAGACACATTTCCACCAGGAAGGCAGCATCCTGGAACAGGGATAACCCAAGGACAGCACAGGAACAACCACCACTTTGTGCCCTCCTGATTCCATGAAACATTTTCCTGTTTGAAAGAAGAACAGGAGCAGCTCTACTGGGGCAGCTCTCAGGCTGGGTGCAGACCAGCCTGACTTTTGTCAGCCCTTGGGCTCACACACAGGAAGGAAAACCATGAGCTGTTGAGCTGCAATGGGATGAAGAGTTTTCACTTTGGACCAGAAGCTGCAGGATATCAGCCCTCTGTTTGCAGCAATTTGCTCAGCTTGGCAGAGGTGAGACATGTCCCCACTGCTCTCACAGCAAGCACTTCAACTGCAGAGCGCAGCCTTAACTGGGAGAGGTTTGTCTTTCCTCCCTGTGCAAACCCAGGGCACTGGGAATATTTCTCTGTCTGCTCTGGGGTGCCCTGACCCCCAGGGCAGCTCTGACTCTGACCCTCATTCATGGAGAAAGTTTCCCAGACTTCAAGACAGACTGGAATCCACAAAAGTGTGAAATAGATTCTAGAGAGCAGTGCAGGTGTGTGACTGGGTGAGAAATTGAGGGTTTGGGGTTTTTAGTGGGTTGTGGATGGGAGCAAGATGGAGGGCACAGGGTGTGGTCCTCGGTTTCTTCTTAACCTTCTTCTTCCTCCTTCTCCATGGGTTTGGGGTGGCATTTTGTAATTGGGCAGAAAAGTCCCCATTGCAGCTCTTTGGGATCAGTTATTGGGGTAAAAGGGAAAATAATCCAGGTGTCAGTTCTTCACTGGATAGTTTTGGAGGGATAGTTTAGTCTTAAAAGACCTTATACCGAGAAATTGTTGGTCATTTTGTGCCTTCTAATGAAAAGGTGCAGAACTCACAGCCCTGAGACTGTTTTACTGATAAGAAATAATAAACACCTGAGTCTGAACATGAAACACCATCAGGAGTGCCTTCAATCCTGACCCAGAGAAACCGACGACCGGGACCCCCACGCTCCCACTGCCTGGCTTTGCTCCCCCTCCCTGGTGCCTCGCTGCAGAGCCCCCAGCCCACCTGGGCCGTGGTGACCGTGCACACCACCTCCCCTCGCACGGCGCTCATGATCTTCCTGAAGGCAGAGACGATGCCCGGGGTGTAACGCAGGCGGCCGTTCTCAGCCAGCAGATCTGCAAAACATCAAGGGCTTCAAGCACCACCAGAGGCACATCCCAGCAGCCATTCCAATGGATGGCACTGCTAGGACGTTCTCCTGAAGCCCAGAGGTCACTCACTCATCAGGTTGACAGTGACTGGGGACATCTTCTCTCTTGCCAGGGCGTCATTCACGGCTTTCTGTTTCACTGAGCTCTTGGTGTGAGGGTTCATCACCACACTGGACAGCTTGGGGTCCTTCAGGAGGCTCTGAG